>NC_139914.1:0-320000 GCF_905171665.1 Trachurus trachurus
GTTTTTGGTCATTTTCTCCAAAACCACCGCCCCGATTTCAACCAAACTTCTGCGTTGGACTCCCCTCGGACCCCCCGATGATATATCCGAGTTTGGAGAAATTTGAAGAAATTTTTTTTTTTTGGTCAAAAAAAAAAAAAGTAACACTCCCCCCTGTCGTCTTTTTTAAAATGGCCTGTTTGGTTTTTGGTCATTTTCTCCAAAACCACCGCCCCGATTTCAACCAAACTTCTGCGTTGGACTCCCCTCGGACCCCCCGATGATATATCCGAGTTTGGAGAAATTTGAAGAAATTTTTTTTTTTTGGTCAAAAAAAAAAAAACGTAACCCTCCCCCCTGTCGTCTTTTTTAAAATGGCCTGTTTGGTTTTTGGTCATTTTCTCCAAAACCACCGCCCCGATTTCAACCAAACTTCTGCGTTGGACTCCCCTCGGACCCCCCGATGATATATCCGAGTTTGGAGAAATTTGAAGAAATTTTTTTTTTTGGTCAAAAAAAACAAAAAAAAACATGAAATTCGCCTGTTTGGTTTTTGGTCATTTTCTCCAAAACCACCGCCCCGATTTCAACCAAACTTCTGCGTTGGACTCCCCTCGGACCCCCGATGATATATCCGAGTTTGGAGAAATTTGAGGAAATTTTTTTTTTTTGGTCAAAAAAAAACAAAAACGTAACCCTCCCCCGTCGTCTTTTTTAAAATGGCCTGTTTGGTTTTTGGTCATTTTCTCCAAAACCACCGCCCCGATTTCAACCAAACTTCTGCGTTGGACTCCCCTCGGACCCCCCGATGATATATCCGAGTTTGGAGAAATTTGAAGAAATTTTTTTTTTTTGGTCAAAAAAAAAAAAACGTAACCCTCCCCCCTGTCGTCTTTTTTAAAATGGCCTGTTTGGTTTTTGGTCATTTTCTCCAAAACCACCGCCCCGATTTCAACCAAACTTCTGCGTTGGACTCCCCTCGGACCCCCCGATGATATATCCGAGTTTGGAGAAATTTGAAGAATTTTTTTTTTTTTGGTCAAAAAAAAAAAAACCGTAACCCTCCACCCTGTCGTCTTTTTTAAAATGGCCTGTTTGGTTTTTGGTCATTTTCTCCAAAACCACCGCCCCGATTTCAACCAAACTTCTGCGTTGGACTCCCCTCGGACCCCCCGATGATATATCCGAGTTTGGAGAAATTTGAAGAATTTTTTTTTTTTTGGTCAAAAAAAAAAAAACGTAACCCTCCCCTCTGTCGTCTTTTTTAAAATGGCCTGTTTGGTTTTTGGTCATTTTCTCCAAAACCACCGCCCCGATTTCAAACAAACTTCTGCGTTGGACTCCCCTCGGACCCCCCGATGATATATCCGAGTTTGTAGAAATTTGAAAAAAAAAAAATTTTTTGGTCAAAAAAAAAAAAAGTAACCCTCCCCCCTGTCGTCTTTTTTAAAATGGCCTGTTTGGTTTTTGGTCATTTTCTCCAAAACCACCGCCCCGATTTCAACCAAACTTCTGCGTTGGACTCCCCTCGGACCCCCCGATGATATATCCGAGTTTGGAGAAATTTGAAGAAATTTTTTTTTTTTGGTCAAAAAAAAAACAACCGTAACCCTCCACCCTGTCGTCTTTTTTAAAATGGCCTGTTTGGTTTTTGGTCATTTTCTCCAAAACCACCGCCCCGATTTCAACCAAACTTCTGCGTTGGACTCCCCTCGGACCCCCCGATGATATATCCGAGTTTGGAGAAATTTGAAGAAATTTTTTTTTTTTGGTAAAAAAAAAAAAAACCTAACACTCCCCCCTGTCGTCTTTTTTAAAATGGCCTGTTTGGTTTTTGGTAATTTTCTCTAAAACCACCGCCCCGATTTCAACCAAACTTCTGCGTTGGACTCCCCTCGGACCCCCCGATGATATATCCGAGTTTGGAGAAATTTGAAGAAAATTTTTTTTTTGGTCAAAAAAAACAAAAAAAACATGAAATTCGCCTGTTTGGTTTTTGGTCATTTTCTCCAAAACCACCGCCCCGATTTCAACCAAACTTCTGCGTTGGACTCCCCTCGGACCCCCCGATGATATATCCGAGTTTGGAGAAATTTGAAGAAATTTTTTTTTTTGGTCAAAAAAAACAAAAAAAACATGAAATTCGCCTGTTTGGTTTTTGGTCATTTTCTCCAAAACCACCGCCCCGATTTCAAACAAACTTCTGCGTTGGACTCCCCTCGGACCCCCCGATGATATATCCGAGTTTGTAGAAATTTGAAAAAAAAAAAATTTTTTGGTCAAAAAAAAAAAAAGTAACCCTCCCCCCTGTCGTCTTTTTTAAAATGGCCTGTTTGGTTTTTGGTCATTTTCTCCAAAACCACCGCCCCGATTTCAACCAAACTTCTGCGTTGGACTCCCCTCGGACCCCCCGATGATATATCCGAGTTTGGAGAAATTTGAAGAAATTTTTTTTTTTTGGTCAAAAAAAAAACAACCGTAACCCTCCACCCTGTCGTCTTTTTTAAAATGGCCTGTTTGGTTTTTGGTCATTTTCTCCAAAACCACCGCCCCGATTTCAACCAAACTTCTGCGTTGGACTCCCCTCGGACCCCCCGATGATATATCCGAGTTTGGAGAAATTTGAAGAAATTTTTTTTTGGTCAAAAAAAACAAAAAAAACATGAAATTCGCCTGTTTGGTTTTCGGTCATTTTCTCCAAAACCACCGCCCCGATTTCAACCAAACTTCTGCGTTGGACTCCCCTCGGACCCCCCGATGATATATCCGAGTTTGGAGAAATTTGAAGAAATTTTTTTTTTTGGTCAAAAAAAACAAAAAAAACATGAAATTCGCCTGTTTGGTTTTTGGTCATTTTCTCCAAAACCACCGCCCCGATTTCAAACAAACTTCTGCGTTGGACTCCCCTCGGACCCCCCGATGATATATCCGAGTTTGTAGAAATTTGAAAAAAAAAAATTTTTTGGTCAAAAAAAAAAAAAGTAACCCTCCCCCCTGTCGTCTTTTTTAAAATGGCCTGTTTGGTTTTTGGTCATTTTCTCCAAAACCACCGCCCCGATTTCAACCAAACTTCTGCGTTGGACTCCCCTCGGACCCCCCGATGATATATCCGAGTTTGGAGAAATTTGAAGAAATTTTTTTTTTTTGGTCAAAAAAAAAACAACCGTAACCCTCCACCCTGTCGTCTTTTTTAAAATGGCCTGTTTGGTTTTTGGTCATTTTCTCCAAAACCACCGCCCCGATTTCAACCAAACTTCTGCGTTGGACTCCCCTCGGACCCCCCGATGATATATCCGAGTTTGGAGAAATTTGAAGAAATTTTTTTTTTCTGGTAAAAAAAAAAAAAACCTAACACTCCCCCCTGTCGTCTTTTTTAAAATGGCCTGTTTGGTTTTTGGTAATTTTCTCTAAAACCACCGCCCCGATTTCAACCAAACTTCTGCGTTGGACTCCCCTCGGACCCCCCGATGATATATCCGAGTTTGGAGAAATTTGAAGAAAATTTTTTTTTTGGTCAAAAAAAACAAAAAAAACATGAAATTCGCCTGTTTGGTTTTTGGTCATTTTCTCCAAAACCACCGCCCCGATTTCAACCAAACTTCTGCGTTGGACTCCCCTCGGACCCCCCGATGATATATCCGAGTTTGGAGAAATTTGAAGAAATTTTTTTTTTTGGTCAAAAAAAACAAAAAAAACATGAAATTCGCCTGTTTGGTTTTTGGTCATTTTCTCCAAAACCACCGCCCCGATTTCAACCAAACTTCTGCGTTGGACTCCCCTCGGACCCCCCGATGATATATCCGAGTTTGGAGAAATTTGAAAAAAAAAAATTTTTTTGGTCAAAAAAAAAAAAAGTAACCCTCCCCCCTGTCGTCTTTTTTAAAATGGCCTGTTTGGTTTTTGGTCATTTTCTCCAAAACCACCGCCCCGATTTCAACCAAACTTCTGCGTTGGACTCCCCTCGGACCCCCCGATGATATATCCGAGTTTGGAGAAATTTGAAGAAATTTTTTTTTTTTGGTCAAAAAAAAAAAAATGTAACCCTCCCCCCTGTCGTCTTTTTTAAAATGGCCTGTTTGGTTTTTGGTCATTTTCTCCAAAACCACCGCCCCGATTTCAACCAAACTTCTGCGTTGGACTCCCCTCGGACCCCCCGATGATATATCCGAGTTTGGAGAAATTTGAAGAAATTTTTTTTTTTTGGTCAAAAAAAAAAAAACGTAACCCTCCCCCCTGTCGTCTTTTTTAAAATGGCCTGTTTGGTTTTTGGTCATTTTCTCCAAAACCACCGCCCCGATTTCAACCAAACTTCTGCGTTGGACTCCCCTCGGACCCCCCGATGATATATCCGAGTTTGGAGAAATTTGAAGAAATTTTTTTTTTTGGTCAAAAAAAACAAAAAAAAACATGAAATTCGCCTGTTTGGTTTTTGGTCATTTTCTCCAAAACCACCGCCCCGATTTCAACCAAACTTCTGCGTCGGACTCCCCTCGGACCCCCCGATGATATATCCGAGTTTGGAGAAATTTGAAGAATTTTTTTTATTTTGGTCAAAAAAAAAAAAACGTAACCCTCCCCTCTGTCGTCTTTTTTAAAATGGCCTGTTTGGTTTTTGGTCATTTTCTCCAAAACCACCGCCCCGATTTCAACCAAACTTCTGCGTTGGACTCCCCTCGGACCCCCCGATGATATATCCGAGTTTGGAGAAATTTGAAAAAAAAAATTTTTTTGGTCAAAAAAAAAAAAAGTAACTCTCCCCCCTGTCGTCTTTTTTAAAATGGCCTGTTTGGTTTTTGGTCATTTTCTCCAAAACCACCGCCCCGATTTCAACCAAACTTCTGCGTTGGACTCCCCTCGGACCCCCCGATGATATATCCGAGTTTGGAGAAATTTGAAGAATTTTTTTTTTTTTGGTCAAAAAAAAAAAACGTAACCCTCCCCTCTGTCGTCTTTTTTAAAATGGCCTGTTTGGTTTTTGGTCATTTTCTCCAAAACCACCGCCCCGATTTCAAACAAACTTCTGCGTTGGACTCCCCTCGGACCCCCCGATGATATATCCGAGTTTGTAGAAATTTGAAAAAAAAAATTTTTTTGGTCAAAAAAAAAAAAAGTAACCCTCCCCCCTGTCGTCTTTTTTAAAATGGCCTGTTTGGTTTTTGGTCATTTTCTCCAAAACCACCGCCCCGATTTCAACCAAACTTCTGCGTTGGACTCCCCTCGGACCCCCGATGATATATCCGAGTTTGGAGAAATTTGAAGAAATTTTTTTTTTTTGGTAAAAAAAAAAAAAACCGTAACCCTCCACCCTGTCGTCTTTTTTAAAATGGCCTGTTTGGTTTTTGGTCATTTTCTCCAAAACCACCGCCCCGATTTCAATCAAACTTCTGCGTTGGACTCCCCTCGGACCCCCCGATGATATATCCGAGTTTGGAGAAATTTGAAGAAATTTTTTTTTTCTGGTCAAAAAAAAAAAAACCTAACACTCCCCCCTGTCGTCTTTTTTAAAATGGCCTGTTTGGTTTTTGGTCATTTTCTCTAAAACCACCGCCCCGATTTCAATCAAACTTCTGCGTTGGACTCCCCTCGGACCCCCCGATGATATATCCGAGTTTGGAGAAATTTGAAGAAATTTTTTTTTTCTGGTCAAAAAAAAAAAAACCTAACACTCCCCCCTGTCGTCTTTTTTAAAATGGCCTGTTTGGTTTTTGGTAATTTTCTCTAAAACCACCGCCCCGATTTCAACCAAACTTCTGCGTTGGACTCCCCTCGGACCCCCCGATGATATATCCGAGTTTGGAGAAATTTGAAGAAAAATTTTTTTTTGGTCAAAAAAAACAAAAAAAACATGAAATTCGCCTGTTTGGTTTTCGGTCATTTTCTCCAAAACCACCGCCCCGATTTCAACCAAACTTCTGCGTTGGACTCCCCTCGGACCCCCCGATGATATATCCGAGTTTGGAGAAATTTGAAGAAATTTTTTTTTTTGGTCAAAAAAAACAAAAAAAACATGAAATTCGCCTGTTTGGTTTTTGGTCATTTTCTCCAAAACCACCGCCCCGATTTCAACCAAACTTCTGCGTTGGACTCCCCTCGGACCCCCCGATGATATATCCGAGTTTGGAGAAATTTGAAAAAAAAAATTTTTTTGGTCAAAAAAAACAAAACGTAACCCTCCCCCCTGTCGTCTTTTTTAAAATGGCCTGTTTGGTTTTTGGTCATTTTCTCCAAAACCACCGCCCCGATTTCAACCAAACTTCTGCGTTGGACTCCCCTCGGACCCCCCGATGATATATCCGAGTTTGGAGAAATTTGAAGAAATTTTTTTTTTTTGGTCAAAAAAAAAAAAATGTAACACTCCCCCCTGTCGTCTTTTTTAAAATGGCCTGTTTGGTTTTTGGTCATTTTCTCCAAAACCACCGCCCCGATTTCAACCAAACTTCTGCGTTGGACTCCCCTCGGACCCCCCGATGATATATCCGAGTTTGGAGAAATTTGAAGAATTTTTTTTTTTTTGGTCAAAAAAAAAAAAACCGTAACCCTCCACCCTGTCGTCTTTTTTAAAATGGCCTGTTTGGTTTTTGGTCATTTTCTCCAAAACCACCGCCCCGATTTCAACCAAACTTCTGCGTTGGACTCCCCTCGGACCCCCCGATGATATATCCGAGTTTGGAGAAATTTGAAGAAAAATTTTTTTTTGGTCAAAAAAAACAAAAAAAACATGAAATTCGCCTGTTTGGTTTTCGGTCATTTTCTCCAAAACCACCGCCCCGATTTCAACCAAACTTCTGCGTTGGACTCCCCTCGGACCCCCCGATGATATATCCGAGTTTGGAGAAATTTGAAGAAATTTTTTTTTTTGGTAAAAAAAAACAAAAAAAACATGAAATTCGCCTGTTTGGTTTTTGGTCATTTTCTCCAAAACCACCGCCCCGATTTCAACCAAACTTCTGCGTTGGACTCCCCTCGGACCCCCCGATGATATATCCGAGTTTGGAGAAATTTGAAAAAAAAATTTTTTTTGGTCAAAAAAAAAAAAAGTAACCCTCCCCCCTGTCGTCTTTTTTAAAATGGCCTGTTTGGTTTTTGGTCATTTTCTCCAAAACCACCGCCCCGATTTCAACCAAACTTCTGCGTTGGACTCCCCTCGGACCCCCCGATGATATATCCGAGTTTGGAGAAATTTGAAGAAATTTTTTTTTTTTGGTCAAAAAAAAAAAAATGTAACCCTCCCCCCTGTCGTCTTTTTTAAAATGGCCTGTTTGGTTTTTGGTCATTTTCTCCAAAACCACCGCCCCGATTTCAACCAAACTTCTGCGTTGGACTCCCCTCGGACCCCCCGATGATATATCCGAGTTTGGAGAAATTTGAAGAATTTTTTTTTTTTGGTCAAAAAAAAAAAAACCGTAACCCTCCACCCTGTCGTCTTTTTTAAAATGGCCTGTTTGGTTTTTGGTCATTTTCTCCAAAACCACCGCCCCGATTTCAACCAAACTTCTGCGTTGGACTCCCCTCGGACCCCCCGATGATATATCCGAGTTTGGAGAAATTTGAAGAAAAAATTTTTTTTGGTCAAAAAAAACAAAAAAAACATGAAATTCGCCTGTTTGGTTTTTGGTCATTTTCTCCAAAACCACCGCCCCGATTTCAACCAAACTTCTGCGTTGGACTCCCCTCGGACCCCCCGATGATATATCCGAGTTTGGAGAAATTTGAAGAAATTTTTTTTTTTGGTCAAAAAAAACAAAAAAAACATGAAATTCGCCTGTTTGGTTTTTGGTCATTTTCTCCAAAACCACCGCCCCGATTTCAACCAAACTTCTGCGTTGGACTCCCCTCGGACCCCCCGATGATATATCCGAGTTTGGAGAAATTTGAAAAAAAAAATTTTTTTGGTCAAAAAAAAAAAAAGTAACCCTCCCCCCTGTCGTCTTTTTTAAAATGGCCTGTTTGGTTTTTGGTCATTTTCTCCAAAACCACCGCCCCGATTTCAACCAAACTTCTGCGTTGGACTCCCCTCGGACCCCCCGATGATATATCCGAGTTTGGAGAAATTTGAAGAAATTTTTTTTTTTTGGTCAAAAAAAAAAAAATGTAACCCTCCCCCCTGTCGTCTTTTTTAAAATGGCCTGTTTGGTTTTTGGTCATTTTCTCCAAAACCACCGCCCCGATTTCAACCAAACTTCTGCGTTGGACTCCCCTCGGACCCCCCGATGATATATCCGAGTTTGGAGAAATTTGAAGAATTTTTTTTTTTTTGGTCAAAAAAAAAAAAACCGTAACCCTCCACCCTGTCGTCTTTTTTAAAATGGCCTGTTTGGTTTTTGGTCATTTTCTCCAAAACCACCGCCCCGATTTCAACCAAACTTCTGCGTTGGACTCCCCTCGGACCCCCCGATGATATATCCGAGTTTGGAGAAATTTGAAGAATTTTTTTTTTTTTGGTCAAAAAAAAAAAAAACGTAACCCTCCCCTCTGTCGTCTTTTTTAAAATGGCCTGTTTGGTTTTTGGTCATTTTCTCCAAAACCACCGCCCCGATTTCAACCAAACTTCTGCGTTGGACTCCCCTCGGACCCCCCGATGATATATCCGAGTTTGGAGAAATTTGAAGAAATTTTTTTTTTTTGGTCAAAAAAAAAACAACCGTAACCCTCCACCCTGTCGTCTTTTTTAAAATGGCCTGTTTGGTTTTTGGTCATTTTCTCCAAAACCACCGCCCCGATTTCAACCAAACTTCTGCGTTGGACTCCCCTCGGACCCCCCGATGATATATCCGAGTTTGGAGAATTTGAAGAAAATTTTTTTTTTGGTCAAAAAAAACAAAAAAAACATGAAATTCGCCTGTTTGGTTTTTGGTCATTTTCTCCAAAACCACCGCCCCGATTTCAACCAAACTTCTGCGTTGGACTCCCCTCGGACCCCCCGATGATATATCCGAGTTTGGAGAAATTTGAAGAAACTTTTTTTTTTTGGTCAAAAAAAACAAAAAAAAACATGAAATTCGCCTGTTTGGTTTTTGGTCATTTTCTCCAAAACCACCGCCCCGATTTCAACCAAACTTCTGCGTTGGACTCCCCTCGGACCCCCCGATGATATATCCGAGTTTGGAGAAATTTGAAAAAAAAAAATTTTTTGGTCAAAAAAAAAAAAAGTAACCCTCCCCCCTGTCGTCTTTTTTAAAATGGCCTGTTTGGTTTTTGGTCATTTTCTCCAAAACCACCGCCCCGATTTCAACCAAACTTCTGCGTTGGACTCCCCTCGGACCCCCCGATGATATATCCGAGTTTGGAGAAATTTGAAGAAATTTTTTTTTTTTGGTCAAAAAAAAAACAACCGTAACCCTCCACCCTGTCGTCTTTTTTAAAATGGCCTGTTTGGTTTTTGGTCATTTTCTCCAAAACCACCGCCCCGATTTCAACCAAACTTCTGCGTTGGACTCCCCTCGGACCCCCCGATGATATATCCGAGTTTGGAGAAATTTGAAGAAATTTTTTTTTTTGGTCAAAAAAAAAAAAAAAACATGAAATTCGCCTGTTTGGTTTTTGGTCATTTTCTCCAAAACCACCGCCCCGATTTCAACCAAACTTCTGCGTTGGACTCCCCTCGGACCCCCCGATGATATATCCGAGTTTGGAGAAATTTGAAGAAATTTTTTTTTTCTGGTCAAAAAAAAAAAAACGTAACACTCCCCCCTGTCGTCTTTTTTAAAATGGCCTGTTTGGTTTTTGGTCATTTTCTCCAAAACCACCGCCCCGATTTCAAACAAACTTCTGCGTTGGACTCCCCTCGGACCCCCCGATGATATATCCGAGTTTGGAGAAATTTGAAGAAATTTTTTTTTTTGGTCAAAAAAAACAAAAAAAAAATGAAATTCGCCTGTTTGGTTTTTGGTCATTTTCTACAAAACCACCGCCCCGATTTCAACCAAACTTCTGCGTTGGACTCCCCTCGGACCCCCCGATGATATATCCGAGTTTGGAGAAATTTGAAGAAATTTTTTTTTTTTGGTCAAAAAAAAAAAACCGTAACACTCCCCCCTGTCGTCTTTTTTAAAATAGCCTGTTTGGTTTTTGGTCATTTTCTCCAAAACCACGCCCCGATTTCAGCCAAACTTCTGCGTTGGACTCCCCTCGGACCCCCCGATGATATATCCGAGTTTGGAGAAATTTGAAGAAATTTTTTTTTTTGGTAAAAAAAAAAAAAACGTAACACTCCCCCCTGTCGTCTTTTTTAAAATGGCCTGTTTGGTTTTTGGTCATTTTCTCTAAAACCACCGCCCCGATTTCAACCAAACTTCTGCTTTGGACTCCCCTCGGACCCCCCGATGATATATCCGAGTTTGGAGAAATTTGAAGAAAATTTTTTTTTTGGTCAAAAAAAACATGAAATTCGCCTGTTTGGTTTTTGGTCATTTTCTCCAAAACCACCGCCCCGATTTCAACCAAACTTCTGCGTTGGACTCCCCTCGGACCCCCCGATGATATATCCGAGTTTGGAGAAATTTGAAGAATTTTTTTTTTTTTGGTCAAAAAAAAAAAAACGTAACACTCCCCCCTGTCGTCTTTTTTAAAATGGCCTGTTTGGTTTTTGGTCATTTTCTCTAAAACCACCGCCCCGATTTCAACCAAACTTCTGCGTTGGACTCCCCTCGGACCCCCCGATGATATATCCGAGTTTGGAGAAATTTGAAGAAATTTTTTTTTTTGGTCAAAAAAAAAAAAACGTAACCCTCCCCCCTGTCGTCTTTTTTAAAATGGCCTGTTTGGTTTTTGGTCATTTTCTCTAAAACCACCGCCGCGATTTCAACCAAACTTCTGCGTTGGACTCCCCTCGGACCCCCCGATGATATATCCGAGTTTGGAGAAATTTGAAGAAATTTTTTTTTTTTGGTCAAAAAAAAAAAAAACGTAACCCTCCCCCCTGACGTCTTTTTTAAAATGGCCTGTTTGGTTTTTGGTCATTTTCTCCAAAACCACCGCCCCGATTTCAACCAAACTTCTGCGTTGGACTCCCCTCGGACCCCCCGATGATATATCCGAGTTTGGAGAAATTTGAAGAAATTTTTTTTTTTTGGTCAAAAAAAAAAAAACGTAACCCTCCCCCCTGTCGTCTTTTTTAAAATGGCCTGTTTGGTTTTTGGTCATTTTCTCCAAAACCACCGCCCCGATTTCAACCAAACTTCTGCGTTGGACTCCCCTCGGACCCCCCGATGATATATCCGAGTTTGGAGAAATTTGAAGAAATTTTTTTTTTTGGTCAAAAAAAACAAAAAAAACATGAAATTCGCCTGTTTGGTTTTTGGTCATTTTCTCCAAAACCACCGCCCCGATTTCAACCAAACTTCTGCGTTGGACTCCCCTCGGACCCCCCGATGATATATCCGAGTTTGGAGAAATTTGAAGAAATTTTTTTTTTTTGGTCAAAAAAAAAAAAACGTAACACTCCCCCCTGTCGTCTTTTTTAAAATAGCCTGTTTGGTTTTTGGTCATTTTCTCCAAAACCACCGCCCCGATTTCAACCAAACTTCTGCGTTGGACTCCCCTCGGACCCCCCGATGATATATCCGAGTTTGGAGAAATTTGAAGAAATTTTTTTTTTTTGGTCAAAAAAAAAAAAACGTAACACTCCCCCCTGTCGTCTTTTTTAAAATAGCCTGTTTGGTTTTTGGTCATTTTCTCCAAAACCACCGCCCCGATTTCAACCAAACTTCTGCGTTGGACTCCCCTCGGACCCCTCGATGATATATCCGAGTTTGGAGAAATTTGAAGAAATTTTTTTTTTTTGGTCAAAAAAAACAAAACGTAACACTCCCCCGTCGTCTTTTTCAAAATAGCCTGTTTGGTTTTTGGTCATTTTCTCCAAAACCACGCCCCGATTTCAACCAAACTTCTGCGTTGGACTCCCCTCGGACCCCCCGATGATATATCCGAGTTTGGAGAAATTTGAAGAAAATTTTTTTTTTGGTCAAAAAAAACAAAAAAAACATGAAATTCGCCTGTTTGGTTTTTGGTCATTTTCTCCAAAACCACCGCCCCGATTTCAACCAAACTTCTGCGTTGGACTCCCCTCGGACCCCCCGATGATATATCCGAGTTTGGAGAAATTTGAAGAAATTTTTTTTTTTTGGTCAAAAAAAAAAAAACGTAACACTCCCCCCTGTCGTCTTTTTTAAAATGGCCTGTTTGGTTTTTGGTCATTTTCTCTAAAACCACCGCCCCGATTTCAACCAAACTTCTGCGTTGGACTCCCCTCGGACCCCCCGATGATATATCCGAGTTTGGAGAAATTTGAAGAAATTTTTTTTTTTGGTCAAAAAAAAAAAAACGTAACCCTCCCCCCTGTCGTCTTTTTTAAAATGGCCTGTTTGGTTTTTGGTCATTTTCTCTAAAACCACCGCCCCGATTTCAACCAAACTTCTGCGTTGGACTCCCCTCGGACCCCCCGATGATATATCCGAGTTTGGAGAAATTTGAAGAAATTTTTTTTTTTTGGTCAAAAAAAAAAAAACGTAACCCTCCCCCCTGACGTCTTTTTTAAAATGGCCTGTTTGGTTTTTGATCATTTTCTCCAAAACCACCGCCCCGATTTCAACCAAACTTCTGCGTTGGACTCCCCTCGGACCCCCCGATGATATATCCGAGTTTCGAGAAATTTGAAGAAATTTTTTTTTTTTGGTCAAAATAAAACAAAAACATAACCCTCCCCCCTGTCGTCTTTTTTAAAATGGCCTGTTTGGTTTTTGGTCATTTTCTCCAAAACCACCGCCCCGATTTCAACCAAACTTCTGCGTTGGACTCCCCTCGGACCCCCCGATGATATATCCGAGTTTGGAGAAATTTGAAGAATTTTTTTTTTTTGGTAAAAAAAAAAAAACGTAACACTCCCCCCTGTCGTCTTTTTTAAAATGGCCTGTTTGGTTTTTGGTCATTTTCTCTAAAACCACCGCCCCGATTTCAACCAAACTTCTGCGTTGGACTCCCCTCGGACCCCCCGATGATATATCCGAGTTTGGAGAAATTTGAAGAAATTTTTTTTTTTGGTCAAAAAAAACAAAAAAAACATGAAATTCGCCTGTTTGGTTTTTGGTCATTTTCTCCAAAACCACCGCCCCGATTTCAACCAAACTTCTGCGTTGGACTCCCCTCGGACCCCCCGATGATATATCCGAGTTTGGAGAAATTTGAAGAAATTTTTTTTTTTTGGTAAAAAAAAAAAAAACGTAACACTCCCCCCTGTCGTCTTTTTTAAAATGGCCTGTTTGGTTTTTGGTCATTTTCTCTAAAACCACCGCCCCGATTTCAACCAAACTTCTGCGTTGGACTCCCCTCGGACCCCCAGATGATATATCCGAGTTTTGAGTAATTTGAAGAAAATTTTTTTTTTGGTCAAAAAAAACAAAAAAACATGAAATTCGCCTGTTTGGTTTTTGGTCATTTTCTCCAAAACCACCGCCCCGATTTCAACCAAACTTCTGCGTTGGACTCCCCTCGGACCCCCCGATGATATATCCGAGTTTGGAGAAATTTGAAGAAATTTTTTTTTTTTGGTAAAAAAAAACAAAAACGTAACACTCCCCCCTGTCGTCTTTTTTAAAATAGCCTGTTTGGTTTTTGGTCATTTTCTCCAAAACCACCGCCCCGATTTCAACCAAACTTCTGCGTTGGACTCCCCTCGGACCCCCCGATGATATATCCGAGTTTGGAGAAATTTGAAGAAATTTTTTTTTTTGGTCAAAAAAAAAAAAACGTAACACTCCCCCCTGTCGTCTTTTTTAAAATGGCCTGTTTGGTTTTTGGTCATTTTCTCAAAAACCACCGCCCCGATTTCAACCAAACTTCTGCGTTGGACTCCCCTCGGACCCCCCGATGATATATCCGAGTTTGGAGAAATTTGAAGAAATTTTTTTTTTTTGGTAAAAAAAAAAAAAACGTAACACTCCCCCCTGTCGTCTTTTTTAAAATGGCCTGTTTGGTTTTTGGTCATTTTCTCCAAAACCACCGCCCCGATTTCAACCAAACTTCTGCGTTGGACTCCCCTCGGACCCCCCGATGATATATCCCCTTCAGACCCGCATTTTTTTGGCTGAGCAAAAAAAAAAATTTTTTATGTATTCTGACTCCTCTCAAACATAAAAACAAAGTGGAAAAAAAACATTTTTGCTAACTCGTGTTTTTAATAGTATTTTTTCATGTCCATTCCAATGGACGCCAGGACTAAAAGGCTGTAAAATGTCAGAAAAACTTAAGAAAAATAAGGTTGTGTTTTTCCACATAGTAATCAATCAGTTATGACCTAAACATCTGGAACTGGATGTTTGCATGGTTTTGAGTTTGTGTGCAGTTCTAAACATGTACATCAACTTGATAGAAGCCTGCAAGAAGAGAGGAGGATGTCGCACTTGTCACAAAAGATGTGTTTTTTCATGTATAGTCTTCATCTGGTAGCCTCGTTGTTTTCATCATAATCTGGCATGTCAACCATGTCATACTGTACCTTAGGTAGAATATAGGTACAGTGGCAAGAAATAGTATGAACCCTTTGGAATTTCCTAGTTTTCTGCATTAATTGCTTTGCTTTCCATTGCAGGCCTGACGTTTGCCACTCCACAACACTAATGGGAAAATATTTTGTCGACTGTTGAAACTAAGATTTAATTTTTTGTATTTATTTTTTAAAGTAAAAGTTTATCAAGACTTCCTACAGGATAATGTCAGGGTGGCTGTCCACTAGCTGAATTCAGTAGAATAGCGTGATGCAGCAGGACAATGAGCCTAAACAATCTACTACCTAGATAATCTAGAGTAGCTTCAAAAAAAGAAAATCCACCTTTGGGAATGGCCCAGTCAGAGCCCAGACCTGAATCCAATAGGGATGCTATGGAATGACCTCCATTCACACCAGACATGCTAAGAACATGGCTGAGCTGAAGCAGTTCTGTCAGGACCAATGGTGTTGTGCAGTTCTGATCTGCAGCTACAGGAAACGTTTGGTTGAGGTTTTTGCTGCCAAAGGAGGTTCAACCATGTATTAAATCCAAGGGTTCACTTACTTCTTCCACCTGCACTGTGAATGTTTATTGGACATGTTCAATGAAGACATGAAATATTATAATTGTGTGGAATTAGGTTAAGCTCATCGTGTTTGTTTATACTTGTGACTTAGATGTAGATCAGATCACATTGAATGGCTAATTAATGCAGAAAACTAAGAAATTCCATATTTTTTCTTGCCACTGTATACAGTAGGCTATATTGTTTGATGTCTTCATAGGGTCTATGGGATGATCCTCATCAATTGGAGCATTCTAAAAAGGACGTGCCCATGATTATAGTGAATGGCCTGTGACGCCACTTGATTTCTTCCTTCCTTGCTACTGTCATCTCCTCCTGTCCTCCTCTTTCACTATACTGTCTGTCTCCTCTATCTCAGTCTCATCTGCCACATAAGTTCTTCTGGCATGCATGTACTGTAACCTCTCTACTGTCCCTCTCTGAATCTAATAACAAAACAATCACATTTGAACTCATTTTATGTATTCTCACTCTCGAATACTTATCCATTCCATTTAGATAAGACATTACATTGATGAAAACCACATACTAAGAATTAAAAACTGTCTTAATTTCTAAACTTAGGCCTACCACCTATCTCACTCCTGGTAACATCCTCCTCATTGCCTGAATTCAAGGAGTCAAGTTCAGATTTACGAGACGTTTAAGGGAGTCTTTGACACTCATTATTATGATTATGAAAACATTATGAACAAAAAATATATATTAAAAATGTTATAATCATGAATAAATAAACTGTTACACCATGCTGTACCTATGAAAAGCTTACAGGTATTTTGTTTCTTTATATACTGACACTAAGCATTTGAGTGTTGGCTTACCTCGCCTAACTCCTGATGTCCACTGCAATGGACATTGGACTTTGAAAAAATCCTACAAATTAATGATATGATATTTGCTTAAAATAACTTCAAATATTATGACTTGTAACAGTTAAAAGTATACTGACAGCAAATTGCTTTGGCCAGCATGAACATAAATTTATATTTTTGACTGAAAATGGGCGCTTCCTCCTCCCTCTCTGCAGTCGGTCCACCATGCTTGTCTTGTCAGATGTCTGTCACTCTCTCAGAGTGTGCTCAAAGTCATAACATGATTGTGGTTGGATAATCAGGACCCAATCAGTAACTAGCATTGCTGACATCATTGAATTACAGAGTATTTATTTGTTTAGAGACAGAAATATGTCATGTCCATTCCAATGGACGCAGGGTCTGAAGGGGATATCCGAGTTTGGAGAAATTTGAAGAAAAATTTTTTTTTGGTCAAAAAAAACAAAAAAAACATGAAATTCGCCTGTTTGGTTTTTGGTCATTTTCTCCAAAACCACCGCCCCGATTTCAACCAAACTTCTGCGTTGGACTCCCCTCGGACCCCCCGATGATATATCCGAGTTTGGAGAAATTTGAAGAAATTTTTTTTTTTTGGTCCAAAAAAAAAAAAACGTAACCCTCCCCCCTGTCGTCTTTTTTAAAATGGCCTGTTTGGTTTTTGATCATTTTCTCCAAAACCACCGCCCCGATTTCAACCAAACTTCTGCGTTGGACTCCCCTCGGACCCCCCGATGATATATCCGAGTTTCGAGAAATTTGAAGAAATTTTTTTTTTTTGGTAAAAAAAAAACAAAACGTAACCCTCCCCCCTGTCGTCTTTTTTAAAATGGCCTGTTTGGTTTTTGGTCATTTTCTCCAAAACCACCGCCCCGATTTCAACCAAACTTCTGCGTTGGACTCCCCTCGGACCCCCCGATAATATATCCGAGTTTGGAGAAATTTGAAGAAATTTTTTTTTTTTGTTCAAAAAAAAAAAAACGTAACACTCCCCCCTGTCATCTTTTTTAAAATGGCCTGTTTGGTTTTTGGTCATTTTCTCTAAAACCACCGCCCCGATTTCAACCAAACTTCTGCGTTGGACTCCCCTCGGACCCCCCGATGATATATCCGAGTTTGGAGAAATATGAAGAAAATTTTTTTTTTGGTCAAAAAAAAAAAAACGTAACCCTCCCCCCTGTCGTCTTTTTTAAAATGGCCTGTTTGGTTTTTGGTCATTTTCTCTAAAACCACCGCCCCGATTTCAACCAAACTTCTGCGTTGGACTCCCCTCGGACCCCCCGATGATATATCCGAGTTTGGAGAAATTTGAAGAATTTTTTTTTTTTGGTAAAAAAAAACATGAAATTCGCCTGTTTGGTTTTTGGTCATTTTCTCCAAAACCACCGCCCCGATTTCAACCAAACTTCTGCGTTGGACTCCCCTCGGACCCCCCGATGATATATCCGAGTTTGGAGAAATTTGAAGAAATTTTTTTTTTTTGGTCAAAAAAAAAAAAAACGTAACCCTCCCCGCTGTTGTCTTTTTTAAAATGGCCTGTTTGGTTTTTGGTCATTTTCTCCAAAACCACCGCCCCGATTTCAACCAGACTTCTGCGTTGGACTCCCCTCGGACCCCCCGATGATATATTCGAGTTTGGAGAAATTTGAAGAAAATTTTTTTTTTTGGTCAAAAAAAAAAAACGTAACCCTCCCCCCTGTCGTCTTTTTTAAAATGGCCTGTTTGGTTTTTGGTCATTTTCTCCAAAACCACCGCCCCGATTTCAACCAAACTTCTGCGTTGGACTCCCCTCGGACCCCCCGATGATATATCCGAGTTTGGAGAAATTTGAAGAATTTTTTTTTTTTTGGTCAAAAAAAAACAAAACGTAACCCTCCCCGCTGTTGTCTTTTTTAAAATGGCCTGTTTGGTTTTTGGTCATTTTCTCCAAAACCACCGCCCCGATTTCAACCAAACTTCTGCGTTGGACTCCCCTCGGACCCACCGATGATATATCCGAGTTTGGAGAAATTTGAAGAAATTTTTTTTTTTTGGTCAAAAAAAAAAACCGTAACCCTCCCCCCTGTCGTCTTTTTTAAAATGGCCTGTTTGGTTTTTGGTCATTTTCTCCAAAACCACCGCCCCGATTTCAACCAAACTTCTGCGTTGGACTCCCCTCGGACCCCCCGATGATATATCCGAGTTTGGAGAAATTTGAAGAATTTTTTTTTTTGGTCAAAAAAAACAAAAAAAACATGAAATTCGCCCGTTTGGTTTTTGGTCATTTTCTCCAAAGCCACCGCCCCGATTTCAACCAAACTTCTGCGTTGGACTCCCCTCGGACCCCCCGATGATATATCCGAGTTTGGAGAAATTTGAAGAAATTTTTTTTTTTGGTCAAAAAAAAAAAAAACGTAACCCTCCGCCCTGTCGTCTTTTTTAAAATGGCCTGTTTGGTTTTTGGTCATTTTCTCCAAAACCACCGCCCCGATTTCAACCAAACTTCTGCGTTGGACTCCCCTCGGACCCCCCGATGATATATCCGAGTTTGGAGAAATTTGAAGAATTTTGAAGAAATTTTTTTTTTTGGTCAAAAAAAAAAAAACGTAACCCTCCCCCCTGTCGTCTTTTTTAAAATGGCCTGTTTGGTTTTTGGTCATTTTCTCCAAAACCACCGCCCCGATTTCAACCAAACTTCTGCGTTGGACTCCCCTCGGACCCCCCGATGATATATCCGAGTTTGGAGAAATTTGAAGAATTTTTTTTTTTTGGTCAAAAAAAACATGAAATTCGCCTGTTTGGTTTTTGGTCATTTTCTCCAAAACCACCGCCCCGATTTCAACCAAACTTCTGCGTTGGACTCCCCTCGGACCCCCCGATGATATATCCGAGTTTGGAGAAATTTGAAGAAATTTTTTTTTTTTGGTCAAAAAAAAAAAAAACGTAACCCTCCCCGCTGTTGTCTTTTTTAAAATGGCCTGTTTGGTTTTTGGTCATTTTCTCCAAAACCACCGCCCCGATTTCAACCAAACTTCTGCGTTGGACTCCCCTCGGACCCCCCGATGATATATCCGAGTTTGGAGAAATTTGAAGAAATTTTTTTTTTTTGGTCAAAAAAAAAAAAACGTAACCCTCCCCCCTGTCGTCTTTTTTAAAATGGCCTGTTTGGTTTTTGGTCATTTTCTCCAAAACCACCGCCCCGATTTCAACCAAACTTCTGCGTTGGACTCCCCTCGGACCCCCCGATGATATATCCGAGTTTGGAGAAATTTGAAGAATTTTTTTTTTTTGGTCAAAAAAAACATGAAATTCGCCTGTTTGGTTTTTGGTCATTTTCTCCAAAACCACCGCCCCGATTTCAACCAAACTTCTGCGTTGGACTCCCCTCGGACCCCCCGATGATATATCCGAGTTTGGAGAAATTTGAAGAAATTTTTTTTTTTGGTAAAAAAAAACAAAAAAAACATGAAATTCGCCTGTTTGGTTTTTGGTAATTTTCTCCAAAACCACCGCCCCGAATTCAACCAAACTTCTGCGTTGGACTCCCCTCGGACCCACCGATGATATATCCGAGTTTGGAGAAATTTGAAGAAAATTTTTTTTTTTGGTCAAAAAAAAAAACCGTAACCCTCCCCCCTGTCGTCTTTTTTAAAATGGCCTGTTTGGTTTTTGGTCATTTTCTCCAAAACCACCGCCCCGATTTCAACCAAACTTCTGCGTTGGACTCCCCTCGCACCCCCCGATGATATATCCGAGTTTGGAGAAATTTGAAGAATTTTTTTTTTTGGTCAAAAAAAACAAAAAAAACATGAAATTCGCCTGTTTGGTTTTTGGTCATTTTCTCCAAAACCACCGCCCCGATTTCAACCAAACTTCTGCGTTGGACTCCCCTCGGACCCCCCGATGATATATCCGAGTTTGGAGAAATTTGAAGAAAATTTTTTTTTTTGGTCAAAAAAAAAAAACCGTAACCCTCCCCCCTGTCGTCTTTTTTAAAATGGCCTGTTTGGTTTTTGGTCATTTTCTCCAAAACCACCGCCCCGATTTCAACCAAACTTCTGCGTTGGACTCCCCTCGGACCCCCCGATGATATATCCGAGTTTGGAGAAATTTGAAGAATTTTGAAGAAAATTTTTTTTTTTGGTCAAAAAAAAAAAAACGTAACCCTCCCCCCTGTCGTCTTTTTTAAAATGGCCTGTTTGGTTTTTGGTCATTTTCTCCAAAACCACCGCCCCGATTTCAACCAAACTTCTGCGTTGGACTCCCCTCGGACCCCCCGATGATATATCCGAGTTTGGAGAAATTTGAAGAATTTTGAAGAAATTTTTTTTTTTGGTCAAAAAAAAAAAAACGTAACCCTCCCCCCTGTCGTCTTTTTTAAAATGGCCTGTTTGGTTTTTGGTCATTTTCTCCAAAACCACCGCCCCGATTTCAACCAAACTTCTGCGTTGGACTCCCCTCGGACCCCCCGATGATATATCCGAGTTTGGAGAAATTTGAAGAATTTTTTTTTTTTGGTCAAAAAAAACATGAAATTCGCCTGTTTGGTTTTTGGTCATTTTCTCCAAAACCACCGCCCCGATTTCAACCAAACTTCTGCGTTGGACTCCCCTCGGACCCCCCGATGATATATCCGAGTTTGGAGAAATTTGAAGAAATTTTTTTTTTTGGTCAAAAAAAACAAAAAAAACATGAAATTCGCCTGTTTGGTTTTTGGTAATTTTCTCCAAAACCACCGCCCCGAATTCAACCAAACTTCTGCGTTGGACTCCCCTCGGACCCACCGATGATATATCCGAGTTTGGAGAAATTTGAAGAAAATTTTTTTTTTTGGTCAAAAAAAAAAACCGTAACCCTCCCCCCTGTCGTCTTTTTTAAAATGGCCTGTTTGGTTTTTGGTCATTTTCTCCAAAACCACCGCCCCGATTTCAACCAAACTTCTGCGTTGGACTCCCCTCGCACCCCCCGATGATATATCCGAGTTTGGAGAAATTTGAAGAATTTTTTTTTTTGGTCAAAAAAAACAAAAAAAACATGAAATTCGCCTGTTTGGTTTTTGGTCATTTTCTCCAAAACCACCGCCCCGATTTCAACCAAACTTCTGCGTTGGACTCCCCTCGGACCCCCCGATGATATATCCGAGTTTGGAGAAATTTGAAGAATTTTGAAGAAATTTTTTTTTTTGGTCAAAAAAAAAAAAACGTAACCCTCCCCCCTGTCGTCTTTTTTAAAATGGCCTGTTTGGTTTTTGGTCATTTTCTCCAAAACCACCGCCCCGATTTCAACCAAACTTCTGCGTTGGACTCCCCTCGGACCCCCCGATGATATATCCGAGTTTGGAGAAATTTGAAGAATTTTTTTTTTTTGGTCAAAAAAAACATGAAATTCGCCTGTTTGGTTTTTGGTCATTTTCTCCAAAACCACCGCCCCGATTTCAACCAAACTTCTGCGTTGGACTCCCCTCGGACCCCCCGATGATATATCCGAGTTTGGAGAAATTTGAAGAAATTTTTTTTTTTGGTCAAAAAAAACAAAAAAAACATGAAATTCGCCTGTTTGGTTTTTGGTAATTTTCTCCAAAACCACCGCCCCGAATTCAACCAAACTTCTGCGTTGGACTCCCCTCGGACCCACCGATGATATATCCGAGTTTGGAGAAATTTGAAGAAATTTTTTTTTTTGGTCAAAAAAAAAAACCGTAACCCTCCCCCCTGTCGTCTTTTTTAAAATGGCCTGTTTGGTTTTTGGTCATTTTCTCCAAAACCACCGCCCCGATTTCAACCAAACTTCTGCGTTGGACTCCCCTCGCACCCCCCGATGATATATCCGAGTTTGGAGAAATTTGAAGAATTTTTTTTTTTGGTCAAAAAAAACAAAAAAAACATGAAATTCGCCTGTTTGGTTTTTGGTCATTTTCTCCAAAACCACCGCCCCGATTTCAACCAAACTTCTGCGTTGGACTCCCCTCGGACCCCCCGATGATATATCCGAGTTTGGAGAAATTTGAAGAAATTTTTTTTTTTGGTCAAAAAAAAAAAACCGTAACCCTCCCCCCTGTCGTCTTTTTTAAAATGGCCTGTTTGGTTTTTGGTCATTTTCTCCAAAACCACCGCCCCGATTTCAACCAAACTTCTGCGTTGGACTCCCCTCGGACCCCCCGATGATATATCCGAGTTTGGAGAAATTTGAAGAATTTTTTTTTTTTTTGGTCAAAAAAAAAAAAACGTAACCCTCCCCCCTGTCGTCTTTTTTAAAATGGCCTGTTTGGTTTTTGGTCATTTTCTCCAAAACCACCGCCCCGATTTCAACCAAACTTCTGCGTTGGACTCCCCTCGGACCCCCCGATGATATATCCGAGTTTGGAGAAATTTGAAGAATTTTGAAGAAATTTTTTTTTTTGGTAAAAAAAAAAAAAACGTAACCCTCCCCCCTGTCGTCTTTTTTAAAATGGCCTGTTTGGTTTTTGGTCATTTTCTCCAAAACCACCGCCCCGATTTCAACCAAACTTCTGCGTTGGACTCCCCTCGGACCCCCCGATGATATATCCGAGTTTGGAGAAATTTGAAGAATTTTTTTTTTTTGGTCAAAAAAAACATGAAATTCGCCTGTTTGGTTTTTGGTCATTTTCTCCAAAACCACCGCCCCGATTTCAACCAAACTTCTGCGTTGGACTCCCCTCGGACCCCCCGATGATATATCCGAGTTTGGAGAAATTTGAAGAAAATTTTTTTTTTGGTCAAAAAAAACAAAAAAAACATGAAATTCGCCTGTTTGGTTTTTGGTAATTTTCTCCAAAACCACCGCCCCGAATTCAACCAAACTTCTGCGTTGGACTCCCCTCGGACCCCCCGATGATATATCCGAGTTTGGAGAAATTTGAAGAAAATTTTTTTTTTTGGTCAAAAAAAAAAAACCGTAACCCTCCCCCCTGTCGTCTTTTTTAAAATGGCCTGTTTGGTTTTTGGTCATTTTCTCCAAAACCACCGCCCCGATTTCAACCAAACTTCTGCGTTGGACTCCCCTCGCACCCCCCGATGATATATCCGAGTTTGGAGAAATTTGAAGAATTTTTTTTTTTGGTCAAAAAAAACAAAAAAAACATGAAATTCGCCTGTTTGGTTTTTGGTCATTTTCTCCAAAACCACCGCCCCGATTTCAACCAAACTTCTGCGTTGGACTCCCCTCGGACCCCCCGATGATATATCCGAGTTTGGAGAAATTTGAAGAAATTTTTTTTTTTGGTCAAAAAAAAAAAACCGTAACCCTCCCCCCTGTCGTCTTTTTTAAAATGGCCTGTTTGGTTTTTGGTCATTTTCTCCAAAACCACCGCCCCGATTTCAACCAAACTTCTGCGTTGGACTCCCCTCGGACCCCCCGATGATATATCCGAGTTTGGAGAAATTTGAAGAAATTTTTTTTTTTTGGTCAAAAAAAAAAAAACGTAACCCTCCCCCCTGTCGTCTTTTTTAAAATGGCCTGTTTGGTTTTTGGTCATTTTCTCCAAAACCACCGCCCCGATTTCAACCAAACTTCTGCGTTGGACTCCCCTCGGACCCCCCGATGATATATCCGAGTTTGGAGAAATTTGAAGAATTTTTTTTTTTTGGTCAAAAAAAACATGAAATTCGCCTGTTTGGTTTTTGGTCATTTTCTCCAAAACCACCGCCCCGATTTCAACCAAACTTCTGCGTTGGACTCCCCTCGGACCCCCCGATGATATATCCGAGTTTGGAGAAATTTGAAGAAATTTTTTTTTTTTGGTCAAAAAAAAAAAAAACGTAACCCTCCCCGCTGTTGTCTTTTTTAAAATGGCCTGTTTGGTTTTTGGTCATTTTCTCCAAAACCACCGCCCCGATTTCAACCAAACTTCTGCGTTGGACTCCCCTCGGACCCCCCGATGATATATCGAGTTTGGAGAAATTTGAAGAAAATTTTTTTTTTTGGTCAAAAAAAAAAAACGTAACCCTCCCCCCTGTCGTCTTTTTTAAAATGGCCTGTTTGGTTTTTGGTCATTTTCTCCAAAACCACCGCCCCGATTTCAACCAAACTTCTGCGTTGGACTCCCCTCGGACCCCCCGATGATATATCCGAGTTTGGAGAAATTTGAAGAAATTTTTTTTTTTGGTCAAAAAAAACAAAAAAAACATGAAATTCGCCTGTTTGGTTTTTGGTAATTTTCTCCAAAACCACCGCCCCGAATTCAACCAAACTTCTGCGTTGGACTCCCCTCGGACCCCCCGATGATATATCCGAGTTTGGAGAAATTTGAAGAAATTTTTTTTTTTTGGTCAAAAAAAAAAAAAACGTAACCCTCCCCGCTGTTGTCTTTTTTAAAATGGCCTGTTTGGTTTTTGGTCATTTTCTCCAAAACCACCGCCCCGATTTCAACCAAACTTCTGCGTTGGACTCCCCTCGGACCCCCCGATGATATATCGAGTTTGGAGAAATTTGAAGAAATTTTTTTTTTTTGGTCAAAAAAAAAAAAACGTAACCCTCCCCCCTGTCGTCTTTTTTAAAATGGCCTGTTTGGTTTTTGGTCATTTTCTCCAAAACCACCGCCCCGATTTCAACCAAACTTCTGCGTTGGACTCCCCTCGGACCCCCCGATGATATATCCGAGTTTGGAGAAATTTGAAGAAATTTTTTTTTTTGGTCAAAAAAAACAAAAAAAACATGAAATTCGCCTGTTTGGTTTTTGGTAATTTTCTCCAAAACCACCGCCCCGATTTCAACCAAACTTCTGCGTTGGACTCCCCTCGGACCCACCGATGATATATCCGAGTTTGGAGAAATTTGAAGAAATTTTTTTTTTTGGTCAAAAAAAAAAAACGTAACCCTCCCCCCTGTCGTCTTTTTTAAAATGGCCTGTTTGGTTTTTGGTCATTTTCTCCAAAACCACCGCCCCGATTTCAACCAAACTTCTGCGTTGGACTCCCCTCGGACCCCCCGATGATATATCCGAGTTTGGAGAAATTTGAAGAAATTTTTTTTTTTTGGTCAAAAAAAAAAAAACGTAACCCTCCCCCCTGTCGTCTTTTTTAAAATGGCCTGTTTGGTTTTTGGTCATTTTCTCCAAAACCACCGCCCCGATTTCAACCAAACTTCTGCGTTGGACTCCCCTCGGACCCCCCGATGATATATCCGAGTTTGGAGAAATTTGAAGAAATTTTTTTTTTTTGGTCAAAAAAAAAAAAAACGTAACCCTCCCCGCTGTTGTCTTTTTTAAAATGGCCTGTTTGGTTTTTGGTCATTTTCTCCAAAACCACCGCCCCGATTTCAACCAAACTTCTGCGTTGGACTCCCCTCGGACCCCCCGATGATATATCCGAGTTTGGAGAAATTTGAAGAAATTTTTTTTTTTGGTCAAAAAAAAAAAACGTAACCCTCCCCCCTGTCGTCTTTTTTAAAATGGCCTGTTTGGTTTTTGGTCATTTTCTCCAAAACCACCGCCCCGATTTCAACCAAACTTCTGCGTTGGACTCCCCTCGGACCCCCCGATGATATATCCGAGTTTGGAGAAATTTGAAGAAATTTTTTTTTTTTGGTCAAAAAAAAAAAACGTAACCCTCCCCCCTGTCGTCTTTTTTAAAATGGCCTGTTTGGTTTTTGGTCATTTTCTCCAAAACCACCGCCCCGATTTCAACCAAACTTCTGCGTTGGACTCCCCTCGCACCCCCCGATGATATATCCGAGTTTGGAGAAATTTGAAGAATTTTTTTTTTTGGTCAAAAAAAACAAAAAAAACATGAAATTCGCCCGTTTGGTTTTTGGTCATTTTCTCCAAAGCCACCGCCCCGATTTCAACCAAACTTCTGCGTTGGACTCCCCTCGGACCCCCCGATGATATATCCGAGTTTGGAGAAATTTGAAGAAATTTTTTTTTTTGGTCAAAAAAAAAAAAACGTAACCCTCCGCCCTGTCGTCTTTTTTAAAATGGCCTGTTTGGTTTTTGGTCATTTTCTCCAAAACCACCGCCCCGATTTCAACCAAACTTCTGCGTTGGACTCCCCTCGGACCCCCCGATAATATATCCGAGTTTGGAGAAATTTGAAGAAATTTTTTTTTTTTGTTCAAAAAAAAAAAAACGTAACACTCCCCCCTGTCATCTTTTTTAAAATGGCCTGTTTGGTTTTTGGTCATTTTCTCCAAAACCACCGCCCCGATTTCAACCAAACTTCTGCGTTGGACTCCCCTCGGACCCCCCGATGATATATCCGAGTTTGGAGAAATTTGAAGAAATTTTTTTTTTTTGGTCAAAAAAAAAAAAACGTAACCCTCCCCCCTGTCGTCTTTTTTAAAATGGCCTGTTTGGTTTTTGGTCATTTTCTCCAAAACCACCGCCCCGATTTCAACCAAACTTCTGCGTTGGACTCCCCTCGGACCCCCCGATGATATATCCGAGTTTGGAGAAATTTGAAGAAATTTTTTTTTTTTGGTCAAAAAAAAAAAAACGTAACCCTCCCCCCTGTTGTCTTTTTTAAAATGGCCTGTTTGGTTTTTGGTCATTTTCTCCAAAACCACCGCCCCGATTTCAACCAAACTTCTGCGTTGGACTCCCCTCGGACCCCCCGATGATATATCCGAGTTTGGAGAAATTTGAAGAAAATTTTTTTTTTGGTCAAAAAAAAAAAACGTAACCCTCCCCCCTGTCGTCTTTTTTAAAATGGCCTGTTTGGTTTTTGGTCATTTTCTCCAAAACCACCGCCCCGATTTCAACCAAACTTCTGCGTTGGACTCCCCTCGGACCCCCCGATGATATATCCGAGTTTGGAGAAATTTGAAGAAATTTTTTTTTTTGGTCAAAAAAAACAAAAAAAACATGAAATTCGCCTGTTTGGTTTTTGGTAATTTTCTCCAAAACCACCGCCCCGATTTCAACCAAACTTCTGCGTTGGACTCCCCTCGGACCCCCCGATGATATATCCGAGTTTGGAGAAATTTGAAGAAATTTTTTTTTTTGGTCAAAAAAAAAAAACCGTAACCCTCCCCCCTGTCGTCTTTTTTAAAATGGCCTGTTTGGTTTTTGGTCATTTTCTCCAAAACCACCGCCCCGATTTCAACCAAACTTCTGCGTTGGACTCCCCTCGGACCCCCCGATGATATATCCGAGTTTGGAGAAATTTGAAGAAATTTTTTTTTTTTGGTCAAAAAAAAAAAACGTAACACTCCCCCCTGTCGTCTTTTTTAAAATGGCCTGTTTGGTTTTTGGTCATTTTCTCCAAAACCACCGCCCCGATTTCAACCAAACTTCTGCGTTGGACTCCCCTCGGACCCCCCGATGATATATCCGAGTTTGGAGAAATTTGAAGAAATTTTTTTTTTTGGTCAAAAAAAAAAAAAGTAAACCTCCCCCCTGTCGTCTTTTTTAAAATGGCCTGTTTGGTTTTTGGTCATTTTCTCCAAAACCACCGCCCCGATTTCAACCAAACTTCTGCGTTGGACTCCCCTCGGACCCCCCGATGATATATCCGAGTTTGGAGAAATTTGAAGAAATTTTTTTTTTTGGTCAAAAAAAACAAAAAAAACATGAAATTCGCCTGTTTGGTTTTTGGTCATTTTCTCCAAAACCACCGCCCCGATTTCAACCAAACTTCTGCGTTGGACTCCCCTCGGACCCCCCGATGATATATCCGAGTTTGGAGAAATTTGAAGAAAATTTTTTTTTTTGGTCAAAAAAAAAAAAAACGTAACCCTCCCCCCTGTTGTCTTTTTTAAAATGGCCTGTTTGGTTTTTGGTCATTTTCTCCAAAACCACCGCCCCGATTTCAACCAAACTTCTGCGTTGGACTCCCCTCGGACCCCCCGATGATATATCCGAGTTTGGAGAAATTTGAAGAATTTTTTTTTTTTTGGTCAAAAAAAAAAAAAACGTAACCCTCCCCCCTGTTGTCTTTTTTAAAATGGCCTGTTTGGTTTTTGGTCATTTTCTCCAAAACCACGCCCCGATTTCAACCAAACTTCTGCGTTGGACTCCCCTCGGACCCCCCGATGATATATCCGAGTTTGGAGAAATTTGAAGAAATTTTTTTTTGGTAAAAAAAAAAACTAAAAACATAAAAATAAAGTCTCTTAGGTGGGAAGGAGCATCCATATTCTCCATTCACGGACATGAGGATGACAAAGATGATACGTGCAACACACACACACACACACACACACACACACACACACACACACACACACACACGGTCACACTTATGATTTGAAATTCTTAGTCACTGCTCAGCACTAAGCCTTGAGCAGCGACTTGTCAAAGACTGAGAGGAGAAGGTGAGCACATAGAAGCTGCGGATGCAAATTCCCTGTACGCAAGTAAACTTGGAAAGACAGCAGGAAGCAAAGTGAAGGCAGGAGATCAACACCATAACCAAGAGAAAGTACCATGAGTTCACAAGAAAGAACACAAACTGGCCACTGAAAAAGCCAGGAAGGAAGGAGGAAGAGAAGCAGCAGGACAAAACTACAGCACCGACCACAACCAAAGCCTGAAAGTCTTCACATCAGGCTGCGTTCCAGAAACACACCAACCACACACTGAAAGCCACACAAACAACCAGTCACACAATGCCAGTGACAAATTATGAAACAAAGTAGAACATGTCTGTATCCCGGGAGAGTTTGTTATGACAGGTTCTACATTGTGTATTATGGCGCATTTCCACTAGCACGGCTCGGCTCGATACGGCTCGGCACGGCACGGCTCGGCTCGGTTTGGTTGTGTTTCCATTACAACTGAGTATCACTAGTACCGCCGTGACGTCATTTACACGGCGCCGAGCAACGCTCTAAACTCTGTAAATATATAACTTTAGCAACATTTGAAACATTTTCAGGCGAGAAAGTAGTCGTTTAGATCCCCAACGTGTTGAAAATCTGACAAAACACCAGCTGTTTACAATTTTGTTTCAACGAAGTCGGCGTTACTAAAGCTAGCCGTAGTGAGCAACGCACTTCCGGTTATTTTCACAAAATAAAATACCCGTTGCCTTTTATCATAAGGAAAGCCATTACGATAGAATTGGTGCTTTTACTTTGTAAACAGGAAGTGAACCTACCCTCGCTGTAGCTAACTTTAAACCGCCGTTGTGACTGCTCTCGTCCCGTTAACGGCATTTAACCGTTCAATATGCCTTACCGGAGAGTCTTGCCAGCTCTGAGATCGGCCTGGTTCATTGTAAAACATTTATTTATTGATGTAAATGTGGTGTTTTCTGTGCGTACAGACCCCAAGGCAGTGCTGCTCTTCTTTCTAACCACAAACAAACTTCTGCTACAGCCACAATTGTTAGATTTCATCAATGAGACCAACATTTAAGAGTTTAACCAGCCGGTGGTAAACCTCTAAAAGCCATCGGGGAAGTTAATTAGCGTTCTGTTCTCCTCGGGGTGACGGTGGTAGGCTGGCCGGCGGAGCACGTCAGGAGCCGGGCTGCTGCCTCTGTGATGAACCGGTCGCTGCTCGGACCTGGAGCTTCACTTCTCCGAAAAACATCGGGGCAAACTTCTAAACAGCCGTCGTTTGGATAAACTAACCGCACATGGGGATCTAAACAGTTACTTTCTCGCATGAAAAAATATTAAAACTTAATAAAGTCACGTAATAACAGAGCCAGTCTAAATATTAGAAATTCTCTGGTAATATCAGGCTTCAGCAGGAACATTTCTGTTGTCGGTCGTCGCTTCCAGTGACGACACTCATCGGCCAATCAGTGGAAGGCAGTCGGCTGACGTCACGTTTTAGTAACGCTTCGCGCTTTAAAATTATAAATAATAAACTCCTCTCAGAAAGCCTCAGAGATGTCCGCTGGCTGATATCACTCAACAGACTCCCAGTCAGAGCCATAGTGTCCTGGAGTTGTTATGTCACTACAAAGAAATGCCCAATGCCCGGATGTATCAGCGATGAAACTCAGACTCATCTTTTATTGGAATGCTTCAGATCACAACAAGTATGGAATTATGTTAAAGGGATAGTTCACCCTAGAATGATATTTCGCTCATTATCTACTCACCCTCATGTTGACTAAGGGCTGGAAGAATTATCAGAGTCCACCGTCCCTTCTCTTAGTTACAGGGGGTCTCGGCGTAGCAGTGCATTTCAATGCAACGGTTGCAAAGGGACACCGGAGCTCTTCGTAAAAAAACACACACAAAAAAACATCCAAATACCTCCATGATGCTCGTATGTAATGTCCGTCTTGTGCTGAAGCCCAAAATTGCGTAATTGTCCCGAAAAAAATTAAATAAGTCTATATTTTAAGCTTGTTTGTAGCGGAAGCTTCTCGTCTTCTTCTTCTTCTTCTCCTCCTCTTCCTGGTCCGTCCAAATATCGCGTGATTCGCAGTAACCGCACTGACGCCGGCGCAAATCACGCGAGATTTGGACGGACCAGGAAGAGGAGAAGAAGAAGAAGACGAGAAGCTTCCGCTACAAACAAGCTTAAAATATAGACTTATTTAATTTTTTTTCGGGACAATTACGCAATTTGGGGCTTCAGCACAAGACGGACATTACATACGAGCATCATGGAGGTATTTGGATGTTTTTTTGTGTGTGTTTTTTTACGAAGAGCTCCGGTGTCCCTTTGCAACCGTTGCATTGAAATTCACTGCTACGCCAAGACCCCCTGTAACTCAGAGAAGGGACGGTGGACTCTGAAAATTCTTCCAGCCCTTAGTCAACATGAGGGTGAGTAGATAATGAGCGAAATATCATTCTAGGGTGAACTATCCCTTTAAACCTTTGGGACTTTCATTTACAATAAACTTCAACTCTGTTACATATGGACTCATTCAGGAAAATATACACCCCAAACAGAAAGAACTTTTTCAACTCATCATCGCCATAATAACCCATAAACTATGGACAACCAGATGCTCACTCACTCTCAAACAGATCTACATAGACAGCACTCAAGTATTCAACAATATCATCACTGAACTCCGTAGAAGAAAAACATTGGACAAACACAACAATCTACCTTGGGACATTTTAAACTTATAATTTGTTGTATTTATTGTGTAATTGTGTAAGTCTGTGCTTTGTTTATGCTGTGTACTCTATGCTTCTTTGTAATCTTTTGTGAACTGCTCTTTGTATCTGTATAATATTTTTTTGTAATATGTTAAACCTTAAATAAATATATATTTTTTAAAAAGTAAAGCTAACGGTTAGCCAGTTCCCTGGAGGCATGAGCTTTCAAACAAAGGTGATGGACAGGAGTGTGGAGTGGTGGCTTTAGTCTGGGTCAGTTAAAGCAAAATCAATCAAACCCTCCTACAATGGATTTTACAGGCAAGAGTGAATTGAATTGTTAGGTTTAACATCTAATGTAAACACCATAACTGACGCTGTAGCATTTCATTAGTTAATGTTGGTTAGGTCTGAAAGGGTTTGAGAAGCATTGTATTTGAGAGTAAAGGATAGTTGCTGACAGGTTTTTCTAACTAAGTTCTAAATAAGTGCATTTAAGTAACTGACATAACAGATGTTTAAGCATATATGCCCAAAATGTTCAACTTTTTTCTTTAAAGGTACGGTACTTGAAATGTTAAAAACAAGCCACAGCCACTCTGTTTGGTGAACTTAAGTTAAATACTTGTTTCATATGGTACAAGATAAAGTCACACACTACACTTTATCAGAAAAGAAAGCTGGAGAAGATTAGGTTGCAAGCTCACTACCAGCTACTCACAAAGATATCAGAAGTCTGTACAGGGTATATACAGGAATCTTCAAGTTATTTTTAAAACCTTTTTAAGACTTTTTCAAGACCTTCTCAATATTTTTCAATACCTCACCACCACTTCAAGCTGTAACCATTTACATCAGTGACACTTTTAACGTAATAACAGTTTTAGTTTGTGATAAAGACTATAGACCACTATGATACAACAGAATTCAAAATAGGCTGGGATAATAAATCAAAGGCAAAGTTTATCAAAAAAAAAAAAAAACATAGCTCCACTCTCAAAAAAACAAAAGCAACAATCTTCTTTTCTTTTTTATGCACCGGTTCATCTTTGTTTTTTAATAAAATGAATAAATTCACACATTTTTACAATGTTTTTTAGGACTCAAACTCTTGGACAGCTAATTCAGAAAAAAATATTTAAGACTTTATAAAGTCCTGAAAATACTTTTTAATACTTTTTAAGGGTCTTAATTTTCCCAAAATTGATTTATCACCTTTTAATACTTTTCAAGACCCCGCGGATACTCTGCTGTAAAAAGATTATTGTTAGCTGCAAATACAAAGTAGAGCTTGACATCTGCCTGAACCCAATAAGACCCGACTGAACCGGGGGACGTCAGTCAACTTTTCAGAGGATCTGTTTCTCTGCATTGTAGAGAAATAGTCTTTGTGAATTGGTGACACACTGGCTTAAAGAAAAAAAAATCTCTCTCCTCTCATAGTTCTACAAAAAAAACCTTTAGGTTTTCGTGTAATGGCGTCGGATTTGAAGGCACAAGTCAAGCTCTAGGAGGAAGCGGTTGGGGTTCCACGAAAGGATACCTGTCATCTTCAGGGGAAGCATGTTGAATTAGAATCCTGGGGCTTGCCGGACGTCTCCGGGGCAGGGAATGTGAGAAAGATTTTCTATGTGTACACATACAGAATATATCACCCATATGACCAAATCAGTAAGCCATTACAAAACCAGAAAGCCATGCTATTCTACTGTATTATCAGGCATGCACAGTGAAAAGTTGCCAAAGCCTCTTTTTGACCACTTCAGGCAGTGGACCAAAGTGTAAAACTTACAGTTGTCTACTTCCAGACGACCCTTATAAATACACATTTAAATTTTAAGTCCAATGTTCAATTTGCTTTTAAATCTGTTTTGGTGTCCATGAATCCCTCAGGGAAAATACTGGTTAGGTTATAATATATAGTTAGATATAGTTATAATTTTTTAAGCATAAAATCCATTTATTATTTTATTTTCAGTGACAGTGACAGCAACAGTAAACCTACAGTAAACCTACAGTCCAGGATGGAGATACCCACCAAACGGACCAAGTCATTCCATGGCGAGTACAGACCGAACCACAACTCCTTCAGCATGCAGAGGCAAGAAAAAGTCAGTGAACTCTTTGGAATGACTTTTCTGCCAGAATTGGTCATAAACTGTGATCTGATCCTCATCTAAATGTAGGAAAAACTGACCCATTGAACTTTACTGCTGGCAGGAAATAAGTAACTCTTAAAAACATTGGTAAAATCTCCTTTGTCAGCAGTAACCTACTGTACTTAACTCTCTGTAGGTTATTCCACTGCATCTCTGTTTGATTAAGGTCTGGGTTCTGACCGGGACTCGGTTTATTTATGAGCAAAAGTAGCTCTATCCCACACCTCCAATCTGATTTCCTCGATTAGACACCAGGGTTTGACAATTCCTGCCAGTTACTTTAAAATGATAGCATTAGGCAGGAGGTTCAACTACACTGTGTATTTCTGAATGATGTCAATACCAAGACAAGATCAATGCAATCATTTGTAAGTTATTAGTTAAAATAGATTGTCTGAGATGAAAATTTGACCTTTAAAAAATAAAAAATAAAATAAAAAATAAAAATGCAGGTCATTCCAATGAGCTCCCTTCCTCTTGCCACTGTATGTCATGTAAGTATTGCATTCAAATTCAAGTATCCAAGAATCCAAACCTATCCTTCAAGATATTTGAACTACATTGTGGGTAATGGTTGACCAAGAATGTTAATCTCATATCTCAGTCTAAAAGTGTATATTTTGGTCAGACTGTAAACAGTTATACTGGTGTTACTAAGAAGTAAAGAAGCAGACAAATTATTGGTTTAATACTTTTTAGTGCTGAGGACTGGCTGCTGTGAAGTTAAGCGAGTTAAGATAAAGGACGTTGACTAAAGGAGAGCGCTGAGGATCAGTAACAAGATGTGCACCAATTCTGTTATCAAGTGGTCAATCACATTCACAACTTCTAAATGTTCAATAAAAGGGTCAATAAAGGTGTCATGGTGTCTTGCTGGCATCCATTTTTCATGTGATAATGTGATTTTGGACAAGAAATATAACAGTAATGACTTTAATCCTGGTCCTGGCCATCAAACCACACTGAAACTACACTGCCAACAGTTGATTTGGTGACCTGATCAACTGAACAGAGAATTGTTGATCACCAGTAATTACTTCTGTTGGTGTAAAACTCCAGGTAAAATTCACTAAATCAATTTCAATGTACAGGATTTTTTTTTTGTTTCTTTCAAAAAAAGAGTTTCTGATCTGATGCACATGTGAATAAGACTTTCAAGAGTGTTGTGGAAACTGACTATTACTGTACATTATGATACAAATAGACAGCAGCGCCATTATATTGGGTTCAAACAATCTAATGGCAGATTATCTGCAGCTACACTACTGTATTACTTGTATTAACCACATGGGAGCAAAGTCTGTATTGTTGACATGAAAATGTTTCACCAAGATGTATAGTAAGAACTGTAATTCTAGTTTCATGGTGAATATGTCACTAAATCCTTAATATATTGTTACAAATCGCTGCACCTTCACACACAACCTGAGTGGCAAAGTGGCAAAGCACAGGAAGTGCTGGGTGGAACAGCAGACTAGAAGAGTGGTGTAGAGCAGGGGAGGGAGGGAGTGAGGGGGAGGGGAGGGTTTAGAATCATCAGCCTGTGTAGGAGGGGGGAAAGAAAACTACAAAGACCAGGGAAGAAGCTGCAGGAGGACTAGAGGATGCTGGGGTCAGAGGCTGGTACCTTTCAGTCTCATGATTGTCTGGAGTCAGACAGTTGGCGCTAGCACTCCTAACCCTGTCCAGAGAAGGCTGGAGATCACTAGAGGCACCACAGCACAAAATGCCATCCAATGGAGGAAGAGGAGGAGAAGAGAAAGAGGAGACAGGAGGAGAGGACAGAAACAAACACAAAGAGAAAAACAATGGACAAACAGAAAAAAAAGAAAAAAAAAACATTTAAAAAAAGAAAGTCTGGTTAGATTCCCAAAATCATGATGCTTCTTTGAGAACTGAACCATGACTGACTGACTGGTGTGAGAATGGGTGGGGGGTAGTCTCCCTCAACCTGGGAGCTTTACTCTGGCTGGTTTCATCGCTAACAGTGATAATCCGTGTGTGCGTGTGCTTACCTAACTGTCACCTCATCTGTGAACATCACAACACGGTGTGTGATGGAATGGCGCGTTGCCATGACTACTCGCGATCCCGTGACAGAGCTCGTCTTTCGACATGCAGGCAGCGTGGAGCTAGTCACGAGACGAAAGGGTTTTTCAACAGCGGCATGCATTTGCAAATGAAAGGAAACAAAGGAGAGTAAAACTGAGAAACTCGTCTGTGAAGCTGCTGCTGTGGAACATACTCACAGGAAGAGACGCCCACTGGTCTCTGCACGGCCGTGTGACTCCATCTATACTATACATATGTACAGCTTATATCCTGTGTCTTGTAATATTAACAAGATTTAACTACAAAATTGATTAATTGCTTCTCTATTGGTTAAATGTCTGAAACAAATGAAAAGTGCTTGTACAAAGTGCACTGAATATACTGTACAATACTATGTACAGATGTTATTGTGAATGTATGATAGGATATGAAATTATATGTATTTTAATCAGGTATTCTACTCATTTCGTAATGGAATCTCAAACTTTGGATTCTAATAAATAAATAAATAAATAAAGGCAGTACACTGAAAAAGGCCTAACATTGGATAATCTGATAGCCACACCTACTTCATACTGGCCAGGTGAGCAGAGGTGTGAAAATAGTCCATTTGAACTTTTCTGTCAAGCATCATTTACACAAATTGTCCTGTCAAAAATGTGCACTGCTGCACTGTTGTCTTCTGGACAAAGACACACAGGTGATGCAGCCAGGAGGAGGAAGGAGCTACAGAAGTCAAAGTCCTGTTCATTTGATATCTTTTATATCTTAAACAACTCTGGAGGAATCTGTTGGAGTATTGACATCATGCAGATCATGAAGTGGTCATGGTTAAAAAAAAATGTAATGAGATTAAAATGATTTTAAAGGGATACTTCAACATTTTGGCTAATTGGCCCATTGCCATAATCCCTATAGTTTTAGGAGTAAGTTTGTTACCTTTAATTGTCGGTGCAAGCTATTTTTAGATCAGCGGAGCAGAGCCGCGAGCTGCTCAGAGCTACACTATGGAGGCTCATGGGATTTCTTGATTTCCCTCATAAAACTCATCAAATACACAATCCAACAACTCCACAACGCTCTGGTGGACAAGTTGTGACCTGCACATTCACCACTCTATGAGATAATAATGGAACGTTATTTTCGAGGCAAATGCAGAGACTGCTTGCCGAAAGACTGCCCCTGATGGGAACGAGCATCAGCTGTGTTGCATGAATTTACCTCTAAAACAACTCTGTCTGGTAACGTTGTGTTATTATCTCATAGCGTGGTGAATGTGCAGGTCACAACTTGTCCACCAGAGCGTTTTGGAGTTGTTGGATTGTGTATTTGATGAGTTTGATAAGGGAAACCAAGAAATCCCATGAGCCTCTATATAGCGTAGCTCTGAGCAGCTTGCGACTCTGCTCTGCCTTTCTAAAAATAGCTTGCACCGACAATTAGAGGTAGGGATTATGGCAATGGGCCAATTTGCCAAAATGTTGAACTATCCCTTTAAGTGTCACTAACAGTGTCAGAGGCTAAATATTGCACTGTAGAAAAAACTGATCACAAACTCAAACTAAATTGCTGTCTGTCAGTCAGTTTTGTGTGACTTCATAAAGCACAGCTCTGTGTTTTGTAGACATGGGCCTGTATGATATTGGTGAAAAAAGCCTCAATACCAAGGCTGTAATTGTCTATAGTAGCATAATTATAATAATTATATTTCAATGGGACTTTGAATGAGGTTATCTCACCTCTGGAAGTACTGTACACTGAACTCTAATCTATGAACTTACCTGGTTGTGTGTTTGTGGATGCCGTTGAACAAAAGTGGCATCTTAGGTGGCAGTGTGTTACTGTGCCTAGTAGATCTCCTGATGTTAGCATGCATGTAGCAGAGATGTTCACAAGTCTTTTTTTGCAAGTCCAAGTCAAGTCTCAAGTCTTTGGTCACGAGTCCAAGTCAAGTCTCAAGTCTTTGAGGGGTGAGACTTCATCAAGTCTCAAGTCTTTGGTCACGAGTCCGAGTCAAGTCTCAAGTCTCTAAAAAATAAAAGTCTCCTGTCTCTTCTGGTTGTAATGACCCTTTATCATCTGCTGCTATCCGGTCTACTAAGGATACTGCACAGCTATATCTAAGAGATTCAAAGCATTTACTGTAGGCTATTATTATCACTCCTTTGTCTATACAGTATTGATTACAGTAGTTGTTTATTATATGATCACTTTAAACAGGATATTGCAATGCAATATGAAGAAAACACACAATGAAAGCTTTCCTTTAAAGGAAACTGTATTCTGAGTCAAGAAAGAATCAAGGCTACTCTGCCCTCTGCACTGGCCTTTTCTCTTTTTTTGCTTTGTTGAATTCAGAAAACCCAGATGAACAACATGGAAAATGATTTAGGCTGTTAATTATAGGTCATTAGATCTGGATGGTATAGTCACATCTTTATGTGCAGCAAAACCTTTCTGGATCCGCATCGTTGTTATTATTTTTTTAATTAGCTCCGTCAACTCATGGGGGCGTGTCGACACGTACAGACTTCCATACGAGCCTTCAGTCATATTTCGCAGCAAAAACATAAATAAACAGGATGATTTATCCTACAGTAGCCTGATATGTGCCAGTTATTCAGCAGCTAGTCCCCGTGAAGGAAAGTTTGACAACAAAGGGGCGTTGTGCATGTAGGCTACGGACGGTGCCGCTATTAAAAAGAAAAAAAAAGCTTCACAGTCACCTGTCACTCACCCGCAGCTGACTGCGCTGACTGCGCTGTCAGAGGAGCTCTGCTCTGCTGTCCCTCTCTCTTTAGACACTGGTGTTTGGCTGCACTCTGTAGGAGTTCAATATGAAGATCTAACCTCCATCTGAATAACGTTACCGGCTATGTGGCGCTGCTCCGCTAGTGGGGTGTTAACGGCAAAACAAAAAAAAGAAAAAGAAAAAAAAAGGTCGTCGGTCGTCCTGTCAGGAGGGAGACACGAGCCAAAAAAATAAAGATTGTTCACGAGTCTCAAAACACGAGTCCGAGTCGAGTCTGAAGTCTCTGTGGGTGCGACTTAAGTGCGACTCGAGTTCGAGTCGCAAACTCGAGTCCCCATCTCTGGCATGTAGCAAACACAAGTAGGGAAAACAGGAGGAACAGGGAGAGGAGAAGAAAAACAGGTGTGTGGGAGCATGTGGACAACAGAAAAAAGTTCCACAGGGCAAAAGAACAAAGAAAACCCCACTTAACCAGTGATTTTATATTTACAGTTATATGTCATTTAGCTAATTGAAGATACTGTGTGGTAAGATTGTATTTAGTTTGGACCATCAGGTGGATTGAAGTCTATTATCATACTTTCAAAGTAAAGCAGGTTTCCTGTTAGAGAGCACGTCTTGCAAAAATCACTGGCTAAGCGTCTGTGGCTTTGCAGTGTGAGTAGCTACAACAGATATACAAGCATCAAAAGCTGCTTCTCATCTCAACTGACACTTCAAAACACTGTCCTCCTTCAAACACATCCGTGTGTGTGTGTATACAGTCCAAACAGAGGGTGTATCCAGCTCATGTTTCTATTAGAGAGGTGTAGTTGCATAGAGATAATATTATCTCTCTGCCTGGAAAATGACACATACAGACGTGCTTTCCAGAGTAGGATTTACCTCTCCGGCTGTGTGCTTCAACAGCAGCCTCAGACCCAAGTGAAGGTGACTGCAGTACATGTGATAAACCAATGATGAGTGTGTTGATATGTGGAGCTTAGGGGTGTAACGGTACATGTATTTGTATTGAACCGATTGGGTACGGGGTGTTGGGTTCAGTACAGCGCTGAGAAGGGGTGAGTTTGGGTACAGAAGTTGTGTGTGTTTACAGTCCGCCTGCAGCTACACGTGCAGCCCGTTTACGTCCTGCTATCGCTATTGCTGCCGCTAGCGAGAAAACAGAGGCTTGAAGAGCCTTCCTGCTTGTAGGAGGAGTGGGGGTGGAGGTGGGGGCTGTGGCTCCTATCTCCTCTCTGTCTGTCTGTCTGCCTGTCCCTCTGTCCGTCCGTCCCTCCGTCTTTCTGTCTCTCTCTATCTCTATCTCTCCAACGGTTGCATCGTCAGCCAGCCGCTGTGGCATTTGCCCACATTGCCCTATGATCAGTCCGTCACTGGCTTGAACTGTTGGTGCTGCACTTTACATGTAAAAAAAAAAAAAAATTGTGTTGAGAAGTTTTTTTTAAATCATATTTTACGTTTTGTTTATTTGTGAATATTTTATTCATTGTAAGGCTTATTTTATATGTTTTGTTAATTTGAGAATAATTTATTGAACTTATTAGGCAGCACTTTACAACAGTATTAGATTTTTTTCATATTTTGTATAATGGTTTAGTTTAGTTTAATAAGTGTATTTGTATCAGGGACAATGTACCTACAACATAACATTAGTGGGTGAGTAAAATATTTACATTTGACTAAAACATGTACATTTGGTTTAGAAAAATTCCTAATAAACAACAAGCAAATTTATGTTTTGCATTTGGTTCTCTTACTGTACCGAAAATGAACTGAACCGAGACCTCAAAACCGAGGTACGTACTGAACCGTGATGTTTGTATCGTTACACCCCTAGTGGAGCTGTTTCAGGATGTGGGAACAGAGTGCAGAGGCAAGACCTATCATTCATTTAAATCAAACTGTGGCAGTGATGAGCTTGGCAGATTATCACTGGTCCAGTAGAAATTAAAGACCGTCTCTGTGACACAGGAAGTGGACGAGCAGCATCCTACAGTAACAAGCCGCCGTTGGCCTGGCTGTTGTGTAGAAATCTGCTCAGAAGCATCACAGCTTGAGTACAAGCGTGGTCCTGTGCTGCCCTCTAGTGGACCTGAGGCAGTACAACAGCTGACAGCTGCATCCTTCAGAGAGGAGACGGCCCACTTCATTTTACCTGCAATTATATAGCTGGAGCTAATTGAGTTTTTAGACCTCAGCCAAAACCAACAAAGCAACAATAAATCTGTCCCACTAATAAGCCTGAGTGTGTTCATAGCCCTGGTTTGTCTTATTCCTTAGAGGAGGACAAAATGTGTGATCCTTTAAACCCCCAACAAACGCACAACATTTAAACAACTGAAATGATGTTCTCCTGAGGTTATCACACAAAAAGAATAACAAGATAGGTTACACTGCATTATTATACTCAAACATACAATAAAAAATTTCATCACTCATTGTAAATAATAACTTCAATGACTGCATTTCAACAATCATGTTAATGTGAACACTACACACACACAACTGATCCAGATCCCAAATCCAGAACCAAAATGTAAACAAACGTCATGATTGGCTGGTTTTACCTGGTGTGGAGGCACTCAGCACTTTTGCCTCGCATTGACTGGTGGATCATGATGATCTCACTGTCGTTACCATGGGGATGGATGACACATGAGGAAATTAACAACAGTCAAAAAACCAGAAGAGCAGAGGAAGAAGAGGGTGAATAGGAAAGAGAGGTTGTTGCTGATTGCCACACCCACACACACACACACACACACACACACACACACACACACACACACACACACACACACACACACACACACACAGAAAATGAAAGACAAAAAAGTAAATGGTAAATGAAAGACAATAATTTAAACTGCTTGATAAAATAAAGTTTGGTTTGCCCATGACAGTCATTCATACTTAACAGTGATCTGCACAAAGAGTTATTGTTTCATCCACGCACAAGTGAGCAGGTGGTGTGTTAGCAGACTCTTGGTGGACTCATTTGGCTGGGCCAGTAAAAGCAGCGCTGGCAGGACGGTGTGTTCTGCATCAGACAGACATTTCATTAGTAGATGGACTGTTTGCTTCCTTCCAACAAACTCTCTGTCTCCTGTGTTGCTTTTACCTCTTCCAAGTAGCCCTGTGTTTTCAGGCTGATATGAGGAATCATCATCAGACCTCAGGCGGTGCCACACACCACAGTCAATGCTCTCAGTCCTTTCTCATTGTGGCGTCAGAGAAGTGAGCACAAATGAACCCATATTTGAGTTCATATGATGATGAGGGGTCAAACTTTGGTTCTGAAGGCATTTCTCAGCCTAAGATGAAGTGTATGGTTCACACTCTAAAGATTAGGAGTGTCACATTATGTCTCATGTCCTATTGTCTCCAGCCAGGTCTCACCTCTGGGCGGGGACATTGGGTGGTCTGGACCGGATGCGGCCTTGCTCTTCGCGGTGCGGGGAGACGGAGCGGGATCGTACGTGATGTGCAGGCGTCCTCTGCTGGTCTGGCACCTCCAGAGTGGACGAGGACTCCCGTTGCCTCTCCCTACCTCGCCCGTCTGCTGCTCGGTGGAAGAGGCCATGCACATACACACATTATAAATACATGTGAATGAGTGCAGAGAGATGTTAACATTATGTGGAAAAACTGAATCAATGCGTTTAATCATGACAAATAAAAGAGGAGATACTTATGCATTTGACAAACCGTGGCTCTCCATGTGATAGTATTAGAGAGTGAATTATTTTTATCATCAGAGCACAAAAAGCGAAATAGCTGAGGAGGAAGTGTGCTGTACATCCTTAAGCTTGAATAACAAAGCTCCAAAGTTTTCTTTTTCAAGTCCCACATTTTAATGCAGTTACTTTATCGAGTTAAATGGCACCAAAACAATCCAAATGTCCACCGCGGATCACTGGAATTCAACTGGACTGAATGACACAGGACCACTGCTGAGAGGTTCCTGTGAAAATAAATAAATCACCACATCCCTTACCAAAGGACAAATGATCTACAATTTAACTGTTTGTGTAAAGGCTCATAATCAATAGTTGAAGAATGAAGCTAGTAGTAGTGCTGTAGTCCTCGAGACCGGTCTTGGTCTCAAGACCGGTCTTCTTGAGACCACATTTTCAAGGTCTCTGTCTTGTCTCGGTTTAGATCCAGTTGTTGATTTTTTTCTCGCTCACTTTGCTTCATGTGATCTAGTTCAATAACTTAAAGACCATTCAAACTTCTACAAAGTATCTGCTTGTGTAACCATCTGAAAGACTTGGTTGCACCAGTGTCACCAGTAGGAAGAGACTTCAGCAGGTTGTGTGTTGCTGTGTTCTTCTGTTCAGTCAAAACTTTGTTTCAATTAAATATGGTTTAGATTTGATATAAAATGTGCTTTTCTTTTTAGCTGAGCAATAATGTAAATATCAAGCCACAGGACTATTATCAGTACTGCTACTGGATACAGTTATAGTCTTGAAAGTGGTCTGGCATTGGTTTGGTCCCGGTCTTGGACTTGGGTCTCGTCCCCCCTTGGTCTTGGTCTTGGTCTTGGTCTTGACTCGGTCTCGACCCCCTCAAAGTCTTGGTCTTGACTTGGCCTCAGGTCAGGTGGTCTTACTACAACACTAGCTAGTAGTCTGCTGTATGACATCATGCTAGTAGCCTCCTAGCTCCTGACATGTAAACCCATTCTACACTATTCTAGATGACTACTAATAATAGGCTAGATATGCTAACATGTTAGCTTGCAGCCTGATAGCACTGAAGTTACTGCACAGCAACCACAACACAACAATCTGCCTCAAGGATACAGGCTATTCAAAGATGATTCTAAAAATAGCAACACACTTTTCATGACTGCGTGCTGTATTTTTAAAGTGTAGTAAAAAAATCTTCTTTTTTTTGGTTTGTGGCAGAACTAATCTCTGAAGATAAAAATATAAATAAAGAGGCTGATCAGCCTTGAAGAGATCTGAGCGACTGTGTCTGGGTTTTGTTGTGATTCCAAGGTCACTGGTTTCATTTCCCAAACTCAGTGTGGGCCATTAGCTTCACTTCACAAAGCGCTAGTGAGCTTTTTCATGTATTCCTGCCGTGCATGTTAAGTAAAACAAAAACTTGGTGAGAGTGATATATTTTTACATCCCTCCTTTTATCTCTTTTTAACTTGACTCTCATCCAAAGCCCAGACCAGTCCAACCCTCACGTACGGAGACAAAGACTCAGACTTTTACGGTACACAGATACACACAAACAACCAGCTGGGTTTCAACATGGCAGTGCTTTGTCTTATTTTGGAAATTCAACTTTATTTTAGATGAGACTCATCTGAGACAGAAGCATGGAGTCTGTATGATCTCTACCTTTCTACTATTTCAACATGTTGTCTACAAAGTTGACGGTGTTTCCCGAACATATCTGTATGTTAGACATTGAACATTGTGGAAGGCTTTGCTTTTTTTTTCTTATTTGTATTTTTCTCTCTTATTTCTATTCTGCTGTATTTTTGTTTTTGTTTTTTTACAGTGTTTTTTAAAATGATTATTGTGATATGGATCCCCCTGGGTCAAAGAGAGACTTTGTGATTTATGTCTCATCTTCGTATAATCATCTTTGCTGACTATTGGAAAACAACATCAATAATTATGTCAAGTTGTGTTTTGTCCCTTTTTTTTGAATTAGCTCATGAGTGTCACACATAATTGTACAAAAATATACAAAAGTACAATTATTATTACAAGATATTATCATATATGTGTCATCAACACAATATCAGTATTTCATTTTTTCTGCTGATGTTGCTGTTAATGAATGCACCAGAACACCACCACAAATGAAAACACGGCTCTGGGACACACTGCATTGTAACACTTGGAAACGGTCCCCACCCACCTTTAGACACTACTGCTGTAACCTCATCAAACTCAGGCTCTGTTACACGCTGAGAACCTAAACAGCCATAGACAGACACACACACACACACACACACACACACACACACACACACACACACACACACACACACACACACACACACACACACACACACACACACACACACACAGACAGACACAGATGTGTATACCACACACCACACACACACATATACGAATGCACACATCCAGGTACAAAGGGCAGGGTTAGGGAAGGCTGATGAAAACATTTGCATCTTCATACATGTTAGATTTCACTGATAATAAACCACACAGTCTTTTTCTCTCTTACATGTTGATGCAAGCATGCACGCACACTCACACACACACACAGAGGATCAGGAAATAGAATATATATATATATATATATAGGAATATACTGACAAACGGATTCATGCACATGCTGCACACGCGTAATCTCAGACTCACGCTGCAGCTTCTTGCCAGGAGGCTCGGCCTGTCGTCGGGGCAGGAACGGGGAGGGCCGGGGCAGCGGTATGGATGAGACATCGTGGGTTTGGAGCGGATACCAGTGAGGCTTGTCGTCCAGTAAGGCCGTCTCCAGCTCTATCAGGATCTGTTCAGGGCATAATCCACAGAGTAGATGAATATAAATGTTGTGCTACTGAGGCCCTACCCAGGATTATTATTATTAATAATAATAATTCATTTTATTTGGTAAACAGATGCTCACTTTACATTAGAACACAGAACAAAGAACAAACATAGTGGCATGCAAAAGTTTGGGCACCCCTGGTCAAAATTTCTGGTAATGATAAAATGATCTCCAAAAGGCATAAAGTTAGGTCACGATAAAATGTTAAAACACGCTTTTGCAATATTTTAACAATATCAGTGTATTATTTTAGTTTTCTACAGTTTTAGGGCCGGATTTACTAAAGGTTTGCGTGTATTAAAACGTGTGCAAACGTGATTGCACATGCAAACACATGTGGAACCTGATCTACTACTCTACTAACCGGACGCACCGAGGATTGCGTCCCTCACACGGGCAGAATAGCACGTGCGATCCATTTAGCGTGTTTGCCTTGATGAATATGTAAATATGGGCGTTTCAGCCAGAACGTGCAAAATACTGGGAGGAGTAGATGCAAATAGATTTATTTAGCGCGTGCAATGTGATTTACCAAACCAGGAAGAGATTGCGGTGGCTGTTTTTGCGTCTTTATTCACCACGTCTGAAAACCATGTACTAACTGATACAACTTTGCCAAAACGTATGCGTTTATTGATTTGATACCTGTCACAGAGCCCCGTGATCTTACATCTCTGCATTTCCTCACGTCTGGGTAATTCTGTAACAGTTTTTCAGCCGTGTTAAAAGTCATTTACGGGCCGTTACGCACGGGGCACGTCTGTCCTGCAGTGAGCTCCTCTCCTCTCCTCTCCTCTCCTTTCCTCTCCTCTCACCTGGCTGCTCAGTCCCGATCCCGGACTGAGAGACGTCACCGCTACCTTCACCCGTCTTTGATCCCTCTGGTCAGTGGTCAGAGCGTTTAGATCCGTGTGTCCCACCTGAGCTCTCTATTAATCCACTGGATCATGGGCGGCACACACACACACATATTAGGTGTGTGATTGTCGCTGCAGCTGCTGCCTGTTCGTCAGTATATGACGAGTTGGGCCCTGTAGCAATTTGTGTTTATTTATCTAATCAGAGCGCGAGAGAAATGAACACACGTGCTGTCACTGTATGCATCGGATCAAATGTCATTCTGTCCCTCCGTCCAGCTCTCTGTCCACTCTCTCCATGGCGGAAACGATTACCACGCGCAAAACCCTCATTTACATATTGCGGTTTGCACGTGTTTTCATTTAGCGGGTTACTCTTAGTAGATCACCTGTTTTGCGTGCACTAACCAAACTCGCAATATTATAGCGGGTGCAAACAATATAGCGCCCGCTATCTAGGATCTTAGTAAATCCGGCCCTAAAGGCGGTACTATCCTGTAATGGAAACGCTGGAATGGTACCTGGTACCAGAGCCGAGTCGTGTCGGTACCATGTAGTGGAAACGCGGCTAAATTCAACAACATCAAGACCCATTCACAACTATTCAACTCACCAACTCTTCCTCTTGTGTAAGAGCAAACGTGGCCACTTCCTGTGCCACCGTTTTTTGCTCTTTAACTTAATAAGGATGATGAGAGACCCCAGGAGAAACTGACCAGCAATGAAGGTGACAACGGTGCTGTCATACCAGGGTTTCCCCCAGAAAACGTGTTAAGCCCGGTGTATATAAGGCTGTGGGAACATAGGCATGGACCCGTATCCACAAGGTGAGACTGTTTACTACCTATCGGGGGAATTGATTCTGAATAGTTTTCTTGCTCCTGATGAAGGTGTGTGTGTGTGTGTGTGTGTGTGTGTGTGTGTGTGTGTGTTAGAGATGCGCGGTTTGCGGACACAACTGCGGAGTCCGCGGATAAACCGCGGGTCGGGCGGGTGACATGACGAAAAAATATATTTTAATTAAATTCGGGTGGGTGGCGGTTGAACCAATTAGGAAAAATATATACATAGTTTAAGCAGACGTAAGCGATATATTTGTGTTAATATAAGTCTTAAATAGTTCTATCTTCCGACAGCAATCACCGAAACACGGGTCTGTCAGTCCCTCTGCTCTGCTCTGAGCCGAGGAGAAAACTTTTCTCGTATCCTACAGTTTTTATCCAATGAGGAGAGAGAACGGCATGCAGGGCTGTGTGTGCAGCCAAGGGATGCACGTGAATGTGGTGACGTAGGGACGAGGACTGTTATGGTGCGTTCAAGGCAGCCCGTAACTCGTGTTTTTCCGACCTGTGAAGTCGTACCAGTTCGATCTGGTACGACTTCACGGGTCGGAAGTTACGAGTGGCCGTTGTGTGACTTTCACAGGTAAAACAGGTCGGAAAAACACGAGTGGGTTGCCTGGAACGCTACAAAATCATAAGTCGTGACTTGAAGCTGTAATTTACGGTTTCAAAAGCCTGCCTGGAACGCAGCATTAGCCAAAACGACCGGATCGCTTACTTCTGCTTTAAATATTGTTACCCACATACGAAAAACGAGCAGCACGCTTTGAAAGTCAAATTTTCATCAGGCAATGCAGTAATTGCCCACAGGTGTCTGTGCATGAGAGATGGCAACACCTTATTCATTATGTGAGGAACGCACATAATATGACAATGGAAATGACAATACAGTGGAAACCGCTTATAGTGATCACAGATATAGTAGCCTAATCAACCGCTTATATGGATCAAAAGGCTTGGGACGGAATCATTTCTATACAAATGCTGTTTAAATAATTCGTTATAGTAATCAAGAAATACGCTAGTGTTCATTTTTTGTCGTTGTATGAAAACATGCGCAAAAACAATTCAAAAACTATGTGTAGCCTATTTATTTTATTTTCGGCTGTCCCTTTTATTTGACATGCACTGCTGCAGCAGCCTGCACATGTCGCTGCGCTGTGCTGTGTGTTGTTGTGCTGTGTGCGTCACCTGTGTTGTGCTGTGTGTGTCACCTGGCTGGCTGAGCCACATGACTGTCGGTGCGGCGCAACTCATTATCACTGGCTGTTTGTGGTGTCTGTCAAAACATGGATGAATGAAACCTATCGACTTTATATCGGCCGCGGACGTCAGGAATAGATTTTGGGCTTTTGGCTCGTTCCGTTCATCTCCGCATAGCGCTCTTTTCCCGTTATTGGGGGAGAGAGAGAGAGAGGCGCGCACTGCATGACAGCAGCGCGTGGCAGAAGTGAAACTCATAAGGCCCGACCCCCCCTCATCCATATTAGATATTGGCCTACAACAACGGGCGGATGGCGAGCGGGTGTGGTTTTGAAAAAACATTGGTGCGGGTGGATGACGACATTTGTGATGCGGTTGCGTATGAAATAATTGCCTATTCGCGCATCTCTTGTGTGTGTGTAGTTCAGTACAACTACTGTATGTACAACGTGCTGCTCAAAACGTACAGTCTCCTGTGGGACTAATGCAGTTTTTGTTTTATTTTATTGAATTCGACGCTCTCGATGACCTCACGGGAACCTACGGAACCAGGAGGCTGTGAATGCCACTTTGGCCAGACAGAAGCACAACCTGGCCACACTGACCAACCTAGAGTGTAACAAACTACAGAAGCTGGAGGTCGTATTGTCCCTCTCTCTCGCTCACTATTTTTGTTCCACTGCAGAGATGGGTTCCAGTGTGCCATTCCGAACATTTACTTTAATGTGTCGGAATGCCGGCCCTTAATTATTTATGGAAAAGGGGTGCCTTTCCGACCCTGAAAAAAGTCCGCCATTAAAAGGTTTAAGGCACTGGGTACACACATTGCAGCGACAGGCAGACCGTCGGAATGGGGGTCGTCCCCCAGAAAAGTTGGGGTGGTAGGGAAATTGAGTAAAATATAAAATGTTAACACATTCACACATTTCACCAGTCACACTAGCCTCTTCCTGGTCTTTTGACTAAACTTAACCAACTCCTTTCTTCATTGCCTAAACCCAACCAATGGGACAATTAGCCTACACTTCTCACTCAAAGTCACAACTTAACTTCTCACTCAAAAATAGGCAAAAATATGCCAAGTCACTCACAACTTCTCTTCCAGGTATGGGTACAAAAATTGCATGTTTCCCGGGTCCTTTTGGGGAAGAGCGGGGAACATAGGACCCTTTTTTAGAAAAAGTTCCCCACTTGTTCCCCACTTTGTATGGGACTGGGGAACATAGAACCCCTTTTCTAAAAACCCGGGGAACATAGGGATGATCCCCCCGGAGAGAACCCACGCATGCACGGGGAGAACATGCAAACTACACATAGACGGCAGGTAGGAACCCAGAACACTCTTGCTGTGAGGCGACAGTGCTAACCACTGCACCACCGTGCTGCCCCAGTTTTAAGTTTTAAGAGTTTATAAAGAAAAAAACAGTCCAAATTCTCTGATTTCAGCTTCTTTAATGTGAATATTTCTGGTTTCTTTGGTTTGTGGACAAAACAAGAGATTTGAGGACGTCATCTGGTGGTTTGAGGAACACGCTGATATTTTTCAACATTTTATTGACCAAACAACTAATCGATTAATCATATACATATCAACAGATTAATTGATTGATGAAAATAATAGTTAATTGCTCAGGTGTAGTCCTCTAGCTGCTGTGGAGCTGCTGGTGTTTCTTCAGGTTGTGGGACTGGCTGAAGGCCTTCCCACACTGCTCACAGCTGTACGGCCTCTCTCCGGTGTGGACGCGCTGGTGGACTGCTAACCTACTGGAGTTAGCAAATGCCTTCCCACACTGCTCGCAGCTGTACGGCCTCTCTCCGGTGTGCACGCGCTGGTGGACCATTAAGTGTCCGGAGGTAGTGAACCTCTTCCCACACTGCTCGCAGCTGAACGGCTTTTCTCGGGTGTGGACGCGCTGGTGGACCATTAAGTGTCCGGAGGTAGTGAACCCCTTCCCACACTGCTCACAGCTGTACGGCTTCTCTCCAGTGTGGATGCGCCAGTGGACCGTTAAATTTCCAGATGTAGTGAACCCCTTCCCGCACTGCTCGCAGCTGTACGGCCTCTCTCCAGTGTGAACGCGGTGGTGGAACGTTAACTCTGAGGAGGTAGTGAAGGCCTTTCCACACTGCTCACAGCTGTACGGCCTCTCTCCGGTGTGGACGCGCCGGTGGGCCGTTAAATGTTTGGAGGTAGTAAATGCCTTCCCACACTGCTCACAGCTGTATGGCCTCTCTCCGGTATGGATCCACTGGTGAATTTTCAGTCTGGACAAGTTGGCACATGATGTGCCGCACTGCTCGCACCTGTACACCGTCTGTCCACATTGGCGACGCCGGCGGTGAGTGTTGAGAAGACCTGAGGTCCTGAACGTGTTCCCACACCCATTGCAGCTGTGTGGTTTCAACTTGGTGTGGTCCTGTTTCTATGGCAACAGACAGGAAGAGAGAGAATCAATCAGTCTTTTGTTTATTTTGTTTTTTGGTTTCTGTAGCACTTTGAGATTACTTTATGAAAAGTGCTTTACAAATAAAATTTATTATTATTATTATTATTAATGATGGATGATGGACGGACATTTGGGTTCCTTTTTAAAATCTTAATTAATAAAAATCTGTAAATACAAATTATTTCCAGTTCAAATTAATAATTCAATAAGTTCTCAATACAACAACCAGTCCGGCCCTTGACTTGTACCCAACTTAAAAATTTTGGCCCATGGCGTATTTGAATTTGACACCCCTGGCTACGCAATTATAGTTTTCATTTTCACAGTGGACTGTCGCAGTTTCATTCAGGAGTTGATGCACGTAAGCGATTGTTTTCTCCCCCGAAATGACAACGGAGGTTGGCCGGCCGACCACCTGACGAGCCGCTGCTCACACGGGTGAAGCCTCTCGTTGGAGCAAACAGCGTTTGGATACACTAACCGCACATTGGGGATCTAAACAGTTACCTTTTTGCATGAAAAAATATTTTAAAACTTAACTCATTGAGCGCCAACCCATTTCTCGTTTTTTGTTCCCATGCGTTGAGTGCCAAAAACGTAATTTTACGTTTTTTGCTCTTTTTAAAAAAAAGAAAATTATGAAACTAGACACTTTAAACCAACACTAAGGAACTTTTCAACCTTCATAAAATATTTTCATAACTTTTGTGATGGTACATCGACTTACAACAAGTTGAATGAGACCTCTGTCATGGCCTGAGGGGGTCTGTATCTCCTGGCACTAAGCAACTTTGAGGAGCATGGTAGGAACCCTGCTCTCACTAAGTTTCACTTTCACTTTTGCGAGTCACAACAAGGAGGGAACAGGCAAAACAGCACTTTAGCAATGGATTATGTTTGTGTTTTCACTTTGAAATGATCCACTGGAAACAGAAACTTAGTTTTGATGTCTTCTGTTAATTTTAATGCAGGATATTTACAGGGCTTCACGCTAGTGTTCATGGGAAATGGAGTCTTCCTTCAGGCAAAACACTACCGCTTTGGTCCACAGGCGCCGCCAAACTCAACCAAAACTGAAAGTTCTTGAGTACTGCTTTAACACACCTTATGTGTACATTTGGGGACTCTACGACGAGCAGAACTGAAATAGATGACGATCAAAGTCTCATGACAGCTCATGATCTGGAAGTTTTTATCATAACTCGGCTTTTGCAAACAGAGTTCTGCATGTGGATGCAGCAGCTGCTCTGCTCTCACCCGCGAGGCTCCAGCAGCTCGGAGCAGAAACAGGAAGCTCTCAGCCGACAGTCCCGCCCGGTCTTCATCTGGACCAACACCGTGTCCTCCCCAAGGTCCTCCCGCGGTAAAATGTGATGGTCTCTGGGCCAAAGCAGGCTGCCAGCACCCGTACCACAGAAGGACCGCGACCACCGGTGGGACCGGTGTTCCCGAGCCGCTGTGGCCGAGAGACCGCGAGAGGCTCAGTGCGTCTGTGTTATTGTTGTTTAGTGGCGCCCGCCCCCGATGGTGGTTTTGTGAATAGAACAACAATTGTTGTATATATTTATCTTACATGAGCCCTTTGATCCAGAAATGCGAGTGTCAGAAGAGCGACAGGCACAAAGAGAGCACCTTTCATAAAAGACGCTGTAGAAAAAAAGGGATTTTGATGAAAACCAGCCATGTTTATGTAACCGGGTGGTTATTGGCTGTATAAATGTATATATTGTATTTCCTTTCTGTGTCTTTTAGTTATGTTGCAGCAGGTCTGGCGATTGCAGCAGGTGTGTGTCACGCCCCTTACCGGCACCTGTAGTGCAGCCGCGTCATGGGCTGCTAATGCAGACCTGTTCATATAGTCCCGTGGTTGTTCAGTCTCTCTCTCTCCTCTGCCAAGTGAGTGCCGGCCGGCGTGCAGCTCCGCCGAGCCGTGGTTTCCCGGCGTAGTATGTGCCATGTGTTCGCTCTCCAGGTATGTAGTGCAGTCTCAGAATCGCTGAAAATGTGATAAGGTGTAGTGCTGACAATGTTCTGCCGTAGGTTGGCGTGTATGCCGTGATGGTGTGTGTGTCCCCTTCCGGTTAGCCACCGCTGCCGCCGCTAGCTTCTGTCGGCTTCATTATTTATTGGTGCAGGCTACAGCCCGCCATGCAGGTAAACCGTGCCACAAGCCTTACATTATTGTGTCTGCTAATGTAGCTTATATGTATTTATTTACATCTGGCTGTGTCTCTTTGTTTCAAGCCTGCCTGGCGTTAGGTTGCTGTTGTTGCCCTGCCTTGCCTCTTGCCTTTATCTCCACGTTTTGTTTCTTTTTGTTGCCTTGCTCATAGTTGCTCTGCCCTCGTCAGTTAGACGCTCGTTTTAAAGTAGTGTACTGTAGTTCAAGACTGACTGACCGCGACTCCTTAGTGGGGGGGTGGGAAGTAGCACAGCTTTGAGGACCTGCAAAAGTTATGCATGTAGCATTATGGGTTTTGTTTTCTTTTGTGTTGATTTGAGTTTGTTTTTGTGTATATAAGATATTTTGTTTGGTTTCTTTTCTCTTTGTTTGCTGTGCAGGACCTCAGCTCAGTTATTTCCTCAGTCTCAACTTAAGCTGAGTCTGTGGTACAGATTAATATTGTGCTCTTTGGAAATAAAAATAACTATAATTGTTTTTACAGAAGATAAGTAACTTAAATAAATTAATGTTCCCATTGGTGACTAAATAAAACTTGTTAAACTTTCTATAAACCGTGCCTGTATTCATTTGTGTACCGACCTGTGCTCTGAGAAAGTAAAGTTTGAAAAAGAGTAAATTCTTTAGGTGCAAGTCCTAAGGTGGCGTTGTTGGTGTAACTCTCTAGATCATCCTTTCGTTTACCGCCCCCCACCACATTTAGCTTGAATTTTCTCAGGAACGGAGGCACGTAGAAACAAACGGTTTGTGGCCATTTGAAGCAGAAAGTTTCACTTTTCAAATGAGCTGATGTGTTGGTGGCAATAATATAGAACACGCTGTGGCTCTACAAAAATGGTCAAAAATGGTCTAAATTGCCGGTACACTTGACTAAAACTTTGGAAAGGAGCGCGGCACTCAGTGAGTTAATAAAATGACGTAACAGCGCTACAGCAGGAAATAAAGTAGGCAGGTTAGGTTTTAGACTTTTTAGTGAACCATAATATAGAGTTAGCAGCTAACAACTCGCTCCCACTGAAAACAGAAACACAGACCTGTGGACCAGAACTGGACGGACCGGAGGGTTCGTTGTCCTGGTGGACTGCGTCCTGCTCCTCCCCCGTAGTCCCAGTCTGCCCAAACAAATCCGGATCCTGGTTCTCCTCCTTTATCATGTTGTAGTCCTGGTCCTGGTTCTCCTCCTTCATCATGTTATAGTCCTGGTCCTGGTTCTCCTCCTTTATCATGATATTGTTGTAATCCTGGTCCTGGTTCTCCTCCTTAATTCTGGTCGTGTTCTGATCCAGGTCACTAATTTCCCGGTCCAGGTTCTCCTCCTTCATCCTGGTCCTGGTCAGACGGGACCTCCTCTTGGTGCTTTTCCACTAGCTCAGTACGGTACAGCACGGCTCTACTGGATTTTATCCTCTTTTCCCCCAGCCCCTCCTACCTGCTACTTCCCCTGCCTTCCCCTGATTGGCCAGAGCGTCGTCACTGGAAGACGAGTGAGTCTGGAGCTGACGAGAGGAGAGAAACAAGAGAGAGACGACGTGATATGACGACCCCGCCCCTGCTGAGGAGCAACTATAGGCGCGTTACCATTGCAGGAACTTCGGGGTCATGCCCCGTTGGTGCGTGTTTCCACTGCAGGAACCTCCCCCACAGGGCCATTTACAGGAACTTTTACGGGGGCCAACGGAGTACCGATACCGGTACCAAAATGTTGGTATCATGACTACACTAACCCAAACAAGTATCCACCGGTTGCCCTCCAAATAATGTCCCTGGTTTTCTATATTTCCTCCTCCAAGTTAACTCAGTCATATTTTATAAATAGTAATTTATTACAAAAACATGAACTTTGATGTTTGTTTGCAGTGATAATCCCAGAAAGCAAAGATGAACACACCACTTGCTCCATTTCCTTTTCATTAGTGTTTGATCTTCCATTCATTTAAACACTGAACTCATTTGTGTTTGTTGTCAGAGTTTAAATAATATGTTCAGACACAAACTTCCAGAAGTATTCCAATGGTGTATGGAGGGAAAGTACATCTTCTGTGAGAGCTGGAGGGAATACTATTGGGACCAATATGCATATTACTAGTGATACCAGTCATGGAGCATGGTGTGTTTTTTTTAGTGGGGACTCAGTGTCCACATTGACTGGACAATAAGTGCCTGGTTGGTTTACTTTGTCCACTTGTCCACAGGTATTGTCACCTGACTCTGCATCACTTGCATCAGTGTCATCTACCATCATGTCCACATCACATTATCCATTTTGGATAACACTCACATCCAGCACACTGTATCAAGGATCTGTCCTTCTGAAATGGAAAAAATAAATGTGAAACAAATGTTTATGTATAAATCACACACATGCGTTTTAGCTTGTAGATAACCTGCAGGAAAAGTTGAGGTGGTAGGTAAACTATAATACTATATTATAATACTAGGGAAAATATAAAGTGTTGACACATTCACACATTTCACCAGTCACTCCTTCCCTGTCTGGCTAACCTATTATACTCTGTGATTATCATCCTAAAAGGTATGCATGCAGCCCCCAATTTACCACCACACCCTACACTCCTGAACATTCACACGTGCTCCAGGACATTACCACCTCCAAGCCCCCCCCCCCCCCCCCCTCCACACACACACACACACACACACACACACACACACACACACACACACACACACACACACACACACACACACACACACACACACACACACACACACACACACACACACACTGCTTTGACTATGAATGGATTAGAAAATGAGCTGGGGTCTCATTTATAACCGTTGCGTACGCACAAAACGGGGCTGAAAGTGGCGTACGTGACTTTCCAAGCCAAAGTTGTGATCTATAAAAAACAAACTTGACGGGAGAATGTGCGCAGCTCTAAGCAAACTCTGAGCCATGCGTACGCATGGTTTGGAGGAAAAGGGGAATTGGCGACACAGACGGTGTGGTGGTGAACTGAAGTCAGACTCAGGAAATGATGATTGAGAAGAACGATTATTTTTTTTATTATCGGCCGTCACACATTTAATTTCAACCCGTATGCGTTAGATCTATGTTGCCACGGTGATTTAATTCAACAGCGTTATTTTGCATCGGACTGGTGTTTCAGAAACATCTTCTTAGAATCTAATTTAAAATTCAAAATCAAAATTCCTTCTCTATATTTAATCACCACCGTTTCTCCATCATATTGTCCACTCCCAGAGCGCAGGAGGAGGAGAGGACGGCGCGGCTGCATGGGATAAATACATGGTGTAAATAACTATATGTTCGTATAACGTATCGAGAGTCAATTAAATCTCAAAGCCTGGAAAAAAAATCCAGTAATCGTTCGCACAATTGTTACATTCTGTTTTCTTGTTATCAAGAGAAGTGTCATGTTTGATCATTCCTCAGAATGTAACTGATTCGGCTAATTATTCAAAGTTTTATCGATCAGTCTAATTAGTAAATAATACAGCGGTGAGCCCCGTGCGTAATTCTGCACCACGGCACCGCTGGAGGAGAATGGAGGGAGAGGGAGACAAATGGTTAATAACTGGTTTCAGATTAGAACTGTTGTCATTGTTGTAACCATGTGCCGAACCGGGTCCAGCATTAGAGAGGGCAGCACCAAAACAACACCGCGTGCGCTCTGAGCCGCTGACGCCGTTAACAGCTGCGGCAACACGTCACGTCGCCACTTTCACACCTGCAGCTAATTCACAACAGCGACAGAACAAGAGCACGTCAGGCTCATTGACATGCAGATCACATTCATGTGGTGGTTTGCATTGACCATCTAGGGTTAAAACAGGGCGTGTACTGGGCGGAACGTGAAGCGGATTCAGCTGCGCACACTTGTAGGAACTCTGTGATCTATAAAGGGAAGTTTGCCTGTAAGTGTGCGTACGCAGGGTTTTATAAGTCTGAATATTTACTGGCGCACGCAAAACTTGGCTTTTGGGCGTACGTACACTTTTAGTAACTATTCTGTCCTGGATTACACGTGAGCTGTATTGTAGACAGATAGCTAACAATTGAAGACTCGTAGGCTTGATTCCAGGTTGAGGCTGTTTACTGAAATCTTCTGAGACTTTCTTATTTTCTTATTGTAAAACTGCAACACAATGAAATATACAGAATGTTACAATTGAAATTAAATATATGCAACAACACTGGTCACACTTTCTTTTTCCTTTTCAGGCTACAGATCAGGTCAATCAGATCAACACAATATTAACTAATGCAAACACATCTTTTTTACAGCACAGTATCTTCCCACAGGTAAATAACACCATAAACACAGTAAATGGCAGTGGTTCACACATAAACGTGAAATACAACATGAATGAGGCTTGACAATGAACCGAGTTGCTATGCTACTAGCTACGAACCTGTTAGTGTTAGCATACGATCCTGTTAGCGTTAGCATACGATCCTGTTAGCATTAGCATCGTAAGCAATGTTTACCAACTAAAAGATAAAAAGGATTTTCAACTTCAATGCACCTTTAACAACCTTAAACTTAACTTAAATGAGCTACAATCAGCCGTACTTACTGATGGATCTACTCCAAGGTTCAGACAACAACACTGCGGTGAAGCACAGTCTGTGTGTGTTATGCAGGTCACTTCTCTAGTCAGATCTTTTTCGGTGTAAAACCCTGACACGCCACCAGGGGGCCAATAACATTACTCAAACACTGACAGGAGTCAGAACACTCCCCGCTTGGTATAAATGTGTTATACCACTATTTACTCTTTCTTCTGTGACATAAGCAAAACAACATCACTAATGGGCCTAAGATATTCTTTAAGAACCCCCTGATAAAGAGTCTTTACCATGACCTTACGGACCTTGGAGTCTGAGCTGGCAATAGCCTTACTTATCCGACCAAGAGGCCACTCGTTACGTTTTGCTTGAACGTCCTTTATCAAAACAATGTCACCCTCCTGGATGTCAGGCTTCTCCGTGGTCCACTTCCTTCGTGGCTGAAGAGTTGCCAGGTACTCCAATCTCCACCTTTTCCAGAAGGAGTCTGCCAAACTCTGGACCTGGCGCCACTGTACCTTGCATAGATGGTCCAGTTTGAAGTCTCCCAGGGGTGCAGGAGTAACACTCGCCTTCTGGGTGAGCAGAGTGGCAGGTGAGAGCATTTCCGGCATCTCGACATCGTACGAGATGGGGACCAGAGGTCGAGCATTCATGATGGCCATAACCTCAGCCATCAAGGTTGATAGGAATTCATGAGTCAGTCTGGTAGATCCATCCTTCACTAGGAGTCCATCCAGGATACGTCTTGCCACTCCTATTAGTCTCTCCCAAGCTCCTCCCATGTGCGAGGAATGGGGAGCATTAACCTCTTCATGCAGAGGCCATTTTTGGCAATTTCCGCCTGTTTTTGTATCACTGCAATTAAAGCTTAATAGCCACAGAAGTACTAATCCCACAACTATGGTTAATGGCTTAAATGAAAGACAACCTTTGTCCCTTTACATCTATATGTATAAAATATTGAATTGAGTCATTCCATAAAAAAATGGGCTTCTGGAATTGCTATTTTTTTTTGAAAAAAAAAAAAACGAGTTTGAAATTTTTGGTGAAAAGGTGATATATCAAAATCCTAATTATAAAACAGGTTGAATTTTACATATATGGTTCACACACTCCCTGTCCACATGTGTACCAAATTTTAGGTTGATATGTAAAACTACTGAGGCACTATAGAGTTTTTCCAAACAGTGTCCCTTGGCGATGTACAGTGTGCAAAACCTGTCCAAAATTGTCCAATTTGGCTAAAATGCACACTGCAAGATTTTAGTGAGATTTTTTTTTTTTCCAACAGATAACCTATTGGGGCCAATCACATACTTGATGGGTTTTAGGAACACCAGTTACATAAGTAAAATGCCATTTGAAAATTTTATTTCTGGGGATGAATATTTAGTGTCCAAAACCCATCCAAACATGAATTTACCTATTTTCGCCTGTATTATATTGTTATTTTCCTTTAAAACTCCAGAAGTAAACATCCCACAACCATCAGTGATGGCTTAAATTAACAAGGACATTTGAAATAGTTCATTTTGTCTTTTATTATTATTTTTAATTAAACTTGGGGCAGTAAAAACACACTTTTTGTGTCGACTTGTATTGCTTACATGTTGACACTAGGGGGAGAGGGAACCACAGGAACCAGCTGGGTGCAGGCTTAAGCTTTGCCCAATCAGGGATCATTATATATCAGGTCACACCTTAGAGTCTCTGCTATTGGACCAAAAAGTTTTCACCCCCGTGACTTTGATTGACAGGCGACGAGAGATGCGCAAAGCGGGTGCGCAGTCTGCCGGAGAATGCGAGTAGTATTAGAACTGCGGAGTTACGTAAAACGCCGTGGAATATCTGGTCACGATGGATAAAATCAATCAATGGATTATTTTCGAGCACATGTTCAGCTTTTAAAAAAGGGTAAGCTTGTAATTTTATTCAGTGTTTTAGTGGGTCTATTATTGATTATTGTCCGTCTTTTTCGGCACTCGAAAATGACTTCCGGGTTTGTTTTTGTTGAGTGAGCAGGCTGGTTTAAACCTTTGATGGGGTAAAAACTGCATTTTTGTGCTTTGCTTTTGTTTATATGACAGAAAACGATTTTTTGGTGGTGAAAGAAGAGGTGTACAGATGGTACATATATGTTAAAATCACCTTCGTTGTTGACGTGACGTCACTTGCGGGCTGCCGTAGTCTGATATTGTTTGAGACATTTTCAGTGACTGTGAAAAAACCGTAGCACCTAGAAACTTCATTTTTTTTTCTACCTGTTGCTGAAAGTGTCCTTAAAAGGTCTGTGGTGGAGTTTTAATTACAGCATGCCTACTTTTCGTTATATTAAGGACGCCGTTCGTGTGTTATTGATTTGGGACGCCGGCGTCCCAACCACTAGGGGGCCTGCGTGAACAGGTTAAAGGTCCATGTGCAGCCCTGGTCTTGCAGATAGTTCTTGATCTCAGGGTCGTCTGTGTTCACCTGAAGCTCTCTGCATGCACCGATGAAATTCGTGCCTCTGTCCGACCTCAGGTGTTTCACAGGTCCACGTATGGATAGAAAGCGCCTCAAGGCGTTGATGAAGCTCGAGGTTGACATCGATTCAATAACTTCCAGGTGGACGGCCCTTGTACTTAGGCAAGCGAAAATGACCGCCCATCTCTTGCTGTCGGCAGCTCCACCTCGTGTCCGCCGAGTGGTGACACTCCACGGGCCGAAAACATCGAGCCCTACATGAGTAAACGGCGGGTCTGTTGTCAACCTGTCAGCCGGCAGATCAGACATCTTTTGAACTTCTCTCTTGCCTCTCAACTTCTTACAGATGACACATTTGAATATGATGCTAGAGATGAGTCTCCTCCCTCCTACTATCCAGACACTAGCGGTGCGCAATGCACCCTCCGTCAAGTGGCGACCTTGGTGGGCTACTTTATCATGATAGTGTCGGACCAGGAGAGTGGTCACATGATGGCCAGCTGGTAGGATGAGTGGATGTTTCTCTTGGTCTTCCAAATCCGCCCTGTGTATCCGACCTCCAACCCTAAGCAAGCCGCTCTTGTCGATGAAGGGATCGAGCTTTGTAAGGGGACCTTGGCAGTGAACTTTGATGCCCTGAGTTAGACATTTTAGCTCCTCCTTATACACATCCTCCTGCACTGCTTTGAAGATGTGCACCTTCGCTTGAGAGCGCTCTGTGGTGAGCGGTTGGCCACATTGATGCCATCCCTTACAACTATCAGTCTTTGTCTCTCCGGAGAATGACTTGGCTACGTGAACAAGACTTGCCATGCCTCTTACTAGAGTCTTCCAAACCGAGAAGCGTTCAAATCTTGTAGCTCCAAGAGACTGCTCTGTGACCTTGGTTGTGAGGCAGGTAACTTGGGGCCGTATGTCTTTATCTGCCTCTGGTTGCACAAGCTCGAATGATTCTGTTTCGTCTTCCTGACTTGGACTTAGCCGACTGAGAAAGGGGGGGGCAAGCAACCAACTGGATGAGCCCAGGTGAGCCGCTGGAACTGACCTGGTTCCATGGTCTGCAGGGTTTTCATTAGTCAACACGTACTGCCACTGTTTTGGTTTCGGTCGAGCTCCGAATGCGAGCTACTCGGTTAGCTACATAGGTATAGAACCTCCGTGAACTGTTGTAGATGTAGCCCAGCACAATGCGACTGTCTGTGAAAAACCTGACTGCTTGCAACTCCATATCTATTTCAGATTGGATCACTTCTGCCAGCTCGACCGCCAAGACTGCTGCGCACAACTCCAGGCGTGGTATAGTGTGCATGGGGTAAGGAGCGAGCTTTGATTTTCCCATTACAAACCCTACATGCCATTTTCCATCAAAGTCGAAGCATCAGCAAACACACATAATTCTGTCCATTTACAACATGACATAGAGACTGGAATGTATGCTCTCTGAATGCAAACCTGTTCAAGCTCGGTTAAAGAGTCTGTCCATGCTTTCCACTGTGTCTCTTTCTCCAGCGGAAGAGGTGTGTCCCACTCATGCTGCTCTGAGGAAACATCTCTCACCAATGCTTTGCCTTGGACCGTGATGGGGGAAGCGAATCCAAGGGGATCATAAAGACTATTTACAGTGGACAGCATGCCTCTCCGAGTGAATGGTTTAACGTCTCTTGACACTCTGAAAGTGAAACTGTCGGTCTGGAGTTCCCAGCTTAAACCCAAACTCCTCTGGAGGGGCAAGGGGTCTGCTCCTAAATCTAGATCCTTAAAGTCAGATGCTCGTTCTTCCACAGGAAAAGCCTCCATGACCTTTGCGCTATTTGAAGCTATCTTGTGAAGTCTTAAGTTGGAATCAGCCAGCAGGCTCTTGGTTCGCTGCAGGAGATTGATAGCTTCATCCTCCTTGGCCACTGAGGCTAGTCCATCATCGACATAGAAATTTCTGAAGACAAAATGCTTTGCATCTGTACCATGTTCGGCCTCTCCATGTTCTGCAGCTTTCCTCATCCCATATGTTGCTACAGCTGGGGACGGGCTGTTCCCGAAAACGTGTACAGTCATCCAGTAGTCAATGATCTCCTTGTCTGGATTATTATCGTTGTACCACAGAAACCGAAGGAAATGGCGGTGATCCTCTCTGACCTTGAACCCATAGAACATCTGTTCTACATCGGCTGTGACAGCTATTTGTTCTCTCCTGAACCTTAGTAGAACATCAATTAGTGTGTTGTTGAGGTTGGGTCCACTGAGAAGTGCATCATTCAACGACGTTCCCTTGTACTCAGCACTGGAGTCAAAAACAACTCTTATTTTTCCAGGCTTCTGGGGGTGGTATACCCCAAAAGTCGGCAAATACCAACACTTGGTTGGTTGTAGTTGAGGAGCTGGTTCTGCCTGGTGATTGTCAATGACCTTCTGCATGAAGTCAAAGAAGTGCTTTTTCATGTCAGGTCTCCTTCGGAATGAGCGCTGGAGAGAGAGGAGTCTCTGGAAGGCCTGTTCTCTGTTATTCGGAAGGGGCTTACGAGGGGAACGAAAGGGTAGCGGCGCCACCCAGTGGTTTTCGTCGTCTATGTACACGTTATTGTCCATAATGCTGAGAAAGTCATTGTCATCCACTGACATGGCTAGTTTGTCATCCTCAGGTGTTTTCTGAAACACATTTTCTCCCAGACCATCTTTACATGTCTCCTGAAAGATCTCTTCAGTGTGAGATGGTGTTTGAAGACTGCGCTGGGTCGGACCTTTAAACCTCTCCTTTATGTGGATGTTGTTAGTGCACGGCTTAAGGAAAGAGAAGCGTCCATTTTGAAGGACATGAGTCTTGTAAGCGTTGACTTCTTCTGTCTTGTGAGCGCCACCTAAGCATAACTCCCCAACTATGACCCAGCCAAGGTCAAGGCGCTGGGCGTACGGTGAGTTATGAGGCCCGTTACGCTGTTCACGTACTTTATGCAAGCTCAAAATGTCTCTCCCTAACAGAAGCAGGATGGGAGCACTGGCGTCAAGCGGAGGGATCTTATCAGCCACCGGTAGGAGGTGAGGAAAATATTGGGTGCACTCAGGGGTTGGGATCTCTGATCTGTCGTCAGGCAGGTAGTTGCACTCCAACAAGGTGGGCAGTGTCACCTTAGTTTTCCCGTCAAGTGACTCCACTATGATGTTACTCGCTTTCCTCCCTGGGGCCGTATGTCTTTATCTGCCTCTGGTTGCACAAGCTCGAATGATTCTGTTTCGTCTTCCTGACTTGGACTTAGCCGACTGAGAAAGGGGGGGGCAAGCAACCAACTGGATGAGCCCAGGTGAGCCGCTGGAACTGACCTGGTTCCATGGTCTGCAGGGTTTTCATTAGTCAACACGTACTGCCACTGTTTTGGTTTCGGTCGAGCTCCGAATGCGAGCTACTCGGTTAGCTACATAGGTATAGAACCTCCGTGAACTGTTGTAGATGTAGCCCAGCACAATGCGACTGTCTGTGAAAAACCTGACTGCTTGCAACTCCATATCTATTTCAGATTGGATCACTTCTGCCAGCTCGACCGCCAAGACTGCTGCGCACAACTCCAGGCGTGGTATAGTGTGCATGGGGTAAGGAGCGAGCTTTGATTTTCCCATTACAAACCCTACATGCCATTTTCCATCAAAGTCGAAGCATCAGCAAACACACATAATTCTGTCCATTTACAACATGACATAGAGACTGGAATGTATGCTCTCTGAATGCAAACCTGTTCAAGCTCGGTTAAAGAGTCTGTCCATGCTTTCCACTGTGTCTCTTTCTCCAGCGGAAGAGGTGTGTCCCACTCATGCTGCTCTGAGGAAACATCTCTCACCAATGCTTTGCCTTGGACCGTGATGGGGGAAGCGAATCCAAGGGGATCATAAAGACTATTTACAGTGGACAGCATGCCTCTCCGAGTGAATGGTTTAACGTCTCTTGACACTCTGAAAGTGAAACTGTCGGTCTGGAGTTCCCAGCTTAAACCCAAACTCCTCTGGAGGGGCAAGGGGTCTGCTCCTAAATCTAGATCCTTAAAGTCAGATGCTCGTTCTTCCACAGGAAAAGCCTCCATGACCTTTGCGCTATTTGAAGCTATCTTGTGAAGTCTTAAGTTGGAATCAGCCAGCAGGCTCTTGGTTCGCTGCAGGAGATTGATAGCTTCATCCTCCTTGGCCACTGAGGCTAGTCCATCATCGACATAGAAATTTCTGAAGACAAAATGCTTTGCATCTGTACCATGTTCGGCCTCTCCATGTTCTGCAGCTTTCCTCATCCCATATGTTGCTACAGCTGGGGACGGGCTGTTCCCGAAAACGTGTACAGTCATCCAGTAGTCAATGATCTCCTTGTCTGGATTATTATCGTTGTACCACAGAAACCGAAGGAAATGGCGGTGATCCTCTCTGACCTTGAACCCATAGAACATCTGTTCTACATCGGCTGTGACAGCTATTTGTTCTCTCCTGAACCTTAGTAGAACATCAATTAGTGTGTTGTTGAGGTTGGGTCCACTGAGAAGTGCATCATTCAACGACGTTCCCTTGTACTCAGCACTGGAGTCAAAAACAACTCTTATTTTTCCAGGCTTCTGGGGGTGGTATACCCCAAAAGTCGGCAAATACCAACACTTGGTTGGTTGTAGTTGAGGAGCTGGTTCTGCCTGGTGATTGTCAATGACCTTCTGCATGAAGTCAAAGAAGTGCTTTTTCATGTCAGGTCTCCTTCGGAATGAGCGCTGGAGAGAGAGGAGTCTCTGGAAGGCCTGTTCTCTGTTATTCGGAAGGGGCTTACGAGGGGAACGAAAGGGTAGCGGCGCCACCCAGTGGTTTTCGTCGTCTATGTACACGTTATTGTCCATAATGCTGAGAAAGTCATTGTCATCCACTGACATGGCTAGTTTGTCATCCTCAGGTGTTTTCTGAAACACATTTTCTCCCAGACCATCTTTACATGTCTCCTGAAAGATCTCTTCAGTGTGAGATGGTGTTTGAAGACTGCGCTGGGTCGGACCTTTAAACCTCTCCTTTATGTGGATGTTGTTAGTGCACGGCTTAAGGAAAGCGAAGCGTCCATTTTGAAGGACATGAGTCTTGTAAGCGTTGACTTCTTCTGTCTTGTGAGCGCCACCTAAGCATAACTCCCCAACTATGACCCAGCCAAGGTCAAGGCGCTGGGCGTACGGTGAGTTATGAGGCCCGTTACGCTGTTCACGTACTTTATGCAAGCTCAAAATGTCTCTCCCTAACAGAAGCAGGATGGGAGCACTGGCGTCAAGCGGAGGGATCTTATCAGCCACCGGTAGGAGGTGAGGAAAATATTGGGTGCACTCAGGGGTTGGGATCTCTGATCTGTCGTCAGGCAGGTAGTTGCACTCCAACAAGGTGGGCAGTGTCACCTTAGTTTTCCCGTCAAGTGACTCCACTATGATGTTACTCGCTTTCCTCCCTGCAGTCTCGACTGTGCCGGAGCATGTTTTTAGAGTGTAGGGGGATGCACTGCTGTTAATGTCCAATAGATTGAAGAACTCTGATTTTACCAAGACCGATTGCTTTGGTCATGGAGTACTCCGTACACTCTGTGACACTTACTTGGATAGTCGGCGTGGGAAACCTTGACCAAGCAGATTTTTGAGCAGGACCTGGGTTTGGGAGCACTGCCGCATATCTCTGTGCACTTGGAAGTGACTATAGGAGGTGCAAGATCTTCACTCTCCCCGCTTTGCCTGTCCTCAGGTGAGTGTTCAGCCTGCCTGCCAAACGACCATGGAGCTGGACCAGGATGCATCGCTGAGGTATGTTTGTCACTCTCACACTCTACACATTTAAGCGTAGCCTTGCAATCTTTAGCCATATGCTTGGTGCTAGCACAACATCGAAAACAGATGGAATTGTCCTTTAAGTATGTTTTTCTGTCATCAAGATGTCTTCCTCTGAACCCACGACATTTTGACAGCGGGTGAGGTTTGTTGTGTATAGGACATTGTTTATCCGGTTCATTTTTCTTCACAGCTGTGCCAGCATGAGGTGCACTAACTGCATTAGTGACATCAGTTTTCCTAACTGTCACGGCTGATTTTGGGAAGTATCTTGGTGCTTTTTCAAACTTGGTTTGATTGGGGGTGGGGGAAAAGTTAAAGGCAAAACTGGGGTCATTGCGAGTCTTAGCCTGGGAACATACAAAGTCAACAAAAAAGCTGAACGGTGGGAAGGGGACTTGGGAATCCTCCTTATATTTGGATCCCTGTCCAATCCAGCGTTCCCTCATTGAGAAGGGAAGTTTTTCGACTATTGGATTCACGCCTCTAGCTGTGTCCAGATACATGAGTCCAGGCAAGAATCCCTCAGCCTTTGCTGCTTCTAGCTCTTTCAAGTCACCTAACTCTCTGAGCTTGTGTGTGTCTTTGCTAGAAATAGTAGGGAACGCATCTAATTTTTTCATTAGCGCACTTTCAATCACCTCTGGGCTTCCATATGTTTCCTCCAAACGCTCCCACACCATTACAACACCTGCTCGTGGATTATTTACATGTACTGACCTTATCCGCTTGGCTTGAGCTGATGACTCGGGCCCGAGCCACTTTACCAATAGGTTGAGCTCTTCCTGCTCGGATAGGTTTAGCTCCCTTGTGGCTGCAAGGAAAGACGTTTTCCATGCCCAGTAATTTTCTGGGAAATCATCAAAGGCAAGGAGCCCAGAGCTCACCATCTCTCTTCTCATAAGATAGTGGGCTAAGTCAGGGGTTTGAGATGTTGAAGGTGAGTATTTGTTATACTGGGCAGGGTGAGAGGCTGGAGGAGTAGCTGCTGTGTATTTCTTTTGAGTGTCAGGAGTAACAGGTGAATATTTATGCCTTGGCAAAAATACCTTTGGGGCAGAGGGAGGATCATAGCGTTCACTGGTAACAGGTCTGTGTTCAGTTTCCTCTTTAAAGGACTCATACAGTGAATCTTGTGCCTTGTAGCTAGAGGGTTGGATTTTCACTGTTTCATGACACAGGATTGGTGGCAGCAGCATAGCATCTTTAAATTCTGGTGGAGCGTGTGTATCAAATTGCTGAGTGTCTATGTAGTCTTTGGTATATCGCGATATAACTTTACTCAATAGCAATATGAAACGTGGTCGATAGAAAGTCGATAGGTTTCATTCATTCATGTTTTGAAACAGCCAATGAAAACGAGAGTTGCGCCGCGCTGAACCAATGGCTGAGCCAGCCAGGTTCGGTTGACACGGCACAGGAAGACAGTACACAACAACATGTGGTGTGTTTGGACTGCTGAGAGGATGAGTGTTGCCTCGAAAGAAAAAATGGAGGAGAACTAGGACGAGTGACCGTGAACACAGGCGTGGTACGTCATGTTTACATTAACCCCGATTGATGGAACTCTAATACAGTACTGTAAACAACACTAAACTTTGACAGCGGAGACAGCAGGCAGTCGGAGCGGCTCGCCGTCACACATCAAAGGGAGCGCAGTCACGGCGTGGCCGCTCTGCTGCTGCTGCTGCTGTGCTGCTGTGCTGCTGCTGCTGTGCTGCTGCTGCCGCTGCCGCCGCCGCCGCCGCCGCCGCCGCCACCGCCGCCGCTGCTCACACTGAAGCGACACACAGACGCACCGCAACTGTTGTGCCGACCTAAACACTGGCCACTGGCGAAGCAAGCGCTAACCGCGGCGATTTCTCTTCCTTTTTCTTTTCCCGCCGGGTTTATTGCTTTTATTTATTGCTTAAGAAGCAAACCTGTCTCACCATACTGACATTTAAAAGTCTGTGTAAAAGCAGTCTATTGTTCTTAGTGCCATGGGGCAAATGCACCGAGGCACTGACCTCTACAGCTATGAAATAACTGCAGACCTCTGCGTGCACTTGTGTGCACAGATCACCAGTTATAAAAAGGAAAAACATGACACTAGTACAAAAGAACCTGGAGTGCACGCTGGAACTCCAGGACATGAAGACCAAGCCCCAGCAACGCGAGGCATGACTCTGAGGCCAAAGTCACTCGCACAGGAGAAGAAAGAGAAAGAGGAGCTGCACAAAAAGACAATAGACTTGGAGGAGAGCTGGCTCAACAAGGAGAGACAGTGGTTGCTACAGACCAGAAGGATGGAGGAAGACATGCAGCGCCTGACCATGGAAAACAATGGGCTTCAGGAACTGGCCTCCAAAACTGATAGAGAGGAAGCAAAGATAAGGAAGAAGGAAGAAAAGAGGCTCAAAGAGGAGATGAAGGAGCAGAAGAAGCAGAAGAAAGGAAAGAAATGGAGGAGAGAGAGGATATATATATATGGTAACACTTTACTTGAATGGGTATTCATAAGATTGACTTAAAACTGTCATAACCATGACATAACAGCTGTCATGCATGCGTGGCGTTTGAGGTAGTCTGCTGGAGTTCCGTCATCTTAACTCTTTTTAAGCTGCTTTTTAATCAAATTCCTATGGGTTTTTAATCACCCTCATGCACAAATCCTGTTTTTTAATCACTCCACTCCTTTACGGGTTACCTCTTTTAGTAATCAGACGGGCTGATTGCTCGTTTTTAAACAATTCAAGTCGTCAGTGCCACCGACCCGAGCCGCCATTGACAGATTGCCGGCTCTTAGCTTTTTTACCCTCTTTTTCGTTTTTTCTCTGCACTAAATGGGCTGGGTTGCCCACCTCCTTATGGAGGAACCCCCCGTGGATATTTGGGCCCTCATCTGAAGTCACTCCAACACATTATTTGCTCTCTGACCGACATTGAAGTGAGAGGCTCAGGCTGTTTTAACCCAGCAGCAAAAAGCGACTAGTGGCAGGAAAGCGCTGAAACCGAGCCAGCTTGGACGCTCATTCACCGCAGCAGCTCCAGTCTCTGGACCTGTGTCGGTAAGTTTGGTTTTCTTTTGGTTCTGACAAACCTAACATCTACTGAGTGATTTCTACGCAGTGGCTCCCGTTGTGGAGCCCGGCGTGGAAGTTTCGCTTTGTGCTACAATAACAACAACATCATCATCAACAACAACAACAACAAGACACCTTTACTGGCCACAGCTGTTTCTCTCCCCAGCTTTCATCACCGTACAGAAATGGCTCCACTTACCTCCCAGTCCCAGTCCCATGGTTGCTCCAGCTGTGTCCGCCTGACCGACAAGATAGCCGAGCTAGAGAAAAGGAGATCCAATCTGTACCAGATCCAGGCGGCGGACAACTTTATGGATACCATCACCTTCGGCCCTGCACAACCCGATTTCCAGATGTCCGAGTCCATCTGCTGTCAGCAGGGTCGGAGCTGCGTCGCTGGATGAGCCCGGTGACATCGCTCGCCATTAGGCTACTGTCGCCCCTCCGCCGGTGTGGCCGCCGCTCCCGATGACACCTGGGCACGGCTCGGAGCGAAGCCAAAAGCCGCTGTGAGCTCCACACCTCTTCATCCGGAGCATTGGGTTCGCGTGGGCGCCCACTTTAACATCCAACTTAACAATAAATATGATGTTCTCAGCGTAACTGACTTCCCCCTCCTGGATGACAGGCCACAGGTCTCTTCACCATCTGCACCTGTGCGTTTCCCCCGCAGTAAGACTTGCAGGCAATCCCAGCCTGCGTTTACTCCTGCTCCTAAGTCCCGCGGCTCGTCACACCGCTCGTCCCTCACCGTCTCCCGGCCACCTCAGCAGATAACATCACAAGGATCTCCACCATCGTATCCACATCCCCACAAGTCCCCACGGAGGTCTTCTGTGCATCCCCACTCCCAGGTGCAGCAGCAGCGCTCCCCGTCTCTGCTGGTGATTGGCACTTCGCTGGTCAGGCATGTGGCGGTGCGTAACGGCAGGACTTTCTGTCATCCAGGTGCCTCAGTGAATGACATCAAAACAGCTGCTTTGCACCTAAGTGGCCAGTACAGGTCCGCCTCTGCCCTGGTTCTTGAGCCGTTGGTTTTATTATGGGGAGTACAGTAGAGGAGTTGGTGGAGGCAAAAAGGATGTGGTGGGAAATGGCAAGCTGTTGAACAAAGCAGAAAACAACAGTCATAAATACAGACCTGTAATAAAATGCAAAGAACTTGCTAATGTGCTATTCAACGTGTAAACTGCATGAATGTCAGCAGTGGCGCCGCCAGCCGGAATCCTGTACGCACTGTGCGTACAATTTTTTTCATAGGTGAAAAAAAAAGAAGCAATTTAGTTTATTTTGAGGGGGTGTGATAAAGACGCTTGTTGTTTGTAACAGGCTAAACGTGCTGAGTTCATTGATTGTTAAACCAATCACTGGAAGCCTAACGTAAAAGCCAGTGATTGTCGTTTACGTCATGTCATCTGTCTCTTTTTGATTTCTGGCGCCTATTACACTACCGCTAGTGATGATTACGCCCGGTTCAGTATAGAAATGTCAAAAAGACAGTTGAGCCTTTTCCAGGCATTTGAAGAAAAAAAAAGATCCAAACCCACGATCACTAACACGCAGCAGAGCAGCGATACTGAAGGTCTCTCCTCTCTAGCTCCAAACTCACTCGTCTGCACCGCGATTATGGACTCATAGGCGCCGATTCCAGGTTGAGCACCCACTGGGGGAGCCTCGGTCCATCAGCTGTGTGTCTGTGGGTATGTGTAGCCCGTATGTGTGTGTAGCCTGTGTGGATGTGTGTGTTTAATCTCTCACGCGCTCTGTTAACTCATTGAGTGCCAACCACGTAATTTCTCGTTTTTCGTTCCCATGCGTTGAGTGCCAAAAAGGAGATTTTTCGTTTTTTGCTTTTTTTTTATATTATGAAAATAGACACTTTAATACACATTATATGTAAATTTGGGGACTCTACGACGAGGAGAACTGAAATAGATGACGATCAAAGTCACATGACAGCTCATGATCTGAAAGTTTTTATCATAACTCGGCTTCTGCAAACGGAGTTCTGCATGCAGATGCAGCGCAGCTGCTCCGCAGCTGCTCTGCTCTCACCCGCGCTGCTGCAGCAGCTCGGAGCTGAACCAGGAAGCTCTCAGCCGACAGTCCCGCCCGGTCTTCACCTCGAGCAACACCGTGTCCTCCCCAAAGTCCTCCCGCGGTAAAATCTGATGGTCTCTGGGCCAAAGCAGACCGGTACCACCGACCCGTACCACAGCAGGACCGCGACCACCGGCGGGACCGTTGTTCGCGAGCCGCTGTGGCCGACAGACCCTCACGCTCCGCGGCGAGTGGCTGTGACATGGCACGGTGCGTCTGTGTTATTGTTGTTTAGTGGCGCCCCCCCCCGCCCCCGCTGGTGGTTTTGTGAATAGAACAACCAGTGTTGTATATATTTATCTTATACGAGCCCTTTGATCCAGAAATGCGAGTGTCAGAAGAGCGACAGACACAAACAGCGCACCTTTCATAAAAGACGCTCTATCTCCTTTTCTAGAAAAAAAGGAGGGATTTTGGTGAAACCCAGCCATGTTTAGCTTGACTTTTCTCAGGAACAGAGGCACGTAGAAACAAACGGTTTGTGGTCATTTGAAGCATTAAGTTAAACCTTTCAATTGAGCTACAGTATGTGTTGGTGGCAATAATATAGAATACACTATGGCTCTACATAAAAAGTCAAAAATGGTCTAAATTGCCGGTACACTTGACTAAAACTTTGGAAAGGAGCGCGGCACTCAATGAGTTAAGATGAATAAACACAAACCGCTGCAGAGCGCGAGCCTGGCACAGAGGTGCGCGCTCTGGCGCATCTGGCACAATCTGTTAACGGCACCGAAAGGAAACTGGCTCTGCTCTGCAGCTATTTCACGTCCGACGTCGATGTTAAGCACACGTTGTTATTGATATTGTAGCGTCCGAGCCGACGTAACTACAACAACAGAACACAAACTCATCTGACAGCTCTCACTTCCTCCTCTGCTCCTCCTCACTCACACACACACACATACAGGTCTTCCTCACACTCACCCCGGCCCCTCAGTTTCTCATCCAACCATACGCTACCTGCCCGTACACATTCACAGTCAGTCAGGAATCACACAACTTAAACATCGTAACAACAACATTACTGCGGGGTCGCAACAATATTTTCAGCTGTGCAGTATATAAATGAGCCTGAGCGACAAGTCCCATTGCTACGTGGCATGATAAGCGCACCAGTGTTTGTAGAGCCTGGTGTGCGACCCCCCCCCCCCCCCCCCGAAAAAAAAATTGTTGTAGCCTATTTGCCGTTTCTGTGCGTACATTGAAATTGAATCCTGGCGGCGCCACTGAATGTCAGCAAAATTAAGGACAGTAGATATGTGTGGACAATAGAGATCTGCTAAACTGAGATTAATTCAATTCATCATTAATATGCAGTCACTACAGCCTCCTCTTTTGATTGAATAATTTGACACACACACACGCGTAGACTAAAAAAAAGATCAATATATGGCGTGACCTGATGAGAACGATCGCTAAAAATATAGCAATATATTGTATTACTAGGACAGCACTGACCGGCCTATAGATGCTGTTCATCATGTTGATCAACGTACAGACATATTAAAGACGGGTCAGTGCTGTTGTAAGTTAGCAATATGTATATTATTAGCCTATAGATCCGTGATTACTACTCAACCTAGCCTTTTCAGTTAGCTGTAAAGCTAAATACTAAAAGAGCGCACTCCGTAGCATAATGATATTCCCTAATAATTGAATCTAGCATTAACACATTTAGCTCTCTGTTGCTAAATTAAATGTAGTCAACATGACAACACTCACGGGCGTCCTAAAATATATAAAAATATATATAAAACAAGCCAATAATAACAAATTAAAATATATATTAGCCATGTGTCATCATCTTACCTGACAAGGAGGGACTTTGGGATACTGTATGATTCTTTCTCTCTCCTCCGGGCAAAGTTGTTGGCATTGAGTAAAGATCGAATTAGCGCCCCCTGCTGGCACTGCGCTTTCATACAAGCGTGTACATGTCACGCCTGAGAGAGGCAAAAAGTGACACTGACACGTTGGATCACGGTGGACCGGCGGGTCTATTTCACGCTTTGACGTGATACTGGGTTGGTGGTGGAGAGAAGGGGGAGGAGCAAGTTCCTGTGAACAGGGAGTTTAACAATTTACAATGACAATGTTTGAATAAATATTAAAGGAGTTTATAATACTTACCTCTAATCATAGTGCGAAATACGGGGGGGGGTTTGGGGGGGTCGGACCCCCCCGATTAACCCCTTGAGACCCCCTGAAAGACTCAAAAGCAAAATCTGAGGGGGGTCTCAATCTTGTCAAAAAATAAATAATATAATATAATATAATAATTTTATTGTGGTCAATTAAATGTGTTTAAGATCACCATGTCCAGTATTCATAATTCAAAACATTTATTCGTTTAACATTAAGCTGAACCATGTCACCTGCGCATTATGCAAATTAGCCATGTGCGCCAGCCCAGCGCAAGAGTCGAGCCCACTCGCTATCAGAACAGAGGATCCCGTTCCTCTCCACCCTCTGCCGAAGAAAGTGAAGTTGAGGCCGAGTGCTCTGAAGACTGCTGCTGGCACTGGTGATTGGCCGCTTTTTTTTCTTTCTTTCTTTTTTTTTTTTTTTTTTTTTACACCTAAGCAGGTGGGGTAATGGAAATACCGCAACCCTTGGCTTGACATTAAGGCAGGAAAATAACTTGAGGTAAGAGGCTAGCCTGCTTCAGCATACTATGGCCTGAACCCCCAGTGGTGTTGTTTGGCCAGGCGCCTGTTGTGAGCTATTTGTCTGTGCTTTTTCAATTTTCATGATGGCCCGTTATACGAATGTGATTTGTGGATGTGTTCAATGCTGTGTTTAAACGTATTTGCCAGATGGATGGTTAGATAAGGTTACATGATCGGTCATAGTTGCAGGCTGAGGATCTCGTGCACATAATTGCACGCCAGTCTCTGATCTCCAGATTTATACAGTTGTTATTTGAGTGCACGAGTTTGGTGTCTTTCATTCATTTTAATTGTATTTTATTTATTGTCTATTCATTTCTGCATTGCCCTGATCGCGCCAGTCTCCTATACCTGGCATTTATTCATTGTTCAAGTGCGCCAGTGTGGTGCCAATTATTGTCTTTTATTTATTGAATTATCGTCTATTTATTATCAATTACTTTCTGCATTGTAATGCACAACTTTGCCTCTCCTTTTTAGGCTATTGGCTAATTTTCTTGGCTTATTGTAATGTTATAGTCCTACTTTATAAAAAGAAAAAAAAACGGTATTGCGCAACAATCGCGAGTTAGGGACCCCCCCGAATATTGATGGGTATTTCGCACACTGCCTCTAATCCTGACTGTAGCATATAACTGTGGAGAACAGTGAAAAATACAGGATATATATAACTATAGAACTGTAAGCAGACAAACTGTGTGAATATACAGAAAGTAAGGCTCTCGTACTAGTTTCATCTGACCAGTTGTAGTCCTATGGAGCTAGAACAGTCTCATAATTCATAAATGCACACAGAAATTCATAAATGCACAAAAAAGTTTCACAAATGTATTTGGGGATTTGTATATACATGTGACTCAAAACACAAATACATTTTCAATGCACACACAAATATGTTTCATTTCATATGTAAGTAAAAAATATCCACATATAAAAAGTAAGATTCATAAACATATTTCCAATGCACACACAAATCTAAAAAATAATCACAAATACATGAATGTTAAAGTATTTGCAATCTTCATCAAATACGCATTTGGGGCTTGTTACATTCATATATGAACTGTTGGACCTGTATTTACAAAGTGCTTTTAATTTGTAAACCTCCCTGCATTTGTGTGTGAAACTTTTGAGACTCCCCTGACGTGACTCTGATCCACAAATGCGTTTTTTCTATGAGGAGGTTGTCTGTAGCCAATCAGATGTCTCCCTCCTTTACAGCCAATCACGTGAGTGTCTCCCCCCACGAGGGGTGTTTATGTCATTAAAACGCGCACAGCAGGCAGGCAGGCAGGCAGCCCGTGCTGTTTGGACGAGAGACTGGAAGCTAGCCGGACTGCGCCGCTTGGAGACGAAAGATGGCCTCTGGCAGTTCAAGTGTAAGTAAAAAGTACTAATTTCTTGTGAATCTTTTACATAAGTCATATTCCAGAATTATGAATGACTGTTTAGCATGAATCGTGACGTTAAATCAGGTCTGAAACATGTTTTCAGTGACAGAAAGTAAAATAAAATTACTTTCCCGTGTGTTCTCCTGTGTGTTTTGACTGGAGAACATGAGACTGTCACCGTCCAAGACAAGTTAATTTTAGAGTTAATCCGAATAACCGATTCACTTTGCTACACACGGCTAACGTTAGCTGGCCGTTAGCTCCGTGTTAGCCATGCTAACCGTAGCTCGTCTCCGACTTTTACCGACCGGGATAAATACGGTTTAACATTTAACAACCACGGCGTCATGTTGGCAGTGATCGGTAGGATCGGTCTCAAGCCCCCAGGTTTATTCATCAACTTGCTATAATCTTGCTGGTGTCATACTGTACTGATAAATACCAATTATGGGGTGTTAACATCTACACGTGTAAATAAATAAATAAATGGATAACAAATCATAACCGTTTAAAAAAATCAATAATCGATTACACGCCTTTTTTCCCTCCTCCTCCTTCATTTCTCACCAATATAGTATTTTTTAGGGGTGATAACGTTGCCTGAAAGCTTCAGATAATAATGGACTGCGTGTCAATCCCCCCTCACTTTATCTCCGCGTAGCCTACCCGTCTCTCTCCAGCTGACCTTTCAAAATAAAGGCAGAGGGGAAAAAAAACACCGACTCCTCCGGTTTGTACTGCGAAGGAGGCATAGCTAGTTCATGTTCATGTTCCAGCTTAACAAAACCTCTAGCCCCGCAGTCCCCCCGGAGTTAACACGGTACTACGAAGTTTATCAACTTGCTCCTGACGCTCGGCTCAACAGCTGAGCAGCGTATTCCCTCAGCTGAACATCTGCAGGCGGAGACGAGAGAAAGTAAACGGCAGCGGATCAGCGCATCCAGCTCCACTGACTTTCAAAGTAAATGTGACGCCAGCTGTAAATGAGTTACATAGTTAAACAGCGGCGCTTTTATAGCCGATTTTATTATTAAACTCTGAATATAACCTGGTCGGGACCAGGTTATGAGCTAAGCATAAGTTACCATGGTGATCTAGCCGGGTTAAAAGAGAGACACCTTTGTAGTACAGGAGAGCCTGGCTTTAGACTCAACCTCGCTAACCCACTAAACTGGCTTCACCCCTCCGTCTCCTCTCTATCTCCGGTTACACGTGTAGAAAAGATTGTAAACGTTGACACCCCTAATACCAATAGAGGTGGGGGTTTGTCATTTACTGCTGTCAATTCACACACAAATGGCTTAAACTGAAGCAGACAGTCCTGCACCTCTCCCCACTGAGCAAGCAACGTCCATGGACGTCCAAGACAGGTTGAAATCACGTCGGCCCGTCCAGGCCATGATCTGAACGTCTATATGACAGCCAGAATTAGTTGATAAATGACATTGAGACAATACGTCAAGGCTTGCCCGGTTCTGCACGTCTATAGACAACCAAAATAAGTCAAAAATAGACGTTCTGCTACGCCTTGTTCTGAACGTTGAATTGACAACCAGATTTAGTTGATTTATGACATTGAGACTATGAGTCCAGGCTGACCACGTTCTAGACGTCTATAGACAACCAAAATGAGTCACAAGTAGACATTCTGCAAGGCCTTGACCTGTACGTTAAAATGACAGCCAGAATTAGTTGATATATGACATTAAGACTATATGTCCAGTCTGCCCAAGTCCTGAACGTCTATGGACAGCCTAAATAGGTCAAAAATAGACGTTTTGCTACGCCTTGTTCTGAACGTTTAGTTGACAACCAGATTTAGTTGATGTATGACATTGAGACAATACGTCCAAGCTGGCCCGGTTCTGGACGTCTATAGACAACCAAAATGAGTTGAAAATAGACATTCTGGTAGGCCTAGATCTGGGCGTCAGAATGACAGCCAGAATTAGTTGATATATGACATTGAGACAATATGTCTAGTCTGGCCTGGTTCTGGACGTCTATGGACAACCAAAATGAGTTTTAAATAGACGTTTTGCTACGCCTTGTTCTGGACGTTTAAATAACTACCAGAATTAGTTGATAATTGACGTTGAGACTATACGTCCAGTCTGGCCAAGTTCTGAACGTCTATAGACAACCAAAATGAGTTCTAAATAGGCGTTCTTCTAGATCTTGAACTGGACGTAAATATGACTGCCAGAATTAGTTGATATATGACATTGAGACCATATGTCCAGTCTGGCCTAGTACTGGAGGTCAAGAGACAACCAAAATGAGTTGCAATTAGACTTTTTTCTAGGCCTTGATCTGGATGTTAATATGACAGCCAGAATTAGTTGATATTTGACATTGAGACTATACGTCCAGTCTGGCCTAGTTCTGAACGTCTACAGACAACCAAAATGAGTTGCAATTAGACGTTCTTCTAGGCCTTGATCTTGACGTCGAAATCACAGCCAGAATTAGTTGATAATTGACATTGAGACTATACGTCCAGTCTGGCCTGGTTCTGGACTTCAATAGACAACCAAAATGAGTTGGAATTAGACCTTCTTCTAGGCCTTGATCTGGACGTCAAAATGACAGCCAGAATTAGTTGATATATGACATTGAGACAATATGTCAAGTCTGGCCTAGTTCTAGACGTCTATGGACAACCTAAATGAGTTGAAAATAGACATTCTTGTAGGCCTTGATCTGGGCGTCAGAATGACAGCCAGAAATAGTTGATATATGACATTGAGACAATATGTCCAGTCTGGCCTGGTTCAAGACGTCTATGGACAACCAAAATGAGTTGCAATCAGAAGTTCTTCTAGGCCTTGATCTGAACGTCAAGCTGACAGCCAGAATTAGTTGATATTTGACATTGAGACTGTACGTCCAGTCTGGCCTGGTTCTGGACGTCTACAGACAACCAAAATGAGTTACAATTAGACGTTCTTCTAGGCCTTGATCTGGACGTCAAAATGACAGCCAGAATTAGTTGATATTTGACATTGAGACTATACGTCCAGTCTGGCCTGGTTCTGGACGTCAACAGACAACCAAAATGAGTTGCAATTAAACGTTCTTTTAGGCCTTGATCTGGACGTCAACTTGACAGCCAGAATTAGTTGATATATGACATTGAGACAATATGTCCAGTCTGGCCTGGTTCTGGACGTCAACAGACAACCAAAATGAGTTTGAAATAGATGTTATGCTACGCCTTTTTCTTGACGTTTATATGACTGCCAGAATTAGTTGATATATGATATTGAGACAATACGTCCAGCCTGGCCTGGTTCTGGACATCTATGGACAACCAAAATGAGTTGCAAATAGGCGTTCTATTAGGTCTTGATCTGGACATTACACGACTCCCAGAATTAGTTGATGAATGACATTGAGACTATAAGTCCAGTCTGGTCTGGTTCTGGATGTCTATACACTACCAAAATGAGTTACAAATAGATGTTCTGCTAGGCCTTGATCTGGACATCTTATTGACAGCCAGAATTTGTTGATATATGACATTGAGACTATATGTCGAGTCTGGCCTTGTTCTGGACGCCTGTAGACAACCAAAATTAGTTACAATTAGACGTCCTGCAAGGCCTTGATCTGGACGTCAATCTGACAGCCAGAATTAGTTGATATATGACATTGAGACTATGGGCCCTAGTTTGCTGGCGCAGCGCAGGTGGCGCAAGGTAGCGCAGCTGGTCTAATGCAAGTTTCGACCAGCGCAGCCTAGCGCAAAGTCAGATTGGAAGATTGGCAGATCGCGCTGCGCTGAGATAGGCGTGGCCGCGCAGCAGGGGGAGGCGTCACAGATTCAGCTTGGTGCAGTGGAAGTTTTGTGCGAAAATGTCTCGCCGAGGTTGCGCTGAAAGCTCGCCACCTCCAACCAGGTCTACTCTCAGCGCAGGGCGGAGCGCAGCAGGTGCAGTGGAAGTTTGACTGACTGACCTGCAGTGCACACACGTCACCAAGACCTCACAGGCAGATCTCCACAGTTCCAGACACATTTCAATGCAATAAATATCCACAATTACCACTATTTAATGCAACTAATGGAATCAACAGTGAATTTATATCTATATAGATTGTCCCGTCACATCTGACGTCAGATCAAAGCAGAGATCAAAGGCTGTCGGCGCGTAAAGGAAACTCCACCTGAATTAACACAGCAGGGACGAACTGGCACTGAAAAGCAGCTGTGGATGTCCCAAGCAGGACTGAGGGTGGATGACTGCATGTCGCTGCCGTGTTGAGATACCACTCTGCCCTTGTGATGATCGCTTTATTTATTTATTTACTTATTAATTCATTAGAGCGAGCGACCGCATCAGGCAGCCGTAATGAAAAACAAAACACAAATCATCATCTCTCTTAGTCCACCACAACAGCCTCTGTATCAGATAGTCAGTATATAGCCTACTACAGTATACTATCTCTATCACAGAAAAAAAAGAGAAAAAAAGAGACGGACAGAGAGAGAGAGAGAGGAGGACAGAGAGAGAGAGAGAGAGCGCGTCCTTTACGCTGATTTCATGGTGTTTGTTTATGTTGTGATTAGTGTAGGCTACACCTCTCATCTTGCTTACAGTACACAGGGTTTGAATAAATGTGAGTTTCTTTATTAGTTTATTAGTTGTTGTTTCTTACATTAGGCAGCCGTTCTCAGTGTATCAGATCAATCCTGGTTAAGTATATTAGTAAACTCATTATTGGTCACTCTGAGCTCGGACCTCCGGACCGCACAGCTGTTTCCTCCGGGGAGAGGTTCGGCCTCTGGCGTCGCTGTCTCCTCCGTCCATGTCCAAGTATAAAATGACAAACTTGCAGCGCGCATCGCCCTCCGCGCAGTTAAAGGTGAGGAGAGGAGCTCATTTGATTGGTGAAGATCTGACTCGGCTGTGTCAAACCCACTCCACGCCTTTCTCTCCTCCTCCTGTCTCCCTCCCGCCCTCTCTCCTCCCTCTTTGCCGTTTGCGCCGGTGGGAGGGATGAGGGGAGGGTTTACGCTGGTCTAAGTCTGACTGCGCAGCCCACCAATCTTGCGAAAAGGACCTGGTCCACGCCCCGTTGGCGTGGCGAAGCTGCGCCGAGGTTAGACTTCGCTCGGTCTAAGAAACTAGGGCCCTATATGTCCAGTCTGGCCCAGTTCTTGACGTCTATAGACATCCAAAATTAGTTACAAATAGACGTTTTTGAAGGCCTTGACCTGTACGTAAATATGACAGCCAGAATTTGTTGATATATGACATTGAGACTATATGTCCAGTCTGGCACGGTTCTGGACGTCTATATACATCCAAAATGAGTTACAAATAGACTATCTGCTAGGCCTTGATCTGGACGTAAATATGACAGCCAGAATTAGTTGATATATGACATTGAGACTATACGTCCAGCCTGGCCCGGTTCTGGACGCTAGAAAACAAAAATGAGTTGTTTATAAAGTAAATTGGTAGCACTACATAATACGGCCCGCGATTTACAGCGTACCTACCGCTCTCTTGCCGCGTAGGTTGCCGCTTATTCACACAAGTACTGAGTAACTGCAGCTCACTTTCCCCCCTGTTTCCCCCGTGCATTTACAGTGTAACTAGGCTGCGTCTTAGCGCGTAATTTACATCCTGCTTCACACCAACTTCCACAGAAGTAGAGGGTAACTCTCGCTGTTTTACAGTTTAACTAGGCTGCATCTTGGCACGTAACTCCTGTCCTACTTTACACCAAATTACACAGTAACTCTCGCTCACTCCGCCACTAATTACCCCGCATTTTACAGTATAACTAGGCTGTGTCTTAGAGCGTAACTCCCGTACAATTACGTCCTACTTTCCCCGGACTTACAGTGTAACTCCTGCCAGGTACATTAGAAATTAAATAGTCTACTGTACAATATGAGCACAGTTGCAATCCATGTTTTCCAAAAGTGTCAGCAGCGACATTTCACCTCTATTTCAGAGATTTATTATTCATTATTTAATTGTATGGTTTGGAATAGGTGAGAAATGGGTATAGAGTGTGGACATTTTCCAATACAGTAACAGGCTGGCTGGTAGCAAACTTACCTCTCTAAAATGCACATCTATGAAAGTCTAGTTCTGTCATCCAAGGGCAAAACACAAACAAACAAACAAATACAGTAATACATCCACAATAATGAGTCATTCGGAGAGTTAGAAAATGTTTTTATTATTTATTAACCAGAAAAAACATGACACATCCACATCCATGATCATTCATAAACTTTAAGTACAGTAAGTAGCCTACTGTAAGTGAGCACTGTTACCCCTCCTTACGCTGCACCTATACAGTAGCTGTCATGCACCTACACACTACTTGTCTTAGAGTTACCCAGTAACTAGAGGGTAACGGGCTGTATTATAAAGTAATGGCTGTTACTCCCTCCTTAGTCTGCACCTATACAGTAGCTGTCATGCACCTACACACTACTTGTCTTAGAGTTACCCAGTAAGTAGAGGGTAACGGGCTGTATTATAAAGTAATGGCTGTTACCCCTCCTTAGTCTGCACCTATACAGTAGCTGTCATGCACCTACACACTACTTGTCTTAGAGTTACCCAGTAAGTAGAGGGTAACGGGCTGTATTATAAAGTAATGGCTGTTACTCCCTCCTTAGTCTGCACCTATACAGTAGCTGTCATGCACCTACACACTACTTGTCTTAGAGTTACCCAGTAAGTAGAGGGTAACGGGCTGTATTATAAAGTAATGGCTGTTACTCCCTCCTTAGTCTGCACCTATACAGTAGCTGTCATGCACCTACACACTACTTGTCTTAGAGTTACCCAGTAAGTAGAGGGTAACGGGCTGTATTATAAAGTAATGGCTGTTACTCCCTCCTTAGTCTGCACCTATACAGTAGCTGTCATGCACGTACACACTACTTGTCTTAGAGTTACCCAGTAAGTAGAGAGTAACGGGCTGTATTATAAAGTAATGGCTGTTACCCCTCCTTAGTCTGCACCTATACAGTAGCTGTCATGCACCTACACACTACTTGTCTTAGAGTTACCCAGTAAGTAGAGGGTAACGGGCTGTATTATAAAGTAATGGCTGTTACTCCCTCCTTAGTCTGCACCCACACAGTAGCTGTCATCCACCTACACTGTACTTGTCTTAGAGTTACCCAGTAACTAGAGGGTAACGGGCTGTATTATAAAGTATTCTTTGTTATTCCCTCCTTAGTGTGCAAATACACTGTAATTGTCCTGCAACTACACTGTAGTTGTCCTAGAGTTACCCAGTACCTTCTACTACAGCTGTAACTACTGTCTAAGTAGACCCAGTAAGTTAGAACAGTTTGTTTCACGAGATAACATCATCTGAAAGTACAGTAATACAAAGACAAAACTAACTGAAGTGCCCCTGACATCATAAAATAACAGATTTCTACTGGCTTTGTTATTTACATTAAAGTTCAGTTTGTTCATTCTGTTATAAACTGTTTCATTTAGTTTTGATCCATCTGTCTGGTCCTTCTAGGTCTAAAATAGTCAGTCAAGTCAGTTTCATTTGACAAAATGTACTTTCTAAGTTAGAAGAGTCAAGTTGAAAAGATCGTTGTGATACTACTATCACACCGGAGTGTGACACTCAGTAATGGAGAATGGATGGGCTCCTCCATAAAAGGTGATCTTGATCTTGATCCAGCTCCTTGGGTCAAGGCAGAGATCAGGGTCATGGGTGGCGTGCCATCTCCCTCGTCAGGTACCATTTTCATGGCATCACAAAAACCTCACCTGTGTAGAAACACAATTATATATTGTATCATCAACTTCATCACATAAATGCATCACTGTAAAACAAAGTGAGAAAATTAATAACTTTGAACGGTACAGTTTTTCTCATCATGGAATACTTAATCCCGGTTTTACCTTTCACATCATGAATCATTAGCCTTTTAAACCATAACTTGTGATTTTTAAGCATATTAATAAATTACAAATTATGTTTTTTTCTTTAACTATTGAGTAAATATTTTAACCATTTAAAAATCTTCAATTTTACAAAATCAATGCTATTACCATACTGTTTCACAACTGTAGGCTGCACCAGTACATTAAAGGGATAGTTCAACATTTTGGCAAATTGGCCCATTGCCATAATTGCTATAGTCATAGCAGTAGGTTCGTTACCTTTAATTGTAGGTGTAAGCTATTTTTAGTACAGCGGAGCGCAGCAGCAGGCTGCTCAGAGCTACGCTATGAGGCTAAGGGAATTTCTTGGTTTCCCTCATCAAACTCATCAAATACAAAATCCCAAAACTCCACAGCGCTTTTGTAGACAAGTTGTGAGCTGCACAACCACCACGCTATGAGATAATGACGGAACGATACGAAACGGAGCCGTTTTCGAGGTAAATTCATACAAAACCGCTGATGCGCGTTGCGTTCAGGGACAGTTTTTCAGCAAGCAGTCTCCGTATTTACCCTGTATTTACCTCGAAAACGGCTCCGTTTCGTATCGTTCCGTCATTATCTCATAGCGTGGTGGTTGTGCAGGTCACAACTTGTCTACAAAAGCGCTGTGGAGTTTTGGGATGTTGAATTTGATGAGTTTAATGAGGGAAACCAAGAAATTCCATTAGCCTCCATAGCGTAGCTCTGAGCAGCCAGCTGCTGCGCTCCGCCGTACTGAAAATAGCTTACACCTACAATTAAAGGTAATGAACCTACTGCTATGACTATAGCGATTATGGTAATGGGCCAATTTGCCAAAATGTTGAACTATCCCTTTAACTGTTAATGTTACTCTTGACTGTATTCATCATAACATTCATGACCAACAGTAGGCTAACGTTAGCTAATGGAGCTAATGTGTACAGTACTAACACAAATACAACCTCAAAGCAAAACAACCGCAGCACTTACAGTTCCCGGGGTTAGCCTGGTGCAGGGGAAAACACACACTATTATCTTTAGCACAAGCTAACATTGCTAGCTGCGTTAGCATAGCTACTTAACTCACCAAGAGGTTGATAACGCGGTGAAACTGCCGTCGCACAGGTCCTCGGTTCATCCCTCTCGTCTCCCGGGGTGTTTGCTCTGTGTTTATATCAACAAATCATATCGTAGACATTGCATAATTTCCCTCATTTCTCCACTTCGTCTCCTCCTGTCGTCCCTGTGGCTGTGTCAACAAGCTCCGTCCTCGCTGTGGGGTGGGACTTTCTACCTTCTCAACAGGCAACCAATGAGAAGTGAGCTGCTTCTGGTCTGACCAATGACAGATGGTCAAAGGTGAGCGACTGTGATTGACAATTTATGTGATCAATGATGAGCAGCGTAGTTAGACAGGTTAGAATCAAATAGGATGAAATAAGTTGTCAATCACAGTCGCTCACCTTTGACCATCTGTCATTGGTCAGACCAGAAGCTGCTCACTTGTCATTGGTTGCCTGTTGAGAAGGTAGAAAGTCCCACCTCACAGCGAGGACGGAGCTTGTTGACACAGCCGCAGGGACGACAGGAGGAGACGAAGTGGAGAAATGAGGGAAATTATGCAATGTCTACGATGTGATATGTTGATATAAACACAGAGCAAACACCCCGGGAGACGTGAGGGATGAACCCAGGACCTGTGCGACGGCAGTTTCACCGCGTTATCAACCTCTTGGTGAGTTAAGTAGCTATGCTAACGCAGCTAGCAATGTTAGCTTGTGCTAAAGATAATAGTGTGTGTTTTCCCCTGCACCAGGCTAACCCCGGGAACTGTAAGTGCTGCGGTTGTTTTGCTTTGAGGTTGTATTTGTGTTAGCACTGTACACATTAGCTCCATTAGCTAACGTTAGCCTACTGTTGGTCATGAATGTTATCAGAGCCAGTCTATTCTCTGATGTTATGATGAATACAGTCAAGAGTAACATTAACAGTTAATGTACTGGTGCAGCCTACAGTTGTGAAACAGTAATAGCATTGATTTTGTAAAATTGAAGATTTTTAAATGGTTAAAATATTTACTCAATAGTTAAAGAAAAAAATATGTATAATTTGTAATTGATTAATATGCTTAAAAATCACAAGTTATGGTTTAAAAGGCTAATGATTCATGATGTGAAAGGTAAAACCGGGATTAAGTATTCCATGATGAGAAAAACTGTACCGTTCAAAGTTATTAATTTTCTCACTTTGTTTTACAGTGATGCATTTATGTGATGAAGTTGATGATACAATATATAATTATGTTTCTACACAGGTGAGGTTTTTGAGATGCCATGAAAATGGTACCTGACGAGGGAGATGGCACGCCACCCATGACCCTGATCTCTGCCTTGACCCAAGGAGCTGGATCAAGATCAAGATCACCTTTTATGGAGGAGCCCATCCATTCTCCATTACTGAGTGTCACACTCCGGTGTGATAGTAGTATCACAACGATCTTTTCAACTTGACTCTTCTAACTTAGAAAGTACATTTTGTCAAATGAAACTGACTTGACTGACTATTTTAGACCTAGAAGGACCAGACAGATGGATCAAAACTAAATGAAACAGTTTATAACAGAATGAACAAAACTGAACTTTAATGTAAATAACAAAAGCCAGTAGAAATCTGTTATTTTATGATGTCAGGGGCACTTCAGTTAGTTTTGTCTTTGTATTACTGTACTTTCAGATGATGTTATCTCGTGAAACAAACTGTTCTAACTTACTGGGTCTACTTAGACAGTAGTTACAGCTGTAGTAGAAGGTACTGGGTAACTCTAGGACAACTACAGTGTAGTTGCAGGACAATTACAGTGTATTTGCACACTAAGGAGGGAATAACAAAGAATACTTTATAATACAGCCCGTTACCCTCTAGTTACTGGGTAACTCTAAGACAAGTACAGTGTAGGTGGATGACAGCTACTGTGTAGGTGCAGACTAAGGAGGGAGTAACAGCCGTTACTTTATAATACAGCCCGTTACCCTCTACTTACTGGGTAACTCTAAGACAAGTAGTGTGTAGGTGCATGACAGCTACTGTATAGGTGCAGACTAAGGAGGGGTAACAGCCATTACTTTATAATACAGCCCGTTACCCTCTACTTACTGGGTAACTCTAAGACAAGTAGTGTGTAGGTGCATGACAGCTACTGTATAGGTGCAGACTAAGGAGGGAGTAACAGCCATTACTTTATAATACAGCCCGTTACCCTCTACTTACTGGGTAACTCTAAGACAAGTACAGTGTAGGTGGATGACAGCTACTGTGTAGGTGCAGACTAAGGAGGGAGTAACAGCCATTACTTTATAATACAGCCCGTTACCCTCTAGTTACTGGGTAACTCTAAGACAAGTACAGTGTAGGTGGATGACAGCTACTGTGTAGGTGCAGACTAAGGAGGGAGTAACAGCCGTTACTTTATAATACAGCCCGTTACCCTCTACTTACTGGGTAACTCTAAGACAAGTAGTGTGTAGGTGCATGACAGCTACTGTATAGGTGCAGACTAAGGAGGGGTAACAGCCATTACTTTATAATACAGCCCGTTACCCTCTAGTTACTGGGTAACTCTAAGACAAGTAGTGTGTAGGTGCATGACAGCTACTGTATAGGTGCAGACTAAGGAGGGGTAACAGTGCTCACTTACAGTAGGCTACTTACTGTAGGCCTACTTAAAGTTTATGAATGATCATGGATGTGGATGTGTCATGTGTTTTCTGGTTAATAAATAATAAAAACATTTTCTAACTCTCCGAATGACTCATTATTGTGGATGTATTACTGTATTTGTTTGTTTGTTTGTGTTTTGCCCTTGGATGACAGAACTAGACTTTCATAGATGTGCATTTTAGAGAGGTAAGTTTGCTACCAGCCAGCCTGTTACTGTATTGGAAAATGTCCACACTCTATACCCATTTCTCACCTATTCCAAACCATACAATTAAATAATGAATAATAAATCTCTGAAATAGAGGTGAAATATCGCTGCTGACACTTTTGGAAAACATGGATTGCAACTGTGCTCATATTGTACAGTAGACTATTTAATTTCTAATGTACCTGGCAGGAGTTACACTGTAAGTCCGGGGAAAGTAGGACGTAATTGTACGGGAGTTACGCTCTAAGACACAGCCTAGTTATACTGTAAAATGCGGGGTAATTAGTGGCGGAGTGAGCGAGAGTTACTGTGTAATTTGGTGTAAAGTAGGACAGGAGTTACGTGCCAAGATGCAGCCTAGTTAAACTGTAAAACAGCGAGAGTTACCCTCTACTTCTGTGGAAGTTGGTGTGAAGCAGGATGTAAATTACGCGCTAAGACGCAGCCTAGTTACACTGTAAATGCACGGGGGAAACAGGGGGGAAAGTGAGCTGCAGTTACTCAGTACTTGTGTGAATAAGCGGCAACCTACGCGGCAAGAGAGCGGTAGGTACGCTGTAAGTCGCGGGCCGTATTATGTAGTGCTACCAGTAAATTTAGTTTTTTAAGGAGTGTGCAAAGGTCAATGAAATTACAGAAATGTCCTGTGAACATTGGACTGTGAATTCACGTTATGAATTGTCAAAGACTTTTGTGGACGCTTAATGAGGCACTTTTCTCTATTTAAAGTCATGTTTCCAAAGGCTTTAAGGATTATGATGGATTTCATTTATTTGAAAGGGAGAAAAACCAGCACACTCTGAATATAAGATCCTTTGGTGATCTCTTTAATGTCGGACAGGCAGGCACAGATGTTTCGACCGAAGCCTTTTACAATGTGAAATTTTTTTAATTTCATTTATTTCCCATTTTGTAAATGAAATGTTACTATATCTTTTCTGTTTTATTCAAGTACATGAAAGGATAGCTGTATAAATGTGGAGCTTTTACCATAATCTCTGCTTACAGTTCATGGTTTTGCTGTGGGATAAATATGTTTAATTGCGCGTGCCATTTGATATTTAAAATTTTACTAATTCTGGATGTAAACATAGGAAACTCTTTTTTGCATTGCTGCCAATTCACCGACAGAGTAGCCTCGTAAACCAGCCTCCCCCGGAAATGCATTTCATTTCATTTCAGAGGGGGAGTCTGGCCTCATCCCCGTTGTAACCGTTTCGCCAGACTGTGGCGGCCAGCCGAAAATTAGTTGAATAGTGAAACAGTGGCGCCTTTCATGATTAAACGCTGAACATAACCTGCTGGGACCAGGTTATGAGCTAAGCATGGTGATCTAGCCGGATTAAAAGAGAGACACTTTTACAGGAGAGCCTCATTTTATATATTCCCAACCTTTCAAAATAATGGTAACACCAATGACACCAAATCAAAGGACATAATTTAAATCTAAAAACATTTTTGATTATTGAATAGTAGGGGTGTCAACAATAATCGATTCGGCGATGCATTGCAATGCGGGACATGCACGATTCAGCATCGATGCGGCAATCGATTATGTCACTGTTTATTTTCTGGCCTCAAATAAAGTTGTGAAGTTTCAATCACCTCCGGGGGCATTTCCGGAGCAACGACATGCGCAGCCTGTAGCTGCTAAGCGGCAGCACCAGCAGTAGCAGTGTTGCCGCTGGCTTTCTTTTTCCTTTTTTTCACCCGCGGTCGGGTTGAGAATTGATTAATTAACGCTCATGAGTCCGGCCGTGTTGGGTCCGAGATTCAACAAGTCGGTCGGGTTTTACCGTTACTACACAGGCAGTATGCCCGTTATCATCAATAAACACAATAGAGGAGGGTGAGTGACTGAGCTCAGGCTGGCTGTGGGTCTCTGATGCAGAGAGAGAGAGAGACCTGCCGTGCCGTGTAAAAACAACAAAAACAAAAAGTGTCACGACTTCCTGTATCTGGCCCTTCAAAATAAAAGCCCCATAGTCTTTCATATAGTTCAGTCATATTGATTTTGAGTTAATATTGACAAGACGGCTCCAGAGGTTTGTTTGTTTTTTCCTGCGACCAATCGACCAATGAAATTTTGGTCGGATAATTTTTTTGGGGCAGCCCTAGAAGTGATTTATGTTTTCCTTTTCAGGTTTGAAAATATCCAATACCCTGTACCATTCAATTTTATTTTATTGAATGACATGTCAAAGATACAGGAGAGTGATAATACACACATAGCAGCCGATAAAATCTGTTGTTTAGTTTAGTTTAGTTTAGTTTATTATTATGGGACAGTGTACAATACCATTAATCAAAAACAGAGAAGAGATGGTTGTACCAGATTTAGCCACTAGGGCTAATTTCCATCTGTAGTCCCAACATAAAACTCACAGTACAATTGTTCAATATCTCATGACTGATGAAAAATTTGCCGTGTTGCGTGCAGTAGAATTTTGATGCATTGCAATGCATCGCAATGCATCGGAGAATCGAATCGAATCGAATCATTACCTGCTGAATCGTAATCGAATCGAATCGTGAGGGCAGTGCCAATGCACACCCCTATTGAATAGCCAATTTAGTCTTAATTTTATTTTGTCCATTATTGACCACTTTTTCTTATTCTTCATGTTTAAGTAATAATAAATATCAGTAGGTCTGCGAAGACTCCATCAAAGTATTATTTTAAATGATACAGGCTATTTTTTCTCATAAGGCCTTATTATTTTAGGTCTCTCATAGGCTCTACAGATGTTACTGGTTCAAAATTGCGGGGTTTTTCCTGCACTGCAGGATCGCGTGATCGCGTGACTTTTCACCACAACTGTTTTCCTCTAGGTGGCAGCACCGTACTAAATACTGCTCAGACGTTTTGGGGACAATGCTGACAGCCTGATAGCCGCGATTAGGAGTGGCGCTGTTCATGATACAGAATACAAGAGGATGAAAGGAGAACTAGCTGCAGACAGTAAATAATATAGTAGCCTCGTTTTTCAATGACAAAATGTAACGACGGCAGCTACAGTAGACTATAGCCCACGTCTCACTCTCTTTTTTCAGTCATCTGTCTCGTCATCTCCAAAATGTGTTTTTAAAATGAGCCAACTACAGACTGTGCAGTAGTGCCGCAGATTTCTCACTCCGCACCTTGTTTGAGAGTGCAGCTGGATGATTTCTTGTGAATGAACGGGTCTGTGTCACTTTGGGGCTGGGCGATAAAACATAGGATAAATAACTTTCCCTCGATAGAAGACGCGGCCGATACAAAGTCGTTTCATTCATCCATTTTTTGACAGACAACACAAACAGCCAGTGATAATGAGAGTGGTGACACCGTCAGCCATGCAGCCGGCCTGGACTTTTTATTTTTAATTATGAAGGATCATCTGCGCAAGGCAAAGATGATAGCATCAACAAAACACGGCGTAACACACGCGGCTGTATGGGACAGGCTTTTATTTAATTCAGAACAAACCGCTTAGCAAAAATGGAAAATATAGTCTATAATAATTAATTGATCTGTTGTTTGGCCACTGTTTGAAAATAACCCGAATTATGAGCAAATAATCTGATCCAGAGCAGCAGTCATAATCAGACTTCTTCTAAATAAACCTAAACATTCATTCTTTTTTCTCTTCTTCTTCACAGGAGAAAATAAGGTGCGCTGCGCTCACGGACGCGTTGATGTTTTGTGATTTATCTGCTGCCTTGACTCTGCCCTTTATACATGTGCGTTCAGATTAACAATAAGACAAGCCATGGTTGAGTTTATTGAGTTAATAATCAGCATCTTAGTACCTCTGATCCGGAGCGATAGTGTTATGAAAATCGCTACAGTTGAACTGGTCTGGTTTTTAGCTGCTCAATCTCATTGTTTCAAAGAAAAGGGATTGATTTTTATAACGAAATGAAACGAAAACAATATTATATTGATACATTGTTGTAAAAAAAATCCAAAAGAAACGAAAATGAACTAAAGAAAATAACTTTCACACACACATTAAAACAGTGCGATTGGTTGAAAGCTGATAATTAGCCATGTGCTTATAAGCTGATTGGCCGAAACCAAGAACAAAGCCGCGTGAATGGCCAATCGCCATACGGCCGACATGTAAATCAGCTGTTTCGATGGGCGTTATATGAATAGAGATGTTAATGTGGTACTTTGCACATAGGCTACTTTCTGTAACTGGAAGAAAAACAGCCAGCTGGAAGAATGTGTTGCCTAAATCTTTTACTGTGTGGGAGATCTCCACCAACGTAGCCGGGGAGAAAGCAAGTGGGACCGTTCTGCCCAGTCTCTGAGCAGCGCACGTTTCACAGATAAGCTTCATAACGGGAGTAGCCTAATGTCAGTAGTTTCTGTTTAAAACATGCTGTTTCAACCGCCCCTCCTCTGTGTCTCAAACGACCCGCATAGGTGGGACGTTTGAGACAAATAACAACATACGTTTAAAGTTATAAAACAGCGCGATCATCCAACATATGTGTTAAATTATAGCCTATGTAACTAAGAGAATAGACATGTGAGTTGTTGATCACATGATAAAAATGTTTGTTTACATAACGTCACCTGCCCTAATGTGCGTGTCCCTTCTTTTGTCTCTAGTATATTTCCCACAACTTTAGAACAAAGAACTGACTCATGCCAGATTTTTTTTCTCTAGCTTTATTTAAAATATACAGCAGCTTTATATTAGGCTACAGTCACCAGCAGGCACACAAACAGCATCCCCAGGACAGGATATCGATTACGGTCACATGCCAGTCGCTCCTCCCTTCAGTTCTATAACTTTCTCAATGACACTGTCCAGATGATCGATGTAGCCTACTTATTACAGACGCTGATGGTCAGCTTCTCCATCCAAAATGTCTTGATCGCTGCTTCCAACTCCTCCCTGTTAGTTGGTTTCGCCTCAGAGCGGTTTAGGGTTATTTAGAAGAAGAGTAAGTTATTTAGAGCGGTTTATTTAGAAGAAGTCTGATTATGACTGCTGCTCTGGATCAGATTATTTGCTCATAATTCGGGTTATTTTCAAACAGTGGCCAAACAACAGATCAATTAATTATTATAGACTATATTTTCCATTTTTGCTAAGCGGTTTGTTCTGAATTAAATAAAAGCCTGTCCCATACAGCCGCGTGTGTTACGCCGTGTTTTGTTGATGCTATCATCTTTGCCTTGCGCAGATGATCCTTCATAATTAAAAATAAAAAGTCCAGGCCGGCTGCATGGCTGACGGTGTCACCACTCTCATTATCACTGGCTGTTTGTGTTGTCTGTCAAAAAATGGATGAATGAAACGACTTTGTATCGGCCGCGTCTTCTATCGAGGGAAAGTTATTTATCCTATGTTTTATCGCCCAGCCCCAAAGTGACACAGACCCGTTCATTCACAAGAAAGTACCACATTAACATCTCTATTCATATAACGCCCATCGAAACAGCTGATTTACATGTCGGCCGTATGGCGATTGGCCATTCACGCGGCTTTGTTCTTGGTTTCGGCCAATCAGCTTATAAGCACATGGCTAATTATCAGCTTTCAACCAATCGCACTGTTTTAATGTGTGTGTGAAAGTTATTTTCTTTAGTTCATTTTCGTTTCTTTTGGATTTTTTTTACAACAATGTATCAATATAATATTGTTTTCGTTTCATTTCGTTATAAAAATCAATCCCTTTTCTTTGAAACAATGAGATTGAGCAGCTAAAAACCAGACCAGTTCAACTGTAGCGATTTTCATAACACTATCGCTCCGGATCAGAGGTACTAAGATGCTGATTATTAACTCAATAAACTCAACCATGGCTTGTCTTATTGTTAATCTGAACGCACATGTATAAAGGGCAGAGTCAAGGCAGCAGATAAATCACAAAACATCAACGCGTCCGTGAGCGCAGCGCACCTCATTTTCTCCTGTGAAGAAGAAGAGAAAAAAGAATGAATGTTTAGGTTTATTTAGAAGAAGTCTGATTATGACTGCTGCTCTGGATCAGATTATTTGCTCATAATTCGGGTTATTTTCAAACAGTGGCCAAACAACAGATCAATTAATTATTATAGACTATATTTTCCATTTTTGCTAAGCGGTTTGTTCTGAATTAAATAAAATCAGCAAACCTGGCGTGCTCAACTCAAGGTATGAACTCGTGAATCGGGTGCCAGTCCAAAAAAATTCAAAGTCAAAAAACGCTGAGGACGGCTGATTGCCGAAACGCGTCCGTTTCTCGCTGCCGAGCAGTTTTTATGAATTAAAAAGTGTTTAACTTAAAGTGAGTGCTGAATTAAATAAAAGCCTGTCCCATACAGCCGCGTGTGTTACGACGTGTTTTGTTGATGCTATCATCTTTGCCTTGCGCAGATGATCCTTCATAATTTGTGATACATAATCATCAAGTCATAAAGCAAGACAGGCTTTATCATATTACAATAAAATGTGATTTAGGCAGGGTATACAGTAGTTAGTTCTAGTTTAATAGCCTAGAGTTTAAGCTGTGGATTACTGCACAGATCACTGAGTCATCCGCCTGTCGTCCTCCGTTCTCACAGATGCCACCTGGCGGTTGTTTTGGCACATTGAGGCTTTTCATTAAAACCTCTTGTCTCGCCAAAGAAAAAAAATGCCTGAGTCTTGTGCCGTCTCGCGTGGACCACGCGTGAAGTCCGCAATTTTGAACCAGTAACATCTGTAGGCCAGAGGTTGAATCGAGGACAGGTGATAGGGTGAGTAGGCGACTTGAAGGTGGCACTGGTTTCCCTCCAGCCAGGAGCTTGTAGTCATCAGGAAAAGACTGCTTCTGAGCTCTCAGCAGGATCTCAGTTTCTGCTCGCTGATAATCCTCAGCTGTGAGTGGAGTGCCAGAGGGGGTCGCTCCCTGGAGCTCTGTGACTGCGTCCTCTAGGAGTTCTTGCCAGGAACTGGATCTTTTATCCCCTGGGCCACAGTCTGAAGGTGAGGTGACTGTAGCTCCGCAAAAGGCAGTCTTTCTGAGCTCTGCTTGATCCTCGGGGGGCTCAGCGTTGGGCCTCTCTGGCCAGCTGTCTGGGCTTCTCAGCAGGAAGGGAGGTCCCTGGGACCATCTGTTTGGATCTTTCAGTTCCTGCAGAGTTTTACCTCTTGTCAAGTCGTCTGCGGGGTTTTGCTCTGAGTCCACGTAGCGCCAGGTACAGTCCTCCGTTAGCTCCTGTATCTCAGCCACTCTTGCTCCGACGAACACCTTGAAGCGACAGGACTGGGAATGGAGCCAGGTGAGCACCGTGGTAGAGTCAGACCACAGAGTGATGTGAGCGACTTCCAAGGTGAGTTCTTTGGTGAGGAGACTGGCGAGTTGTGCTGCGACCAGAGCGGCGCACAGTTCCAGGCGTGGAATGGAATGTACACGTTTGGGGGCTACTCTGGAACGGGCGAGGATGAAGGAAAGGTGAATCTGGCCCTCTTTGGTCGCTGTCCTCAGGTAGGCCACAGCTCCGTAAGCCTGCTCTGAAGCGTCGGCGAAGATGTGCACTTCACGAGTGACAGCGTCGTAGTCAGTGTTTGCAGGTACATATGCTCGAGGAAAGGTAAGTAGAGGTAAGAGCTGGAGCTCATCTTCCCAGGTGGACCAGGCTTGGAGCAGAGCTGTAGGTAAGTTCGGGTCATCCCAACCGCGCTGCTTATCCCACAGTTGCCGGATGATGAGCTTTGCCCTGGTGGAGAAAGGCAGGAGGTAACCTAGGGGGTCGTACTGTGAGGCTAGGACCTTGTAGATGTTTCTTAGGGTCGGAGTGTCGTAGGTCACCGGTCGGTGCTTGTAGCTCAGGGAGTCTCTCTCCCAGTTCCAGCTGAGACCCAGGGTGGACTCTTGAGGGTTGGCCTTGTCTTGGGCCAACCACAGGTCTAGGCTCTGTGATTGGGCCTCTGTTGGCAGGTGATTCAGGACGCTCGGCTCATTGCAGGCCCACTGTCGGAGGTCGAAGCCTGCTGAAGACAGAAGATCTCTAAGCCGATCCACCAGCTGCTTGGCTTCTTCTGGAGTACGTACACTTTGCAGGCAGTTATCGACGTAGAAGCAATGGTCGACAGAAAACCTCACGATGTCTTCAGGCTGGCTGTGATCTGTAACATGGCGCTGCAGTGCATACGTAGCACAACAGGGGCTACAGGTTGTGCCGAAGGGCAGGACCTTCCACTCAAACACTCTTGGGGGCTCATCGACTTTCAGGTCACGCCAAAGGAACCTCAGTAGTGGGCGATCATCAGGAAGAAGGCGGACCTGATGAAACATCCCTTTAATGTCCCCACTTACTGCGATGGGGTGCTCCCGGAACCTCAATAGTACGCCAACCAAGGAAGCTCCAAGTGTGGGGCCAGGCAGTAGGTACTGGTTCAGAGTTTGGCCGAGGTGTTGGTGAGAGCAGTTAAAGACAAGCCGGTGCTTCCCATTGTGAGAAACTAGGTGGTGGGGAATGAACCAACACTCACCGGATGGTTCCTCTTGAGTGACCTCTTGAACGGCGCCTGCCTCGATGAGCTTCTCCATTTCTGCTCTGTAGATCGCTGCTCGCTCAGGATCTTTCAGGAGTCGTCGCTCCGTGCTTCGCAAAAGAGCCATGACTGACTCCTTAGGTGCCTGCAATGGAGGCATGGCTGCATGACGTAGCAGTGGGGTAGCATACCTCCTCACCCCGTCGACCTCAGTGCGGACGGTCTTGGCGTCCAACGATGCAACCGCTTGTTGGTCCTGTTTTGACCTAGTCACTTCTCTTTCTGGTCGGTGAGGTACAGCGTCCATCTGCCAGAGCCTCTCTACGTGGCGGTACAGCTCATCCATCTGTGGAGGGAAGGAGGTAAAGAGACACTGCACGGCGTCGGCTGGCCGCCCCATGGAACGGACAGGACCTTGGAGGGTCCAGCCCAGCCGGGTGTGGACTGCTGCGGGACCACCAGGCGGTCCGAGTCTGACTGGTTCCACAGGTGTGATGAGGTGCGACTGATCAGAGCCAAGAAGGAGCGATGGTCTGGCGTCCTTCAAGGCAGGTATGGGGAGGCCACGGAGATGTTTATACTTCTTCTGAAGTTGCTCTATGGGGTAGGTATGCTGGGCTAGGCTGAGTCGGCTAGCTGTGAAGGCATCGTCGATCTTATAGCTGACCTTTGGGTTTGCAGGGGGGGAAACATGGAAGGAGACCTTATGTCCATGGAGCACCTGTATGTCCTGCCGGACTGTCCGCAGAGGGAGCTCTTCTGGGGCGCCTTTCATCCCCAGTGCTTTGGCTGCAGCTGGTAACAGCATGGACCGCTCTGAGCCATCATCCAGCAGAGCGTAGGTGCTGAAGCTACGTCCTTCGTGATGGAGAAGCACCGGGACGACCTTTAACATGACCCGATTGCTGGCTCCAGGTCGGTCGAGGTAGAGGGAGTCAGAGGCAGAGCTGGTCAGGCAGCTCTCTTCCTTCCTTGCAGGCTCTTTATTGCTTCTCTCAGGCCTCAGGTTTATCTCGTGAAGGGCGAGGAGGTGTTTCCCTTGGCAGATGCTGCAGGGTTTCTTCAGCGTGCACTGAGCTGCTTGGTGGTTTCGCGCACAGCGCCAGCATCGCTTGTTAACTTGAATCCACTCCTTGAGCTGCTCTTTTGAGAGTTTGGCGACTTCGCTGCACTGACTGAGGTAATGTTCATCACTTTGACAGTAAGCGCAGTAGGCTTTCCTTTGTGGTGTCCTTTTCACAGGACTGGACGCAGAGACGTTGCCAGCCGGCTCTCCGAGACCATGTAGAACCGTCACCGTGTGTTTCCCAGAGCGAGTATCCAGTCTAGGAGGCTGTCTTTCCCTGTTGGTTCTGGCGCTGACTTGGCTGTCGAAGCTCATGCACCAGGACTCGTAGCTGAGCCACTCTGACAGGTCGTGCAGGGTGTGTGAGGTCCTAGGCTGCTTGAACTGATGGCGACGGAAGTCAGCTCTCTGTTCAGCGGGAAGCTTGGTCAGGAGGCGAACCACATGGGAGCCACAGTTCAGTTCAATCTCTCCCTCTGGGCCTAAGGTCTTGAGTAAGCCGACTAAGGACTGGATCTGGAGAGAGAACCTCTGGAAGGCTGGGATGTCACCCCGTCTAATCTCAGGGGCTTCCAGGACACTAGCTATTTTCCTCAAGGCTAGTTGGTGAGGCTGGCCGAATCTGTCGTACAGGGATCTCATTGTGTCAGTGTAGGGGGTGGGAGAATTTAAATAGGCGTCGGCTATTAGCTTAGCTTCCTCCAGTCTCAGGTGATCCACAAGGATCTGGTACTTGAATAGTTCTGTGGAGTCTGGTGGAAGCAGGTTCTCCAATGCAAGGCGGAGCCGAGCAAACTCACTCGGGTCTGGCTGAGTGAGTTTTGGGATTGTGGGCTTGGGGCCTCTGTACACCAGTTCGGACACAGGGGGCTTTACAGGTTGGTTGGTGGGGAGAGAGCTGGGCGTCACCCTGGTGGCTGTTGGGGGAGGGGCTACTTGAGGCAGTACTGAGGGTCTTGAGCCTGTGTAGACAGGAGCAGGGTGAGGGTGTGACTGATAGGGCTGAGGCAAGGGATGAGGCAGGGCCTGGTCATAGGGGGGAAGATGGGTGGGGTAGGGGGGATGGTGTGAAGAGACTGAAGTAGGGGGATAACAAGTCGACTGGGCTTGATGTGGCTGACTGCGAGGAGGGAGGTTCTGGTACATGTCCCGTGGCCATAAATTGAGATCACTCATACCCGTCAGCATGTTATCCTCCGGTTCAGGCCAGGGTGGAGGAGCAGGCCAGTCTTCCTCGGATTCTTCATCAGGCCGTAGAAACGTAGGGTCGGGCTGGGAGGTTGCAGCACTGGCCCCAATAGGTCGGTAGCTACTATGACTTGAGGCAGAGTCAGTGGACCGTTTCATATCCTCCCTCAATGAGCGGGCTTCACCTATTAGTTCTCTCATCTCCTTTCGAGCTTCACACAGTTCCTTTAATGTAGCCTGAAAGGCCTGTTGAGACTGTAGTAGTTTTGTGTTCTCTTCCTGTATGCGTTGGATATCTGGATGGAAGGCTGGGTCTCGATAAGAACTCCACAGCTGTGAGGTGGGAGCTCCAGGTAAGATATCCATGGCGAGGTTTCTCCTCTGGAGGTGTCTCTGGGCTAGCTGAGGCGTCTCTAGGTGAGCAGCATCCCCAGGGAAGCCACCAGAGGGAGGCTGAGGTGAGTGATGGTGACTCAGGTTCACTAGGCCGTACTGGGGGAGGAGGGAAGCCAGCTCGGGGGGAGGGGAGGAGGGTGGCGGTCTCCACCATGATGAGTCTCGATGACGATTCTCCACGTAGTCCACATCGAAATCTTGGAGCCTGGCAGGTCGACGTGTGTGACGCTTAGGTCTGGCATCAGCGAGGCGCTCTTCGTCTGATAACATCTTGAAGGCTGTACTCCGGCTCGAAGGACCAATGTTTCAGAGGTAAGTTGTAGGGCTAGCTCTTTTAAGGTTTTTACAGCGGTCAAGATGAGGTGCCGGTCAGGACACAGTAATGAGGCTTGTAGGTTCGCTGATGGTGGCATTTATTGTGCACTCAATGTTGTTGTATATAGTTCTGCAAAATAGTAACAAACCACATAGCCATTATAATAAATGTATTCAAATAATAAAGGGAATAATCAATGTTTACACAATCAGAAAATATAGGTGTCTTTTCTTTATATGCAGCAGTAATGCATTTAAATCCACAGGAGCACAGGTATGGGTTAACTAGTGGTCAATAGCTCCCTCTCCTGGCGAAGCAGGGTATAAACAAAGACAACACTCGGCGCACATGGCGGCCAACAGCTGATAAATTAACGACCCAAACAACGTTACGTTCCGACAGCTAGCTGGCTGTACACACACACAACACTCGGCTACCAGCGTTCACAGTATATTCATGAACAATGTAAACACCACGGACCTCCATTACCGTCCGGCGGCAGAAAGCACACGAGATTTAGCTAAGTGTGCTAGTAAACACAGTATAACACAGTATGAAACGATACTCACTTTGTTCATTCACTTAAACATTTGGAGTGGCACAATAACCCTCGTCAAACAAAAAACGACCGTGTTTCAGGCGAAAAAATACTATTAAGTCCACAGTGAGCGCAGGTGAGAAAGGGGAAGGAGAAAAAACTCTGTCAGCTTGACTTTTCCTGTGTGCTCTCACTTCTTCACTGGTGGTGACTGCGTCACTTCCTGAGGCGCTCCTTCACAACAAGAGCATGCTCCTTCAGAATAAGAGCCTTTGATACACTGCTAGACATAACATCATGGTCATTTCAAGAAGATGAAGTTACCTTAGAGTGTAGTTGATGCTGCAGTTCATGTAAAAGTTTTTTGTTACTGTCAAGTTAAGAGATCACACTGCCTGACTTCTTTAACTATAGAGATACTAACCTCCTGCAGATGGACGCATCTCAGATATTAAGCGTCCAAACTTGTCCCTCTTCCTCCAGCGCACAGACTTCTCTGTGTTTTTCACAGCAGCCTGTTGGACAAATTCTTTTTTCTGAAAATAAAATATCCCAAAAAATATTGGATGGTCAGATTAAAAGCCTACTGAAAATGGTCATTGCATTCCAAATGCCCAAGAGGCCACCACATTGCTGTTGGACTTCATTTATAACAAAGAATATTGTCCAGTAGTTCCACAGTTTACGTCCACTTTTCCAAAACAGAATAAATGGCACCTTGATTGAAATCAGCAAAGCAGTGCATCAAGTATTTCAAGCATTTAAAATTCAAGCTGCTAATTAGAGACATTAACATGTTAGATCTTTTTTCAGGTAACGTAACGTGCGGTGCTGCTATCGACACAAGTGTGGAAACTTACCTCTGCGTCTGACAGCTCGTTGATGATGGCGTTGAGGCTCAACACGTCATCCAGATTTTCATCTGAATTCGCCGCCATTGTGATGACTGCAGTAGAGCAAAAACAAAGCTACGGTTCAATATCAGAACGTCTCTGGCAAAAATAAATAGCCTACTATTCAGACGCCATTGTTACTAACAGTTTTCTTCATATTACAGTAAATAAACCCTTTTTTTCCCTTTTTATATACTGCCATTCAGATTACTGGCTGAACACCGAAATACTTTGGCAAATTTAATGTAGCATTATCATTTTAGAAAATGACGTGAATTTACCTCGTTAAGCCAAAAGCTACTCCCTCGATGAGTGGACAAACAAACACGCAAAGGTCCGAATTCCAAGAAATCTTTACGGGGGGGCAAGCAGGGTCTTTCACGGGAAGGCAGTCCAAAACAGCAAACAAATCCAAGAGGGGTAGGCAAAAGTCCAAAACCGGCTAGATCAAAAACGAGTCATACACTAATGTTCACAAGAAAAAACGCTGGAAAGCAAGGCACGCAGTAGCAATGACAATCTGGCAAAGTGTATGTGACCCAATGGGCTTTAAATAGGCAGGTATTGGCGGGCAGCAGAACAGGAACTTGGGAACTGACAGCGATTGGCTGACAGTGGGCGCGATGGAGTGACGTATGGGCACCTGCTGCGTTCCGCTACTGTTTGAGGCTGTCCACCGTGGGTTGGCTTGATTCCATTACCTGTAGCCTGCTGTTCTTTTATTTAATAATGATGACAAACACCCTTTTCTTGATAAGATAAGATAAGATAAGGTAAGATAAGATGAGATAAGATAAGATAAGATAAGATAAGATAAGATAAGATAAGATAAGATAAGATAAGATTAACTTTATCCCCAAAAAGATTTGTTTAGTTTAAGTCAGAACTTATCAAAAAAAAAAAAACATAACTTGTGCAGTCTGGTGGCTGTAGGCAAACGTTATTTTTTTTATTTCTCAGCCCTGCAGTAAAGACAGAGAAGCTGTGCTGTTTTGATATGAAATGGGTGATCCACGTTGTTCAGGATAGCATCTGCCATCCATAATAGAGCCTAAATCCCTCCAGCACATCCGCTAGCTATTTAAAAATGGAACATTTAGCCTATTGCCTATACGTAGGCCTATAAGAGGTAGTCAACATAATTTTGATAATAACCTACTCCAGTATGTTGAACTATAAGCCTAACTTGGAGCGAAGATTTAACATTAGGATGATAAAACAATATTTGAATTGACTGTTAAGAGAATGTTACTCTGAAAGTTTTGGGTGGTTCCTGCTTCTCAGTATCCAATTTTGCATCTGACACTGAGGCCCACATAAAACAAAAATACTGTATAGACTATTTACAGTAGCAATTTGATACAGTGGTGTATCAAATAGCTTATAGAGACATTATTTATTTGCCCTTATTAAGCATCTTTGACAGTTGACTTCATGCATCCACTAGGCCTAATTCATGATCTCATGCAGAAAAATCTTTTGATTGATTGACATTATTCAACAAATAGAGTAATCCAGAGGTGCATAACCATTGTTTATTGCAGAGAAAACACCTGGATTAATCATTATAAATCAATAGGGGACGACATTGATTGGGCCTATACGGTTGAACCCAGGAAAAAGAAATAAAAATCACTCTATCACAAAAAGAAGTACGACTGAACAGATGTTTATGTCACCCTAAATACAAACAATATGCTTTCAAAGTACATGAATGAAATTACATGTAGGCCTAAAGAGGTCAAACTCCAGAGGGTCATTCTTGTGGGGCAGGTTTGAAAAAAAAGTCTAAAGTAACTAAGTAGGCCTATAAAACTATGAACTTCACATATTTTTATATTCTTCCCTCTTATAAGTGAAACCACTGTTTTGATTATTGAGTATTTTAATTGTTTTATTTGTATTTATTTTATTTTTTCAAAATAAAATTTGCCTCCAGCGCTTTTATTGTGAAGCTCGCTTCATTTCCGGATCGGCCAGCAGACGCCTCCGCCAGAATCGCGCGCGCGAAATCAGCCCAGCAACCATCGAAAACTTGAGGAGAAGTGAGTATGACTTTGACATCTTATGTATCACATTATGCACTTTTATTCTGTCGTTCACTCTCTATATCTCTCTTTATTGTTTCATCATGAATGGCGACATCAAGCAGATCTGACCTCGTTTTGTTTTTGTTCCTTTTTTTTATTCCATAGTGGTATCTAACACTGCAATAACCCAACGTTTGACCAGCGGGTAGCCTTTGAATGGCTGAACATTCATTCATTCATTCATAGTGGTTAGGTTGATGCCATTCCTACCATGTTACTAATTAACTGTTACCAGGACTGTCTCAGAAAATTAGAATATTGTGATAAAGTCCTTTATTTTCTGTAATGCAACTAAAAACATGAAAATGTCATACATTCTGGATTCATTACACATCAACTGAAATATTGCAAGCCTTTTATTATTTTAATATTGCTGATTATGGCATACAGCTTAAGAAAACTCAAAAATCCTATCTCAAAAAATTAGAATATTTCCTCAGACCAAGTAAAAAAAAGATTTATAACAGCAAAACAAAATCAAACATTTGAAAATGTCAATTAATGATCCAGGCGTACTCAGTACAGTACTCAGTACTTGGTTGGGAATCCTTTTGCACGGATTACTGCATCAATGCGGCGTGGCATGGAGGTAATCAGCCTGTGGCATTGCTGAGGTGTTATGGATGCCCAGGATGCTTCAATAGCGGCCTTTAGCTCATTTGCATTATTGGGTCTGGTGTCTTTCAGCTTCTTCTTCACAATACCCCACATATTCTCTATGGGGTTCAGGTCAGGGGAGTTGGCAGGCCAATCCAGGACAGTAATGCCATGGTCAGTACACCAGTTACTTGTGGTTTTGGCACTGTGGGCAGGTGCCAGATCATGCTGGAAAATTAAATCATCATCTCCATAGAGCTTTTCAACAGATGGAAGCATGTAGTGCTCTAAAATCTCTTGGTACACAGCTGCATTGACTCTGGACTTGATGAAACACAGCGGACCAACACCAGCAGCTGACATGGCTCCCCAAACCATTGGGGTGTACTGACCATGGCATTACTGTCCTGGATTGGCCTGCCAACTCCCCTGACCTGAACCCCACAGAGAATATGTGGGGTTTTGTGAAGAAGAAGCTGAAAGACACCAGACCCAATCATTTGCCTTTTGATTTGCTTAAAGCATATGCTAAAGTTCAATTTCTTAAAGAAAGTAGGTCAGGAGAGATGATTAATCAAAATGAAATTTACCTCCTTCTTTCATTTCTACTGCAGTTTCTTCATCTTCCCAAATCCTAATGCAAGCCCGAATGATTTTATGTTGGTTCTAAGCAGCTCCATCATCACAATGCTCTTGAAATGTCCACATACAGAAAATGTGTTTCATTGATGACAACTTTGAGCTTGGGTAAAAAAAACAAACACCTGGAGACAAAGGAGGTGGTTCAGGAGCTCCCAGGTATCATCAAAGTCACACATTTTCAAAACATGAATCAACCATTCCATTACGGGACCTGCAGAGAATCATAGGACAATCTCTCAAAGAGAACACAGAGGGATGTCAAAGTGCATGAAACTAAAGGGGAATTATTTTGAGGGGGAGAATTTTTTGTGAACTTCTTAAAATTAACAAGACTTAATTCTTCTTTCATTTATAAATATACCCTCTTTCTGTTTGTCTCTCTGCATTACTTTTATATTTAGATATGCCCGGCAGTACCCAGAAAACATGCCCTGGCTGCACCCAGAAGATTGGGGTGGCCAGGAAGAAGTGCCCCCACTGTGATCTTGTGCAACCGCACAAAAAGAGGCTTGTGGAGGCTCGGCAGCAATTTGCTGCTGGGAAGAAGGAGTGGGCCAAAAATTAAAAAAAATGGAACAACGGCAGCAAACTTCATGAAAAGGCTCTCCACTTGGTAAGTGCAGTACCAATGAATTTTTCCACCCTAATTTGTATAAGACATGTGAAATGACAAAACAGTTACAGGGGTGTTTCAAAGTAAAAACAGTATGCCATAGGCTAAACCTGACTGTTAACGTAGCAATAAACAAGTGAAAGATTGTATTTTTTTTTAAATAAAATGGGAATGTAGTCTGTCTGAGATTTGCAGCCGACTTCCTCGTTCAAAAAACTGCATTTCCTACGGAGGCTAGGACCAGAAGGGAGCATTCTCTATAGATCCCCATGTTAAAATCAACAATTTTAAAGCTTAAAGGTACATTGTGTAGGAATTCCTCCCATCTAGTGGTGCGGTTGTAGATCGCAAGCAACTCAGTCGTATTTTTCATGATACATTTATGTGAAATCGGTTCAATGGCAGACGGACGAAAGCCGCTGCACGTAACGGCATAAAGCCTCTATGTAAACAAGTGTTCCATCAGCACGAGGCAAAACACACATGACAATATGTTGTCATGGCGATGTTGTATTGTTTACCTGACCCACATTTTACCAGCTTTCTCTGGACTTCCGAGACTAAAATGACATCTGGTTTGTTACCAACAGCTGTCTTTCCGACTGCACCTGAATGCAGCATTCACATGCAGTCCTCACTGCGTTACCGCGTGACTTTTCACCAGGGGTGAAAGTAGTTTTAAATTCTTGCCGGTACTATTACCAAAAGTTATTTTTCTCTGCATTATTATTATTATTACTGATTTTAATTGGGACATTTTGCAACAAACATTAAACGTGTGGTACACGTTTCGAAGGCTGGGTCAGGGGTAGACAATAAAGGAAATTTTGAAGATCACTGGCCCCACCATTCTAACCACTGGCCCAGGACAATGTCAGGTATTGATCCCCATAATAATTAAAAAAGAACATATCCTAGCCTGCAAACAGCCTGCGGTCTCGCCATCGAGGCTGGAGCTTTCTTATATATCGACACCAATACTAGTAAATTTCCACGATTCTCGATACTTATACAATACCACGATTTAATTAGAAGAAAAAAAACATGTGCTTCTAAATTGGCTACTTTATTTAAAGCAGAAGTAAGTGATATATTTGTGTTAATATAAGTCTTAAATAGTTATATCTTCCGACAGCAATCACTTACATAGAGTGTTTGGACTGAAACACGGGTCTGTCAGTCCCTCTGCTCTGCTCTGAGCCGAGGAGAAAACATTTATCGTATCCTACAGTTTTTATCCAATGAGGAGAGAGAACGGCATGCAGGGCTGTGTGTGCAGCCAAGGAACGCCGTGAATGTGGTGACGTAGGGACGAGGACTGTTATGTTCAAGGAAACTCGTATTTTTCCGACCTGTGAAGTTGTACCAGTTCGATCTGGTACGAGTTCACCGGTCGGAAGTTACGAGTGGCCGTTATAGTGACTTTCACCGGTAAAACAGGTCGGAAAAACACGAGTGGGTTGCCTGGAACGCTACAAAGTCGTAAGTTGTGACTTGAAGCTGTAATTTACGATTTCAAAAGCCTGCCTGGAACGCAGCATTAGCGAAAACGACCGGATCACTTACTTCTGCTTTAATAAATAAATAAATAACTGTTTCTCATCAAACTTGTATTTAAGCTCCACTGTGGTTTAACAATGAAGTAAAAACAGAGTTAAAATGGTAAATATGCCCCAACACAAACGGAAAGTCATGTAGTCATTACTTTTATCTGCAGTAGTTCAATGATACAACTGTTGCTGTCATTCATTCACTTTAGGCTGTTTCCACAGACTGGTGCAAAACTGACTCATTGTTTCATTTTTCAGCTCCGTTTTGTTTTGACACACGTTTGTTTTTTCTCTGCTTCAAACCATCATGGATGTAGCCTACTATGGTCTAAACGCGCACCACCGCTGTGGCGCACACCGAGCAGCTGGAGCCGCGTTCACATAAACAGACCGCGAGCTCGACTGTAGCTGCACCGAGACCCAGCGCCGCAGCGCGTGCTCTGGCCCGCGTGTCACGTCCGCGTCGGTCCCGACAGGACTCGCCACGACGCGCTGAGGGCAAAGTTTCACGGTACCGGAAAAAAAGGTTCAGTCTTCAATCAGCAGCAGTGAGCGAGCGGCACGCGTTCCGCGGTGCACAGCTGCACACTGCAGCTGCTTGCAGGTGGTGCTGACGTCCCAGGGCAGAGCGCTGCTGCGCACAGAAAGTAGATCATGTCTCTGTCTTTGATCGGGTCGGGATCTCGTAACACTAAGTGTTATAATAATTACCGAGACAATTTCACAGAAATCATTTCAAACCACAGGGAATTCATGTGAAATTAGATTTATTACATTTTTTACGTTTTATTTTATTTTATTTTATTTAATCTCTCATGATCTTCCTGGTACTGCGTACCGCCTCTGAATCTTTTAGTGGTACGCAGTACCGGACCGTACCGGCTTACTTTCACCCCTGCTTTTCACAGACTCTACCTGAACCTGAGCCGACAGGTTCAGGTTCATGTCACTATGCCTCCAATTGATCACGCCCCCTGGCTACTTGGCCAAGGGGATGTCCAACTGGGCAACTGGCAATCCTGCGTGACTCTTACCTGGGAGGTGTGGGTTCAATCCCTGCCTGGGCCCTCTTCACTTTGCCACACGTGGTTTCCTACCGTCACGCTGCCACTGAAGGTAAAAACCTGGCGACATGACTTTGTTGATGGGAGGATTACTGATGAATGAAAAACAGACTTTTGAACCAAATAATAAATTTTCGTGAATAGATAACATGAGAAGTTACACAATGTACCTTTAAAAAGAAAGAATTTACAGCATTTCACAATAGTTTCCATCTCCATGCACACTGTGAGGGTGCTAAAAAAAATTTTAAACACTAATGTTTTTGTGTTATTTATGCTTAGAATTCTTACATAAATTAGGGTGCACTCCGTTGAGTGACAGCTTCATAGAAAATTCAGTGGGCCGGCTGACTTGTAGAGTTACCATCTCTCCTCTAAATATGGAAAGTCGATGCCCACTAAAACTCAAGATGGCGCAGTTCAAATGCCCATAGTAGGATCACAAAACAAACTCCCCCAAACCAATGGGTGACGATACGGGTGCTGTACTACGCTGACTTCTACATAGATGAGAAAGGCAAGGCAAGGCAATTTTATTTGTATAGCCCGTTTTTCACAAACAGTTTGTCTCAAAGGGCTTTACATGACATCGTAACAACATCCTTTGTCCTTAGACCCTCACATTGACTGAGGAAAAACTCCATAGAAAACCCTTTAGTTACAGACAGACAAGACAATTAACAGTTTATGACACAGAATGCGCAAAATGTGCATAAAGTTAATGAGGGCAGCAATCCTGATGGCCAAACCTCTCCCAGGAAGAAACAGATGTTTTTGTCTGAGCGCTCAGAGTTGCTGAGAAGCATAAGCTGATATGTAAAAGACACATTGCTGAGCTCTGTGGCCATACTACGTTGGTGAGCACCTCGCTCTTTGTCTCTCTCTTTAATTTTTTTAATTAAACTTCAGTGATCATTGTGTGCTACGCCGTCACAACCATCTTGGCATTCTGCAGTCTATGTAGTGTAAAAGCTTCGCCACAAAAGTAGAACCCATTATGTGTTTTTTTTTTTTTTTTTACCTTTTATTATAAAAATGAAATTCAGTGGGTACAAAACAACTAAATTTTATTAATCAGTCAAACAACTATTTCAATCACGACAGACTAATAAGGAAGAAGAGCGTCAGACTTAAAAGTGAAATAACGTTTATTGCGCACAAAATTAGACTTTGGCGCTTAGACGCCGGGGAGTGGATCAGCTTAGGGGACTGATCTATAGGTGGGAATCTTGCAACCTAAGAAGATAAACCCCCGGCCCTAGACACTGGTGGTGGTAAGGAGCATGGGGCCGCTCATCAAGGAGACTTCTAGTTGAAGATCCTGATGAAGGCGGTCAGCGTCTAGATGGAGGAGATGAAGGGGTGGAGGTGGGCTGAGAGTTTTGCGGGATGACAACAGAGAAGGAGAACACTTTTGAATTGGTAGGAGAGAGAGGTGAAGGCAGGCTGTGATTGAATGAATAAAGTGAAGAGGGTGGAGAGGATAGTGGGAGAACTAGGGAGAGGCTTGTCTGAACTTTTGCTTAGCTCCATTTTTAACCTAAATAGGCCAATTTTGTTTCTGTTGTGTCTGTTCTCTGATGGGATTTTGAAAAGTGCAACAGGAAGGTGAGACTTCAGACAGTTGGCCCATTGATTGATTTTTTTATTTCGTATGAATGACAAACATGCATACATACGAAAAGGATAGGTAGAAAGCCAAAGGCTTGTCATCTCTCCCAGACTATATCAAGCAAAATATAAATATAATTTGTACTCTGTGTAAAAATAACCAGAGAGGCCTACTTTAAGTCAAGTTTGTTGTCAACATCGTTATTTGGTGTGTCTGACTTCAGGAGTCACAACAACAATGATCAGACACACCTAGATTAATTAATTTGTCCAATTTTGCAAGACAGGAAATAAAGGAGCAGACCTAATTTCAGATTGTAATGGAACAGTGCATAAAGTCAGAACAATAGGACATTCACTTATACAGCAATACGCAAACTAGACTACTGATAGCTGGAGGCTCCCATGCACTCAGGGTGCAAACTAGCACATCAGTGTCTACTCAATTTTGTTATAAGTGATAAGTTAGATAGTTATTCATTGATGCATACTGTAGCATCATGTAGCCAGGTGTCAACAGAACCGTATTCACTAACATGTGCTGTGTCTGGGGCTTTATACTCTTCACACAAACTTCAAAATCAGCCCTTTCAGTCCTACTGACCACTGCTCTCTAAGTGTTTGTTCATATATTGTCTCCATCATTTAGCACAGAGCCTCAGGAACTGCACAGAGAGCAAACACCACAGATTTTGTTTGTCTTGGTCTGTGTCTAGTGTTCCTGTTTTATGTTGAAGTTAGTTTTGTATCTTCCTGTGTGCTCCCAGTCTTTTTGTGTTAATAGTTCCTGCTTCATTTTGAAGTCTGGTCTTGTGTTCTTGGGTTCTCCATACTGTTTGATTAGCCTACCTCATGTGCTTCACCTGTGTGTAATTGCATCAACTATGTCTTCCCTTTAGCCAGTGTCTCCTTTTCTCTGTGATCTTACTTCTGTGCCTGTGTCTTCCGTGTTGCCCACCCTGCGTCCTCCAGTGAGTATTTTCATGTTTGTCTTGTCTTGGTTTGCAATTTTCTTTTCTGTTGTACTCTGGTACTGGTTTTCCTTCTCATTCTCCTTCTCAATAAATGTAATTTTTGTGTTATTCCTAGCTGTCTGCATTTTGGCGTACTTTCCTCCATTCCAGACATTATGTCAAAACACAATATGATGTCATTTGTGCAGGTCTGTAATGTATTGTCTATTTTTTGAATTATTAGTCAGCTTTTGTATCAAGGTCTGTAAACCACTAGAGAATGTCATCCATTAGGTGAATTTGTTGTGGACAATCCAAACATAATTGAGGCCTGTAGTATAAATCAGGCCTTAAATTAAGTACTCCAATAATTACGAAGAATCCTTTTGTTTGCTCAGCAAAGTAATTCAAGTAAATAATGCAACTGACTATGCTTGCACGGTATGTTCTCTTTGCAGCTTGACCGATTTTCAGGCATGGGCTACCTCCCAGTTATGCTAATGGGGAAGGAGATCGGCGGGAGGGTGGTAGCTGAAATAAAATATAGTTTAGATTTTCAGCTACCACCCTCCCTTGAGAAGAGCCTGATGGCGGCCTTCGAGACCATTCTCAAATGTAAGTATAACTCTGTATTTAAAAAAAATCTCTTTGACATATACACACGCTGTATGTGTGTTTAATTCGTGTGTTTCACGCTCTCTCGAAATTCAAGTGCTTTATTAGCATGACTGTTAAAATACTCTCTAGAAGAGGGATGGACAGACAAATTACACACTGTACATTCATTTGTCAATTTTTAATTTACTCTTTCTATGCATTCTTTTCTTAGTATACTTTAAAAAAAACACAAATGCCGCCACCTCTGCCTCCCCGGACCCCTCCCACCCTGACCCTTCCTCAATTGAAGCCGCCACCACCTCTGCCTCCCCGGACCCCTCCCACCCTGACCCTTCCTCCAGTGAGGCTTCCCATTTGCTCCCTGACCCTTCCCCTCCACAACCTGCCCAGGGAGGTATAAAGTTATAATCTACTTTTAGAGCATGATCTAAGCAAACGTTGCTTTCAATTCAACTATCTGTGTCTTTTCAAACTTGTAAACCTTGTAAGGGTTTGAAAAGTCTTTGGCAGGAATACATAAATGGGCCAGGTGTACAACACAAAATGGTACCTTACATAAAGTGTAGTACCCAAATGTTTCTCTAATGCCAAATTAGGATATCTCTACTTTCTGCTTAATAACTATTTTTTCTTTCTCTTTGCAGAAGAGGAGATTATTCTGACTCTGGTGCCAGTGGAGGTGGAGGAGGTGGCTTCAAATGAAAGCTGCCTGGAGTGCAGGAACAGGGAGAGCTCCGGTCTGTTCCTGTACTCCAGAGTAATAAAAAAGCGTGGCCAGAAAGTAAGTAAATGTGCTCATCGTATCATGTATGTACTGTGAAGTAGGACTGGAAAGTATGTAGTGCATAGTACTAGTATGCATATAAGTTTCACTATGAAATCTATGGACTTTATGTAAAAACATTCTTTACTTAAGAGATGAGCTGACAGAGGCCCAATGGAGGCTACCAACACTGACAGTACTCACATTTTTTTCTCTCTAAGAAATTTAATTTACCCAAGTAGTTGTTGTAGTGTGTTTAATACTTAATATTTTTTCATGTCATTTGTGTTCCTGCAAACATTTTTACTCCAGAGAAACCTTTAGATGGTAACTTTGCCTTTTCACCAATGAAGCTCAACTCTCTAGAAAAACATAATGCTTTTGAAAGCCACTTTAACACAGAGTGAGAGGGAGAAAAAAACTGCAGCGAAAGCCGTATGTGGTTCACAATCGCCCAAAAACTTAGGTCATCTCACTGATTGTCAAACTTAAGTTTTCGTGGGTTGATAGACCGTAAAGTTATTAGCCCCACTGCTGCTCTGTACATTGTCCGGCCATGTTGTTGAACAATGTTTTATCCTTTGGCGCGTGTCACGTCACTGAAAACTATGAATGAACTTTGTGACTCTCTATTATCTCAAAACAGTTTATCCGGAAATTTGCAGATATTTCCTTTGAAATCGATACCAAATATTGCCAGGAGCATGGCTCGGAGTGAAAGCTTGCCTGCCATAGCAACAGGCGGGGCTTATGTGAAGGGTCAATTGTGATTGTGTTTTTTTGTTTTTAACACACTCTGCCTCAGCTGCAGACTTATCCTCTGTGGCTCAGCTGATCAGATAGAGGTTAGAACCTCAAAGTTTTAAATCTAGTGTACATATAAATTGCACCCAAACAGATGAACTCACAAATTCAATAGAGGATTTATAAAACATTAACACGAGGTGCCTAGCTACTGTACCTGACATTTGGCAAATGTCCTTAATGCCCTGTCCCAAAAGGCGTGGCTTTGCTGGCCTCAACAATTATGGAGCCATGGTACATGGTAGTTAGTCAGTAGCTACATTGAACTGAAGATGGTCATCTACAGCAAAGTTGTCTGGACCTGTCCCACCCACGTATAATGGGTCTGACGCCGCTGCTAAATGGTCTCTTTCTTGCTGTATATAGCACCTTACCAGTGTTTGCTGTGCAAATCCCAGTCGTTTACACACAATAATACAAAATAATACCTTCTGATTGGCACTAATTAGGGTCATCAGGAGGAACTCACTCATACTAAAAGCACAGCATCAGTGACAACCTGTCCCCCACGTTGTGTCTTTCCCGATGAGACCCCTGGAATCTGGACCCCAAGGACATGTTTAATGATAAAAGAAAGGCTTGTGTCTGAGCCTATTGTGGTGATGTTTTGTGCTTGTAGCAAGTCTGGCAAAATAAGGCATTTTGTAACATGAGGACAATCTTCCAGCCTTCACTCTTCAAGTAACTGGCTAGGTTTCTGATGTGGCCACTCCTTCATAGCTGGATGGATGAGAACTCTAATGTAGCTTTGTCATAAAGCAAATATCGGCTGAAGTGTGTACTTAGGGGGGGGGGAATGAAAATTGAAAGAACATTTTTGCTGATACTTATTTTTTTGGTTACAGGTACTGGTGGAATGGAAACCATGTGGAACATGGTAAGTTATTGTATTTCTTAATACAGTTTTGTGTATGTTGTGAGCATTTATGGCTCAGGGATTGTTAAGGTGAAATAAATTCAGGAGTTAAGGAGAGATTAACCCTGGCAGGTTGGACAGCCTGCAATGCACACACTAAGTCTAGTAGTTAACCTGTTCACGCAGGCCCCCTAGTGGTTGGGACGCCGGCGTCCCAAATCAATAACACATGAACGGCGTCCTTAATATAACGAAACGTAGGCATGCTGTAATGAAAACTCCACCACAGACCTTTTAAGGACACCTTCGGCAACATGTAGAAAAAAAAAATGAAGTTTCTGGGTGCTACGGTTTTTTCACAGTCACTGAAAATGTCTCAAACAATATCAGACTACGGCAGCCCACAAGTGACGTCACGTCAACAACGAAGGTGATTTTAACATATATGTACCATCTGTACACCTCTTCTTTCACCACCAAAAAATCATAAACTGTCATATAAACAAAAGCAAAGCACAAAAATGCAGTTTTTACCCCATTAAAGGTTTAAACAAGCCTGCTCACTCAACACAAACAAACCCGGAAGTCATTTTCGAGTGCCGAAAAATACGGACATCTTAAGCCTGCACCCAGCTGGTTCCTGTGGTTCCCTCTCCCCCTAGTGTCAACAAGTAAGCAATACAAGTATCCACAAAAAGTGTGTTTTTACTGCCCCAAGTTTAATTAAAATAATAATAAAAGACAAAATGAACTATTTCAAATGTCCTTGTTAATTTAAGCCATCACTGATGGTTGTGGGATGTTTACTTCTGGAGTTTTAAAGGAAAATAACAATATAATACAGGCGAAAATAGGTCAAATTCCTGTTTGGATGGGTTTTGGACACTAAATATTCATCCCCATAAATTAAATTTTCAAATGGCATTTTACTTATGTAACTGGTGTTCCTAAAAGCCATCAAGTATGTGATTGGCCCCAGTAAGTTATCTGTTGGAAAAAAAAAAATCTCACTAAAATCTTGCAGTGTGCATTTTAGCCAAATTGGACAATTTTGGACAGTTTTTGCACGCTGTACATCGCCAAGGGACACTGTTTGGAAAAACTCTATAGTGCCTCAGTAGTTTTACATATCAACCTAAAATTTGGTACATATGTGGACAGGGAGTGTGTGAACCATATATGTAAAATTCAACCTGTTTTATAATTAGGATTTTGATATATCACCTTTTCACCAAAAATTTCAAACTCGTTTTTTTTTTTTTTCAAAAAAAAATTGTAATTTCAGAAGCCCATTTTTTTATGGAATGACTCAATTCAATATTTTATAGATATAGATGTAAAGGGACAAAGGTTTTCTTTCATTTAAGCCATTAACCATAGTTGTGGGATTAGTACTTCTGTAAATAAAAAGCTTTAATTGCAGTGATACAAAAACAGGCGGAAATTGCCAAAAATTGCCTCTGCATGAAGAGTAACATTGCAGAGTTTTTCGACCTTTCCAGACTCATTGCAATGGTAGAAAAATGGTTAAAAGGATGAATGATGCTGCTGCCGCGGTCTGAGCGGGGTCGCGTTGGCTGAAACCGCACTCTGTAACTTTCCTGCACGAGTACGAAACACTGCCCCCCCTCCTCCTCCTCTGCATCGAGGGAGAGATGAGATGGGTGAAAGCGAAACTCACGGTTTCCTTCCGGTCGTCGTCACCGTCGCATAGACAAATGGAGCTGCATAGTTCATCCACCTACGACAAGTCACCAACTTGTTAGCACATTTCATTAGCCGCACTCCTAATTTGGCGGTCTATTTAAACTGCAGGGATTTCCTCGTCCACTTTGTGTTTTTCATTTCTGCTGCATCCATTTGCAGGCTCTGTTTGGGGGAAGAAATTGTTGTCACTCTATATTTCATTAAATAATGCAATAATATCTTTAACCTGAGTTTTCTGACTGAACTGTTGTTACTTGATGGACTGCACTATTACCTACATAATAGTGCATCATGTACATTTAAAAAAAAATTATTTCTTGTTTTTTCAGTGAACGGACATGGAAGCCCTCATGGGAACCAAAATCTTTCCTGGAGCAGCAGTAGTGTGTGTGTGTGTGTGTGTGTGTGTGTGTGTGTGTGTGTGTGTGTGTGTGTGTGTGTGTGTGTTTTTTGTTGATTTGGTCTGTTCTATTCTGTTCTGTTCTATTCTATTCTGTTCTGTTCGTTTTGTGCGTGTCTGAAGAGGGGGAAGGAAGGAGGTTTTTATTTTGAATAAAAAACAATTGACTTGAGTTGACTTGAATCATTTGTATTTTGTTGAAGAGCTTTCTAGCTTGATGATTTCACACTGTTTTTGTTGACATCTTACCATGATCATAGTAAAACATCTTACCATGATCATAGTGTACACATTATTAAATAGAAAGACATTAAACAACTTACCATGATCATAGTGTACACATTATTAAATAGAAAGACATTAAACAACTTACCATGATCATAGTGTACACATTATTAAATAGAAAGACATTAAACAACTCACCATGATCATAGTGTACACATTATTAAATAGAAAGACATTAAACAACTCACCATGATCATAGTGTACACATTATTAAATAGAAAGACATTAAACAACTTACCATGACCATAGTGTGCACATTATTAAATAGAAAGACAGTACACAATAATCTGTCATTTTATAGGCCCACTCTGTCACATTTAAACGAGTGATGTTGTTGCGTCAGCGGCACACTAGATGGCGCTGTGTTGGCGCCGGGGTATAGACGTCACAATTCCTATCATATGATTAATAAATGAATGGTGATGATATAGAATATATATATTTTACAACGTTTTCTTTTAACGAGCAGCAATAAACCGTATCAGATAAAGATATTTGGCTAAAATTAACAACTTTTTGTTTCCATGCCTGGTGGAAGCAAGCTGTGCGTCGGTCAAATCGGTCCGGGCTGCATCTCGGAATTTGGAGAGAAAAGACTACTACACTGTTGGATAAATTGAGATCACATTACAGTTTTCATTGCTTCTAATGATTGAATGGTGAAGCAGTTAAACACGGAACTCATCGCGGCCGATTGGCCTCAAAGAGCTTACGTATTCTGTAACATTTCAACCAATACATCCATGATTTCAACCCGGAAACGGGTCTGTAGCCTACTACACGGCGTAGCCGTTGTTATGGCAACGACGACGAGAAGACAAAACATTTATTTCGTGAGGAAATGTTCTTTTAACTGTCACTAAGCAGTTAAGCCTCCAGCAAACATCTCAAGTAACGTTATTATACAGCTCCGATAATTATATAATATAATATATATATAATATATAATAATCCGACTGCGTGGTTCAGGTCATAATCATAATTCAGTGCCCACAGCATAATGGGAGAGTCCAATCAGTCGGATAAAATATCGCTGGAGTAGGCTACAAATAAAACTTAATTTTCATTCATTCAACATATTTGTAAAGTAAAAGACACATTTCTCGCTAGAAATGTCCTCAAATAGTGCCAAATAATCACATTTTATCCACCAGAAAGCTTAATGAATAATGTTGAATATATACGTTTTCAATTTCCAAATTCGCAGAATATGTTACAAACAGAAGCTTATTTGCATTAATTCAACATACATTTGGAAACTAAAACACACATTTCTCGCTAAAAAAGTCATCAAAACCATGCCAAATATATCCTAAAATGTTGTTTTTCCAGCGAAAAAATAACGTTGTACAGCCACATGTAAAACGTTGATAATGAACGCAGCAATTGGCTCACGTTAAATGAATGGGCAACGTAATGTTGGCGTATAACGTATTTTCGCTCGGAAACGTTGATCCTGGACTTTTCTGGAGTTTGCAGAATAGTCCATAGTGAACGTTTCTTTCTGGCGACTGGGTTGGCCCATAAAAAGCAGGAGCAGCAGGCAGCAGACAGTAAGCTACTAGATCTATAAATAGTAGTGTTGTTGTCAAAATGGCCGCAATCATTTTTGAATCAATGTGAAATATTTATCATGTTACAAACAGGCCAGTTTTAAAGCTAAAGTAAAAAAAAGTTTACTGTTACTCTTTTACACACAGAATCCAGACGAAACTAGAGGTAGAGTCAACCCACAAGAGATTGTGATTACACTGCTGTGCAACTCTGCTAAAGAGTGACGTTGTGGAGAGGCACCCTGTAATGTGGTTAACTATCTAGTCTTCAGTGGCTTCCCGGGAGGCTTCTTTAAACGTTGAACTCTGCAAGTGAACAATGGACCAAGGCAAGGCCCACTGCCACACAGAAAACGTACCCACACCCAGGTTTCACCACCAAAAATAAGAAAGGCAAAACAACAAAGTGGCAAGAGTCTCTCTCTGCCCGACGACTACCTTACAGGGAACTCTCAAGCAAACACAGCCAGGCAATTAAATCACAAACCATCTTGAAAGAAGACTACCACTACCTCACACAACAGCTACAAACCTTCACTTCACCTCATGGTTGTTCAGATCCCGGACACGAGCCCCCAATTGTTACGCCCCAGAACTTTGTTGGCCCAGAGGGGCATAACAAGGGACCCAACAATGACCCAAAATACAAAGACAAACGGCACTAACTTAACTAAAAGAGATTTAATACAAAATATACAGATACCAACAAGTAGACAAACTAAAACAGAAAGCCATGATGGGAGGCAGGCAAGCCCAGCAGTCCCCAGCACTGCCCCCGCTCTCTGGTGTCAGCTGCAGGGTTCTTAACTCAGTGGACCAGGTGAGCCTCGTTTGGCTGATTGAGGCCTGGGCGGAGCTGTGGAGGAGAAGGGAGAGAGACAGACACACACAAGGCCGAACCCCTATCGGCCATAACAACATACATACAGATGTCATACTGTATGAAACCAGGAGACAGGAGGCATCTGTTGGTACCTACCATGTCGTGATAGCTAAATGAGTGGTGTAAAACCTCAATCCCCTTTCCCTGCTCTCTCACAGCTTATCAATAAGGATCGATCACCCATTTATTAACATCACATTTATACATTGTAATTAGATCTGTAGCTTGGCCATCTGCTGCAGCCTCATGACTTTGACTGGACAAATAATAGGCAGCAGTCATATTTACACTCATATGTCATCACTTTATTAGCATATTGTACAAATCCAGGTGTGGGCTCTTTATTCAGTTTGAATGAGATTATTTTATTTTATTTTATTTCGTTTGCAGAAGGACATCAGCATAACACATAACACAACAGCGCGGACAATCTTCATCTTATACAAAATATGGTCAGCAACCATTGGCTATTGCATTCAACCAAAGCCGTGACCTCACCTTACGGCTGCTACTCTCCCAACCCAAAGCCCTCACCCCCACACTTGTCCTGAGGGTAACATTAATTATAGACTATTGCAGAAAAAAAACCCTAAAAAAAGACACAACACCAACAGTATGACAAGAACCTTACAGTTGCATAGATTATACATAGCAAACATATTCACATACGTGGTGTTTCACACTTGATAATAATAGCGATAATAATGATTTAAAAAATAGTAACTCCTTCCTCTCATTTTTTCAATCCAAAAACATAATTTACAGCTCCCTTCCCACTCCTTCTACCCCTCCCCCTGCCACCCCTCCTATAACTGCCCAAGTCTTCTCCCATTTCCCCCCCCCCATCACCAGCATGACATCCCAACCCTTCTCAAAGGAATGACAACCTCAACCTGCGTACTCACATCAACACCTCCCTCAGCTCTGGTACCGTCCCTCCCTCACTGAAACTGGCTGCTGTCACCCCCATCCTTAAAGGACAATTCCAGGCGAATTCAACTCGGGGGTGTATTTTCCTATCATTTTAGGTCTAAAAGAAGGAATCTGAAGATTTTCAGTTTAATCGCTCCTGTTTTGCGGTAGCTGCATCTGTCCCCGCATCGCCACGGCAGCAATGAATGGGAGTGGATGTAAGTTCCGCTGTTTGGGCTGTTTACATCCCTCAAAGCCGCAATTTTTTTCCACAGACAGCGTCAGATGGCGACTCAAACATGCACCGAGAAGTTTATTTACTGCAAGCAAGCCAACATGTTTGTAAAACTAGATCTAACTCAAAGTCTCCCGGAGTCTCGCGCGAGCCCGAAGTTGCAGTGCTGGTGTATTCAGGTGCAGTCGGAGCTACCGTTTGTGTCATAAACACAGGAATATCAACTCTTGACTTGCTTCAAGTGTACATTTTTTTCCACAGACAGCGTCAGGTGGCTACTCAAACATGCACCGAGAAGTTTTTTTACTTGAAGCAAGTAAAGAGTTGATATTCCTGTGTTTATGACACAAACGGTAGCTTTTCCCATTGCTCCTGAACACACCGCGCACGGCAACTGGGTCTCGCGCGAGACTCCGGGAGACTTTGAATTAGATCTAGTTTTACAAACATGTCGGCTTGCTTGAAGTAAATAAACTTCTGGGTGCATGTTTGAGTCGCCATCTGACGCTGTCTGTGGAAAAAAATTGCGGCTTTGAGTAGTGGAACTTACATCCGCTCCCATTCATTGCTGCCGTGGCGATGCGGGGACAGACACAACTACCGCAAAACAGGAGACATTAAACTGAAAATCTTCAGATTCCTTCTTTTAGACCTAAAATGATAGGAAAATACACCCCCGAGTTGAATTCGCCTGGAATTGTCCTTTAAGAAACCTGGGGCCTCATTTATCAAAGAGGGTGTAAAACTGCTACTAAATTTTTGCGTACGGCGAAAAGACGAAAATGGCGTACACCCGAAATATTTACACCTTTTTCAGATCAATCAAACTGTGCGTACGCACAACTCTCCGCAATAAATCACACCGGACCCAAGAATGGTGCACACGTGAACACACCTCTTACTCCGCCCCCGGAACGCCTATATACAACTATATATGGTCAGCACGTGCATATTTAATTAGCCATGTGCTCTCTGTGGCGCAGCAACTTTTGTGACAACAAAGTGACAACGGAGACAACGGGCGGAGGGCGGGGGAAAGAAGCGGAACTTCTCCGCTTCTCCGAAAGCAGATACACGGGCAATAAATCAGTCAGAAAAATGATCTTGCATTTTAATAAGCTACAATAAAAACAAAAACCTCCCAAATCTCAACAAAAGGGAGCAGAAAGAAGAAGAATCTTATGTAATCTGCCCCTATATCCCAGAAAATCTTTTTTTTTGTTTTACCTAGATGTTAAAATAATGTAGGAAGCAGGACGATAGTTACCATTATTTTGCATGCCTTTCCACTACACAGTTACAGCTCTACAGCTCTACTGGACCCGGTTTAGGTCATTTTCCATTACAGAGTCCTTCACAGTTCCTCCTCAGGCTGCGTTGTCTCACTCTTTATTCTCTCCTCTCGTCAGCTCCAAACACACGTGCACCTCGTTAACTCAGGTGACAAAATAATAACAGTCTAGGCTGCAGATCAGTGTGCGCGGCTGCCGATGTGTTTTTAAACTTGGATGGTTTGATCCTTGTCAGACGTCACATATAGCCTAATCAAAAAAGCAAAATCCTCAATCCGCTCTGTTTATTAATTAACATAGGCTATAGTCTAGTGTTATTATAGAGCGGGTTGGATTGCCAGCATCAACGGTCCACCACTACCACAATTAGCCTACTTCAAAAAATCCTACTGTGCTCTTCTAAACGTACTCCGCTCCTCTCTCCCTCTCACACTGCAGTTCTCTGACTCAGCAACGGTGTCGCCAATTCCTCCTGTTCCTCAAAAAAGGCGTAAATCACGGTACGCCAGGGTCAAAATGGGTGTAAATGTCCGCACTTTTCCCCGTCAGGTTTTGGCTTGATAGATCCCAAATTTGGCGGAGAAAAGTGCGTACGCACAAAACGAGGGGAAAATGGCGTAAAAAAAGGTGTATCCACAATGATAAATGAGGCCCCAGGTCTCAATCCCGACATCCAATTTCCAACCTTCCATTTCTCTCCAAAATACTTGATATATTAATATATTGTTGCTGTTCAACTCAAAGCTCATTTCAACTCCAAAAACTTATTTGAACCGTTTCAATCTGGATTCCGTACTCGACATTGCACTGAAACAGCCCTTCTTAAGATCACCAGTGACCTTCTCCTTGCCTCAGACTCCGACCACCTCTCCATCCTCATCCTCCTTGACCTCACTGCAGCCTTTGACACCATCAGTGACTCAGTCATATCTCATCAACCGTCGTCAATTCATACACATCAACCACTGCTCCTCCTCCACTGCCCCCCTCTCCCATTCTGTGACATAAATTGTAAACAGTTTTCCTGTCTGTAACAACATCTATTGCACGTCTGTCCATCCTGGGTGAGGGATCCCTCCTCTGTTGCTCACCCTGAGGTTTCTCCGATTTTTCCCTGTTAAAAGGGTTTTCCATGGAGTTTTTCCTCAGTGGATGTGAGGGTCTAAGGACAGAGGATGTTGTTACGATGCCATGTAAAGCCCTTTGAGACAAACTGTTTGTAAAAACGGGCTATACAAATAAAATTGCCTTGCCTTGCCAAGGTGTCCCCCAGGGTTCGGTGCTTGGTCTCCTCCTCTTCATCCTGTACCTTCTTCCCGTCTGTAACATCATCCGCCGACATGGTCTCCACTTCCATTGCTACGCCGACGACATCCAGCTTTACATCTCCACTAAATCCATCACTTCTACCACCCACGCCACCCTCACCTCCTGCCTCAACGACATCAGATCATGGATGCATCTCAACTTTCTGAAACTAAACTCCGACAAAACAGATATAATCATCATTGGTCCCAAATCCCTCACCAAATCTGCCAACAACTTCACACTCTCTATCGACAACACTTCCCTGACGCCCTGCCCCCACATCCGTATCCTTGGAATTTTCCTCGACAGCACCCTCTCCTTTGATCGCCACATCACCCAGTTAACCCGTACGGCCTTCTTTCATTTAAAAAACATTGCCCGACTTCGTCCCTCCCTTACCTTCTCTGCCGCTGACACCCTTATCCACGCATTCATCGCCACCAGACTTGACTACTGCAACAGCATCTTTTATGGCCTCTCATCCAGAACCCTCAATAAACTCCAGTACGTCCAGAACTCCACTGCCCCCCTGCTCACCCACACTCACCCCTATGACCACATCACCCCCGTACTCCAATACCTTCACTGGCTTCCTGTTTCCTACCGTTTACATTTCACAATCCTTCTTCTCACCTTCATAGCACTTCACAACCTGGCTCCCTCTTACCTCACCGACCTCCTCGACCCCCACTCTCCTAACCGTTGCCTCCGCTCCTCTGATGCAAACCTCCTGTCATTACCCCCCAGAGCCTTCAGTGTCGCTGCCCCCTCCCTCTGGAACTCCCTTCCCAAACCCATCCGCACCTGCTCTGACCTGTCCACTTTCAAAACCTTTCTCAAAACTCACCTCTTCAGGGGCGGTGCGTGGCGCAGTGGGTAGAGCGGCCGCCCCATGTAGAGGCTACAGTCCTCGCCGCAGGCGTCCCCGGTTCGAATCCCGCGTCGGGCAGACCTTTCCTGCGTGTCGTTCCCCCTCTCTCTGCCTCCCCATTTCCTGTCTATCTCTACTGTCATCACTATCGAATAAAGGCAAAAAGCCGAAAAATATACTTAAAAAAAAAAAAAAAAAACTCACCTCTTCAAGCTTGCTTTCAATACCTAAATGTTGTCTGTTTTTATTCCTAACTGTTGTAATGCCCCTCCTGTTAATGCTTTTCTGTGCTTCTTGTGTGATTTTTTGTTTTTATTTATTTCCTGTACAGTGTCTTTGAGTCCTTGAAAAGTGCTTTATAAATAAAATGTATTATTATTATTATTATTATTATTATTATTATTATTATTATTATTATTAATGATAATTTTTTTTTTTTTAATGGAAGAAATTAATTGATAAAGAAAAGCGATTCATAGCTTTTCATCACTGTACTTTCAGTCTCTAAACCAATAAATCAGTGTTGTTTCTCCAGGAGATTCTGTGCTGCAAAAACCTGAGACTGAGACTGAGAGGAGAGATGAAAGCACAGATGATTTCCTCCTGCAGGATCTCAGTGAAACTCTAAAGGGAACATCTGAAGGACGATGCTGGATCGTTGACTGAGCTGGTGGACAGGTGTGTGGCAGCTGACGAGTCTGGATGTCAGACAAGTTCCTCCTCTGCAGCCTGGACTCCTTCTTCTTCAGCTGGCCCTCCCTCAGCTGTGGAAACACCCAGGTTCAAAGACTGCAGCTGTATGGCCTCCTGTTGGACTGGACTCTGCCCCCTGGTGGCCTGGAGAGATGTGGCAGCACACAGACATGAGACTTCAGTTCAACACACAGGAGCTGAGAGCTTCATGTCAGACAGAGCTCAGGTCAACAAAGGAGAGTCTGGTACCTTAAGGCTGAGACAGATGACAGCGATCAGCAGCAGTAGCAGACTGAGTGGCAGGACGACCAGTCTGATGATACGACCTGTTGGATCTGATGAGACACATTCAGTCATCACGTTAGATCACATGACATGAGTACAACAGCTTCATTAACTACACTACAGCAACATGGATGGATAAGGAGACAATGCTTCAACTCACCTGAGACGGTGAGGGACAGTCGACGGCTCTCAGAGGAGAAGTTATGAGAGAAAACGTAGAGGTGATAAACACAGCTGTAGTTTCCTTGGTGGGCGGGCTCTGCAGCAGGAAACAGGAAGGAGGCGGAGTGATTGACAGCTGGCTGGGTGTAGTTGTCCGTTGTGTTGGAGGAGGTGAAGGTGAGCTGGAAGGAGCCTCCTGGGTACTGTGGCTGGATGGAGCAGCTGATGCTGAAGTTGGAGCCCATCAACACTCCTGAATAACCCTGCTGCTGGGCCTGGGAGACCCCGTCCATGGAGGACACAGAGATGATTGGCTGGACCAGCAGGTCTGTAAACAGAGAGATGATTGGCTGAATGTTAACAGTCAGACATAGAGCTTTCTTCATTATTGAGGGTTAGGGTTAGATCCTAGATCATGGTCTGTGTGAGGGGGGGGTCTGCTTTATAGTACCGTATTGACCCGAATATAAGACGATATTTTTTCCGTCAAAAAAAGTCTGAAAAAGACGGGTCGTCTTATATTCGGGGTCTAGATATTTATATATGCAAATCAGCGGGTGACACCAAACAACGTCTGCCCAAGCAAGTCAGGGCTTTTCTTCCTCTCACACTCACACACACCAGTGACCTGAGAGATGCAGCTGCATCTGAGAGGATGATCGCGCGTGTGTGCGCCAAGTGTGTGTGTTGCCCCTTCGCCACACAGCAGAGCGCTGCCACACAGTTACAGCTCAACTCGACTCGGTTTAGGTCCTTTTAATCACAGCTGACTCCTTCACAGTTCCTCCGGGGGCGGGGTCGTCATATCACAGCGGCTACGGCCGCGTTGTCGCCGGGGACAGGGACACACCGGACACGGAAGCGCCGAATAGCTGCGAAGCGCCGAGAAGCTGAGCCAGTTTCCTTTCGGGGCTCATGTTAAACGATTGTGTCGTTCACACCAGACGTCCTGCAGTGATCGTTTCGGTGTCTGGTCTATTTTGTGCGCGAGCTGCGAGCAATTGCGTCAAGCCGGGCAGGTCAGACATAGCCTCGTAAACCAGCCTCTCGCGGAAGTGCATTTCATTTCATTCCGAGGGAGAGTCTGGCCTCATCCCCATTCTAAGCGTTTGGACTGAAACCCTCAGAAGGCCGAGCCAATCAGCGTCGCCCGCTGTGATTGACACAGCAGGTTGGCCAATCAGGGACCGACTGGTGCAACGCCCCGTCACTACACCAACTTGCTGATTGGCTGAATGGGGTTGTCTGTCAACGCTACTACCAAAGATATTAAACCGTCTTTGCTACTACTCCCGCCCAGCTCCCGCCCACCCCAAACGCTTAGAGGGGGGATGAGGCCAGACTCTCCCGAGAAATTAAATGAAATGCATTTCTGCGAGAGGCTGGTTTACGAGGCTAGGTCAGACAAAGAAACACGAGAGAATCCGCTCAACTTTCAAAATCAAAACAATTTTAAAAATAAAACACCGCAATTGATGCGTGTGCCTTTTTGTGTAAACAGAGCGCAAGAGAGATGGACACACACCTACACACATTCAGAGAGATCAGCGGGCGCTACAATCTACCAGAACGTTATTTCACAGATACTGAAAACATGATTTTAAAAAGATTAATTTTTTTCTTTGATTTTGTCTGAAAAAGGTATTTTTCCAAAGACAGGTCTTGAAAAAGGGGGGTCGTCTTATATTCAGGGTCGTCTTATATTTGGGTCAATACGGTACTTTTAGATCAGCTGAACTGCATCAAAGTATGAAAGTTGATTTGTTGAAAATGTTTTCCTACATCTCGAAACTGTCTAAATGTAAGTGCAGAGTGGAAGTTGACTTCTTGACTAAAGACGATGATGTAATATGTTGAGATATTAAATGTCTTGTTTTCGCGTCAATTCTGGCAGGAAGTCACACAAAGAAACACTAGAAAATCCAGTAAATTTTCAAAATAAAACGGGCGGCGTTTAGCTCACTGGGTAGAGCTGCCGCCCCATGTTGAGGCTCAGTCCTCGGTGCAGGAGGCCCCGGTTCGAGTCCCGCGTCGGACGGCCCTTTCCTGCGTGTCATTCCCCCACTCTCTGCCTCCCCATTTCCTGTCTCTCTCTCGACTGCGCTATCAATTAAAGGCAATAAAAGCCCCAAAAATATACTTAAAAAAAAAAAAATTCAAAATAAAAGCAATTTTCTAAATAAAATACAGAGATTGACAAATACCAGAGTCCAAAGTGTGTACGTTTGTAGCCTATTTGTGTTTATTAATCTAAACAGAACGTGAGAGAGGAACACACACACACCTACACACATACACATAGGCTACACACATACACACACACACAGCTGAGGGGCAGAAGAGCTTGTCGACCAGCACGGAGAAATAAGTGTCTGTGAACAGGAGGGCCGCGGCTCGTGCATGGAGTTCGTGGCACGGCGCTTCGGTGGCTGGTGTGAACCTGGCGCAACGATGTGATGTGGAAGTGACAAACACGTCTGGACAAGTTCCTCGGTGCTAGAGCTACCGTGACGTGCCATTGCCATTGCCATGTGTAATTAATTAATCTAATTAACGCGTTAAACTGACAGACCTACTTACTGAACATTTCTGTTTCCACAACAAAGGAAGGAAGACACTGAACCTGACTGTCACTGATGATGTCACTGATGGACTCACCTGAACAGGTGATCTCCACGGTGAAGAAATAGGAATATGAATATGAACACTCCCTCAGGGTAGATCCAGACTGAACACAGTCAGTGTTGATCCCCCACACAGACCTCTTTGAGGACTCCCGTCTTTCTCTTGTTGAAACAGCAGCGCCACAGTCCAGATCTCTACAGGCTACAGATGATGCCTTCAGGTTCCTTTTGTTGCTGCCGTCCACTGGTCTCCACTCTCCTAGTTTCAGCTGCAGTTCACCTGCACAGCGACTGGCTCCTCCCACCAACCTGACAGGCTCTGAACACAGAGAAGAGAGTGAAGAGTAAAAGAAGTGAGTTTGATTCAAACAGAAATGAACAAATCCAACCTGTAGCTCCAGTTGTACCTTTGCAGGTGAGTCCAACAGCTTTGCCAGGTGAGCAGCTGGTTCTAGTTGAGCCTGAGCTTCTACAGTCCAGGAGAGATGACTCGTTGCCTCCACACTGGAACTCTTTGGTCCACATTGGAGCCTCCACTGCTCCATAGAGCGCCCCCTGGAGGACTGAAGGAGCTCCACAGCCAAGCTCCCTACAGACCACCTCTGCATCCTGCTGGTCAAAGTCATCTTCACACACTGAGGACCACCACTGGTCAGACTGGTTGGACTTGACCTCCAGTCTGCCTGAACACACACTGGTCCCATTCAGCAGCCTGACAGAGTCTGCAGAGAGAGACACAACATTTAAACTTTGATCCTGACCTTTATTTACTGTCATATCAACTTTAAAGTCATCAGCATGTGTCCAGAAATGACTTCCTTCTCTGTCCCCAACACAACCATTAAAGAAACTCACAGTCCAGCTCTTGAGTCAAAGACTCAAGTCAACCAACGGTCTGGACTTCAACATCTTCACAGAAACAACTTTACCATCGTCAGTCAACGACCTCGTTAGTCCACTTTAACCTACAGGAGTTTCTAAAGAGTCATGTGATGTGATTTGCTGCCACAGATGAAATAAATTCATGAGGAGTGAGAAGGATTCACAGCGTCTCTGACGTCTTTACAGCAGAAATAAACCAGAGAGAAATCTGTCAAACTCTGAAGAATGAGATCTGTCAGAGATGATGACAGGGTTCTCCCGGATCCTTAAAAAGTCTTAAAAGGCATTAAATTCACGAATCTAAAAATAAGGCCTTAATTGGCATTAAAATGTCTTAAATACATCTTTCAAAGGTCTTAAAAATGTGAACTTGTGATGTATTATTTTATGGTTGTAATTAGTCTCAAATCCCCAAAAAATAATTGGCAACATTCATTTATTTTTTAAAATCATTTACGAATGAATCTCGCTGTAACATCGCGCAATCACAGTAGCGGAACCAACAGTGATGTGGTTGCAGCCCGGACTTTTCAGAGCAGCACATCGTTCACGGAGCAACGCGGGAGCAATTTGTGTAGCAACCTAGCAACTCATGTAGCAACTTTGTTCGGACAGAGACGTTCGCTTTGGACCACATGGGAAAGTGTAAATTCAACGAAAATTGGCTGTCCATCCAACATTTTTCTTCATGGCTGAAAGCGGTGCCAGGCAACGTGTACGAGGCACGGTGTATTTTGTGCAAGAAATGTTTCAAACTAACACCAAGACAGCCTACATCAGCAAGTTTGGATTAGCTCCGTACATTTCAGAGCAGCTTGTTGCGGATGCTAACAAGGACACGTTTGTTTTAATGTTTGATGAGAGCCTCAACCAGACCACAAAAACAAAACAACTGGATCTGCATGTCCGCTACTGGTGCGAAGATCACGTCCAGTCAAGATATACAGGGTCGCAGTTCATGGGACATGAAACAGCCAAGGATTTACTACGCCATTTCAAAGTAAGTAGGCATCAAACAGAGATTTTAGAAGCAGAAAATTAGAAACATCATTCTCCCTAACTCATGCATGTAAACGTGGTGACCAAAACTTTCAATATAATACAGTCCATTTCAACACCACTGCAAATTATAACATCAGTAATAATTAATCAATTAACTTAAATTAAAGTTAATATTTTTTCTGAAAGTATCAATCAAAACTGAACATTATTATATTTGTAGAGGTAGAAGTTATGGCTGTTGTATTGGATCAGATTATATTGTACAAGTGTTGTTTATGGTCTTCAGGTTTGACTAAGGTGTCAAATGATATTATTTTTTAATACCTTTTCTGTGTCAGCCTTCCATCTATTACATAGAAAATAAGCTGTGTGGCAGTTTGCTGGATTAATCCAGTATGATTTTGATATGCTTCATGAGCTCTAATGTTATTTATTCTCAGGAATGTGCCAAGGACCTGGATAGGCGTAAGCTGTTGTCAGTCTCCATGGATGGACCAAACGTTAATTGGAAGTTCCTGGAGCTACTGCAGCAAGAACAGGCAGAACAGTATGGGGGCGCTCAACTGATTGTGGTAGGAAGCTGTGGTCTCCACACCTTACATAATGCTTGCAAAGGCGGCTTTGTCATGTGGCAACTGGACAACGTTCTGAGGGCCATGCATACACTCTTCCATAATACACCTGCAAGGAGGGAGGATTTTAGCCTGATGCATCAGCCGCTTACTTCATTACATTTCATATAGCGTCTGAACACGAGCCATAGGGATTCGTTTGCTTCCGGGAGGCGGTTGCTTCCATTTGCTTCAACTAATCGCTGCTGCTTGGTGGTCACGTGTGCTATACACCGGTTAAGCTCATAGGTTAATCTTGAGCGCTTGAGTTCAACGTCATCGCCTTCACTTACCCGTCTGTTCGCTGATTGGTCCGTCCGCTCTGGCGGACGAACCGAAACGCATTGCTAGTTCCCTGACTACATGGTTGAGGCAAATTAAATTTGCCGGAACCAGTAGGCGGCGCTAGCCTGGCTAGGAGGATTTCACGGTTCTTACCAAAACCACACGATTTCCACTGGCATTCTGTGGCCACTGGTGGCTTGAGAACCTACTAGCTGTGGAGAGGGCTTTAGAGGTGTGGCCTTCAGTGACCATGTACGTGGATGCAGTCAGGACCAAGAGGCTACCAAATCCAGGGACCTCATCTTTCGACACCCTTGAGGCGGCACAGAAAGATCCTCTCATCACGGCAAAACTTTACTTCTACATGTCTGTCATCAGGACCTTCAGCCCCTTCCTCACTGCATACCAGACAGATCAGCCAATGATACCATTCCTTGTGAATGATTTGGCAGAACTGATGAAGGTAATTATATTCTACTACTGAGCATTGTTTGTTTAAAAAAAATTCTGAAAGAAGAAAGCAAAGAAGCAAAGCAGTGTTTACATATTGTCAAGTCCATATGGTTGTAATTATTTGGGTTACATTTGAGCTTTTTCTGTTTACAGAGTATTTTGAGGCGTTTCATCAAGAGGGAGGTCCTTCAGGACATCAGTCCACTCCAGTTAGCCAGACTGGATGTTGGTGACAAAAAGAAGTGGGTCCGTCCTAAGGAGGTCAACATTGGCTTGGGTGCAGAATCAACCCTGAAGGTAGTGTTTCATGTTATTGTTTAAAATATTACCAGGATCCAGAAAATTGATTTACTAGTTGCTACATAGGTTACTCTCATTATCCCTGTCAGGAACTCCAAAGACAGAAAAAGATAGGAGAACTCACAGTCCTAGAGTTTAAGAGGGACTGCATCAAGGTGATGTCAACCATCCTGCAGAAGGTGCAAAACAAGAGCCCCTTAAAATATCCCACTGTGAGGCAGCTGACCTGTTTGGACCCTAGACAGATGTTCTCTGATCCAGAATGGTGCCAGGGCAAGATGAGGAATCTCTTCCAGAGGTTTCTGCACGATAAACAGTTGTCAGGAGGCGTCTCAGCCGGTATGAGAGAATAGAGCAGTTCAAGTTTTCTTTCTGCATTCACTACGTTATCTGTCTCTAAATGAAAAAGAAACTAAGAGTGATGTAAATAGCATCTAAAGAAGTGTTAGGTATCCAGAAAGCACATATTAATTTGCCTGATTCTTATAGTATTTAGCTTGACTGTAAAATAAAGTGTTTGCATTTTTTATTGAATTTTGCCTGTACCTTTGTATTGTGTCTTGCAGGTGACGTGATTACACAGCAGTTTTGTGACTTCTTATCCACTGAAGCTAGAAATGACACCTTCCACTCCTACCGACCCACTGAGACAAGGGTGGATGTTTTCCTCCATCAGGCTTTCCAGAGCAAATGCTACCCTGAGCTATGGGAGTTTTGTAAGAAGCTTCTTCTTCTATCGCATGGCCAGGCGACAGTTGAGAGAGGCTTTTCAATAAACAAAGAGGTTGAAACTTGCAATATGCATGAAGAAACAATGGTCAGCCAGCGACTGATCTGTGACTATGTCACCGTTTGTGGGGGTGTCCTCAAGGTCCCCATCAGTAAGGAGCTGCTGTCCTCAGCTGCATCAGCTAGGTCAAGGTACATGATGTACCTAGATGAGGAAAAGCAAAAGAAAATGAATGAAATTGCAACACAGAACCAAAGGGCAGCTGCAGAGCGCATCGAGGAACTTAAGAAGAAGATAAAATGTCTGTCTGAGGTGGCAAAAGTTCTGCTCAACGATGCCGATCAGCTTGCCACACAAGCAGAAGGAAAGGCTGGTAGCCTGATGGCACAGCTAATCACAAAATCTAACACACTGAGAAAGCGCCACAAAGAAACAATGGCAGAATTGGCAGAGGTGGAGGAGGAACTGAAAAAAGCAATGCCATAGCAGTGAAAGAGATTCAATGCCACTGCTTATACTGCTGCATATCACAAAAGGGCAACAGTTTTACCTCAGCAGTAGAGTGTTTTTTCCAGCTTTTTTTCCAGTTTTTTTTGCAAGCATGTGTATGATACTTAGGATACAGTAAGTTATACAGTAAGTTATTTGGAATTGTTATCTTCCAGTTGAGGATTCATGATGTATTTTTTTACATGTATGTATTGTCTCCATGTCTTGAACTAAAGCAGGGGTCGGCAACAGGCGGCCCGCGGGCCGAATGTGGCCCGCCGGACCTTCCAATGTGGCCCGCGACTGAGTTCTAATAGTTTAAGTACTGTACGGCGCCTGCAAGTCAATGCGCTGGGACACGGAAACACGTGTCCCAGCGCATTGTTTGTGTGTGCCTGTGAGCCCCAGCACTGGGCTAAGGAAACGCCTTTCAGCGGCCGCAGCCGTTGGGGAGCCGGCTGGACTGCAGGGTTTTCCCTGCCTGTTGCAGACACGAAGGTGTGAGCTTCGTGTCTGCATCATGCATGGGGGGGCGTTCAGATGGAGACGCGCGTCATGTGCGCTCCCAACTCAAAAGCTGTAGCGGCGCGCATTTGATGCAACGCGGTTGTTTTTCCGTGCACGTCCGCGGTGCACAGCTGCACGCGTTTGCACGGACCTGCTTCTCCCCCGGTGTTGTGTCCCGGTGCCTTCGGCCTATGTCTCTCCTAAAGTTTCCCACTGAGCTCTGCCTCGTTTGAAAGGTGAAGGAAGCCCGTGAAAGACGTCGCCTCTGAGATGTAGAATGTGTGTTATAGAAGAGAAACACACATGTCAGGACCAATGACTTGTATCATGAGAACAGACCTGATGGTCAGCCTCCTTTCATATTTAAACTGAAAATCACAGGGCAGGTCTCAGGATACAAGCCAGCAGTGTAAAGTTCCAGCAGCATGATATGTAAATGATATGATGGGCTATGTCAAGATTTTTAATTTTATATCATACAAAACAAAACACCAAAGATGTGTATAAATAAAAAATGATGTGCACAAGATAAATAAAAATATAAAATATAAACAACCAGATTATTAAGCAAAAAGGTGAATTTAATTTCAATCTAGGCCTATTTGAATGTCCGGCCCTCGGGATGTCTGTTGAGAAAAATTCTGGCCCTTCGACAAATATAGTTGCCTACCCCTGAACTAAAGTATTAATGTTTTTCAAAAAAACGTTTTCACTTGACCAAAAGCATATATTTCATGTTCAAATAAACATTTGGGCAAAATTGTCCCGAACCCTACGATGAGGTGTTATTTTTCCATTTGTGTTTATTATGAAGTTGGTCTTAAATTTAATATCAAATGGCATTAAAAAGGTCTTAAAAAGTCTTAAATTTAACTTGCCCCAAGCTGTGGGAACCCTGGATGAGCTCAAAGAGACTAAAACTGTTGATGTTAAAGAAAATAATGAAGCAGAGGAATGAGAGGAAGACGACTCACTACAGTGAAGGCTTCCTATAGGACATAGAGCTTTCTTCAGTATTTACCATACATGAGGTCTGTTCCTCTCCAGCACTGACCAGGGGTCTCATTTATAACCGTTGCGTACGCACAAAACGGGGCTGAAAGTGGCGTACGTGACTTTTCACGCCAAGGTTGTGATCTATAAAAAACAAACTTGACGGGAGAATGTGCGCAGCTCTAAGCAAACTCTGAGCCATGCGTACGCATGGTTTGGAGGAAAAGGGGAATTGGCGACACAGACGGTGTGGTGGTGAACTGAAGTCAGACTCAGGAAATGATGATTGAGAAGAACGATTATGTTTTTATTATCGGCCGTCACACATTTAATTTCAACCCGTATGCGTTAGATCCATGTTGCCACGGTGATTTAATTCAACAGCGCCCTTATTTTGCATCGGACTGGTGTTTCAGAAACATCTTCTTAGAATCTAACTTAAAATTCAAAATCAAAATTCCTTCTCTATATTTAATCACCACCGTCTCTCCGTCATATTGTCCACTCCCAGAGCGCAGGAGGAGGAGAGGACGGCGCGGCTGCATGGGATAAATACATGGTGTAAATAACTATTTGTTCCTATGATACTGTGTGAACATATGATCGAGAGTCAATTAAATCTCAAACCCTGGAGAAAAAAATCCAGTAATCGTTCCCACAATTGTTACATTCTGTTTTCTTGTTATCAAGAGAAGTGTCATGTTTGATCATTCCTCAGAATGTAACTGATTCCGCTAATTATTCAAAGTTTTATCGATCAGTCTAATTACTGTAAATGTATGAATACAGCGGTGAGCCCCGTGCGTAATTCTGCACCACGGCACTGCTGGAGGAGAAAGGAGGGAGAGGGAGACCATGATGAATGGTTAATAACTCTTTCAGATTAAAACTGTTGTCATTGTTGTAAATGTGCCGAACAGGGTCCAGCATGTGAGAGGCAGCGCACCAAAACAACACCGCGTGCGCTCTGAGCCGCTGACGCCGTTAACAGCTGCAGCAACACGTCACGTCGCCACTTTCACACCTGCAGCTAATTCACAACACAGACAGAACAAGAGCACGTCAGGCTCATTGACATGCAGATCACATTCATGTGGTGGTTTGCATTGACCATCTACGGTTAAAACAGGGCGTGTACAGGGCGGAACGTGAAGCGGATTCAGCTGCGCACACTTGTAGGAACTCTGTGATTTATAAAGGGAAGTTTGCTTGCAAGTGTGCGTACGCTGGCTTTTATAAGTCTGAATATTTACTGGCGCACGCAAAACCTGGCTTTTGGGCGTACGTACACTTTTAGTAACAATCCCACGCACAGTTTTATAAATGAGACCCCAGGGGGCTACCTACACCTGTACATGCAGGAAGCCCATGGTCTGTGTGTGTGTGAGAGGGGGGGCTGCTTTATAGTAGTACTTTTAGATCAGCTGAACTGCATCAAAGTTTGAAAGTTGATTTGTTGAAAATGTTTTCCTACATCTCCAAACTGTCTAAATGTAAGTGGAAAGTGGAAGTTGACTTCTTGACTAAAGATGATGATGTAACATGTAAGGGATAATGTATAGTTCGGAGGTTGTTAAACCCCTTTGCGTCGGGGTTCCATACAAACTGTCGGGGTTTATTTCTTCATAACAACCGACTAACTATACATTATCCCGCTTATTACATGGCTTTACGAGTGAAATAAATAATAAAAAATAGATAATAACCCACAATGATTCAGCAGTGACAAGGATTTGTCGGTAAAGTTTTTATTTAGTAGCATATTTATATTGAATTGGGTGTTGTAGTCGTGTGATAGTGTGAATGGGACGTGTACGTGACAAGGATTGATCGGTAAAGTTTTTATTTAGTGTTTATATTGAATTGGAATTTGCTGTTGATGGTGAACTTTGATAGTGTGAATGGGACATGTTAAACATGGATTGATCGGTAAAGTTTCTATTTAGTATTTATATTGAATTGGACGTTGCCGTTGATGGTAAAATTTGATAGTGTGAATGGGACATCTCTTGGGATGTTAAACGTGCAGCTCTCATTTGGCTGTGGCTCCGAGGCTGACACACCTGTAAAAAAAAATAATAATTTGACAGCGAGTCGTAAGCCAGCGCTTTATCAGAGTGATGTGCTAAACCTACTATTGCTTTTCTCGGAAGACAGGATCTTGCTCCATTTCTCCCGATCGGTGGTGGACGGCGTCCAGTAGCTCTTCAGGCTGCTCTCACACCTGTGTCCAGTCACAGACATGATCTGACGACTTTCCAGGCCGGCCTGAGAGAGGAGCTGGACAGCGGTGCTTCTTACGCTGTGGTTGGTGTAACGCTTCGAAAGACCAGCTGTCTTGCTTATTCTGGTCATCATTTGTCCTAGGAAATTGTGCCCCGTCGGCTCCCGGGAAAACCACACTGATTGCCTGTCCAGTAGCTGCTGGTCGTTATTGATATTTTTTAAAACTGGCGACGAGGCAGTTTGGGTTGTCAGGCTCAGCAAAGATGAAACCTCTGTAATTTTCTTTACATGGATAATTTGGGTCTTTGTGGTTTTTTGTCTCAGCGTTGTGGGCCAGAGAAATATATTCATTGCCCTTATCATCCTGCCTCAGAACAAAGGAGTCTCTCTTCATGTCTTGATTGCCCTCTCTCCCTCGCCGTGCCAAATGCAACTGCACATCGAACCACACTTTTTGGACCAGTCCGACAGCTGTATGTGGAGACAGCACTGCTGAGGACCTGAGAAGCTCCATGTCTGTCGCTGAGATCGGGGGATGATGATGACTCCTGTCCTTCCCGTCTTTGCAGAGTTTTTTAATGACTGATTTAAATACCCCATTACTCGATTTGAAGACAACACTGTTCATTATGTCAAACTTTGAGAAGTGTCGACTTATACCAGCTCTGATTGATGTGTAGCTGGCAACAGAGTACGTTTCTCCGTTGTTGTTTTGGACTGACGGATAAAATGCCTGCAGCACCTGGTTTAGGTTTTCTGCCTCATACTTATCCAAATCGGTTACCATCTTCTTCTCAGTGAGCCAGTCCTTAAATACTACCAAGGCCCATGATGTGCTCCGTTTTGTGTTGATTTCAAGCCTCTGCTCTTCAATTTCATCTATTTCATCGTGACTCAGGATCTTGTGTCTATTTCCTTTCTGTGCCGGTGCCTTCTTTTCTTGTCCAGCCTTCTTCTCCGCCATATCGTCCGCCAACAACCATGACTCCAATGTTTCCTTTTCCCCAAATATATTGAAATTAAAATTTCGGAAATGATCCATTTTTAAAAGGCTAGTATGTTGCCAGGGATCAGAGCGCTGTCCCTAGCAACAGTCTGTTATACTTGATGACGGTCTGTTATACAGAAATAACAGACCGCAGAACGCAGCGCTGGACCAATCAGAGAGCAGCATTCAATACAGCCGTGTAATAAGTTGAGATATTAAATGTCTTGTTTTAGACCTTCACTCACTTAAATACTAAAAGAACAAGTTACTGAACATTTCTGTTTCCACAACAAAGGAAGGAAGACACTGAACCTGACTGTCACTGATGATGTCACTGATGGACTCACCTGAACAGGTGATCTCCACGGTGGAGGAAGAGGAATATGAATATGAACACTCCTTCAGGGTAGATCCAGACTGAACACAGCCAGGTTTGATCCCCCACACAGACCTCTTTGAGGACTCCTCTCTTCCTCTTATTGAAACAGCAGAGCCACAGTCCAGATCTCTACAGGCCACAGATGCTGCCATCAGGGACCAGTAGCCGTCACTGTCCACTGGTCTCCACTCTCCTCGTTTCAGCTGCAGTTCACCTGCACAGCGACTGGCTCCTCCCACCAACCTGACAGGCTCTGAACACAGAGAAGAGAGTGAAGAGTAAAAGAAGTGAGTTTGATTCAAACAGAAATGAACAAATCCAACCTGTAGCTCCACTTGTACCTGAGCAGGTGAGTCCAACAGATTTGCCAGGTGAGCAGCTGGTTCTAGTTGAGCCTGAGCTTCTACAGTCCAGGAGAGCTGACTCGTTGCCTCCACACTGGAACTCTTTGGTCCACATTGGAGCCTCCACTGCTCCATAGAGCGCCCCCTGGAGGACTGAAGGAGCTCCACAGCCAAGCTCCCTACAGACCACCTCTGCATCCTGCTGGTCAAAGTCATCTTCACACACTGAGGACCACCACTGGTCAGACTGGTTGGACTTGACCTCCAGTCTGCCTGAACACACACTGGTCCCATTCAGCAGCCTGACAGAGTCTGCAGAGAGAGACACAACATTTAAACTTTGATCCTGACCTTTATTTACTGTCATATCAACTTTAAAGTCATCAGCATGTGTCCAGAAATGAGTTCCTTCTCTGTACCCAACACAACCATTAAAGAAACTCACAGTCCAGCTCTTGAGTCAAAGACTCAAGTCAACCAACGGTCTAGACTTCAACATAATGATAATAATAATAATGGATTACAAAACAACATTTTTTTTAAATTGATAACTATTTGTGACTCGGATTTATTGATTGAATTTGGTTTGAAGCTATTTTTTATTTGGTTTTTTATTAGTAGTAAATGTTGTCAAATTAAATGTCATATCATTATACAGTTATTTTGTAACTATTGACGTCGCCCGGTGGAGGGCCTCCAAATAAAACTTTGCTTAGGGCCCCAATTAGTCCAGCAGCAGCCCTGGTCTCTGATGTCTTTACAGCAGAAATAAACCAGAGAGAAATCTGTCAAACTCTGAAGAATGAGATCTGTCAGAGATGATGAGCTCAAAGATATGAGAGGCCGTTTAGGAAATAATTAGTGTGAATGCTGAAAGCATTTATTAGTGTGAATGCTGAAAGCCATTTTCTTCCGCCTTTTTACGGTCTTCTTCTAGTCCTTCATACTTTGTGCTATTTCAACAATTCATATATCAAAACGTGCAGCTTTTTTTGAACTTTATCGGCATTACTTTTCTCTTTTTAACTATTTATACTTTTTAAAATATTTAACTTTTTCTGCAAATTAAACTCTAGACAAATTATTTTCTCCAGTTTTGTAGCCACACTTGTCTTCTGGCTAAAATTCTGGTCAAAAATGCAAAGAGACTTAGATAATAATTTAAAATATTTTTTAAATGCAGCCAGGGAGCTCTCTGGACCAAGGTACGTTTTATCAGTCTGTTTTCTGGGAATAATTGACATAAGGAGAAACCAGATACAAGCCGTTTTTTCGTTTTGGAAAAAAAAAACGGAAATCAAAATTTCTGTTCGTTTTCTCGTTTTTGGTTCTTATTTAACAAAACGAATTTACCACTCAATATTTTGTTTCCGTGGGTGGGCGGGTCCTCTGATTGGCTAGTGTGCTTCCTTGCCCTGTGCCCTTCAAAATAAAAGTTCCTCAATTTGATAATGTCGACAAAAATATTACTGTAGGCTAGTAGGCTACAGACACTAGCAGACATAGAGGACCCCATCACCCACAGTCAAGACTGACACGGCTTCAAATAACAATAATAGTAGGCTATTCATAATGAAAATGAGAACTTATGAAGTTATGATGACTTCAGTGTAGATGTTTAGCCACAAGGTGGCGCAGTTATTACACGAAGAGTAGATCTGAGGGCTTTACTACGACGGAGGCTCACAACATATCGTGTGTATTATTGAAAGCGAGGGGTGTGCCTATAGGCTAGTGAGTACAGAGTGTCTACTCTGTACAGTGACAAAGACTGTACAGTAACTTCGTTCAATATACAGTAGATACTACTTCAAAGTGGCCATTTCACTCGCAGGGAGCGAGATTCACGCAACGCGTGAAATGTGACTGACAAAGTGATCACACACGAGAGCATTATGACTGATAGCTCCCCTGGTAGAACGGCTCCCTCATTAAGCTGAGTCATCCACTAGTGTGGGTTCGAGTCTCGGTTTAGGTTGTACCATTAATTAATGTGTTTTCTTTTCTCATCATCATTATGATCACATAAGGCTTAAGTTTGAGCAAATAAATGAGCAAATGAGCATTAATTCTCCGCCGGGCCGAGGGACCAACTTCCCTGCTTGTGTAGCCTACGTATTTGTCTGCAACGGCTTATGACAGGCGCCGTCCCTGCAGACTGACAGCCCAGGACAGGTGCTGAAGTGTGGGAGAGGAGGGAGAGACTGGGCTCCGCGGGGCTCTTGCAACTTGCGGCGGATCAGGAAGGGTGGAGGACCGACATGACAGGGGGTCTTGGTCTCCTGGTACCTGTGCTGGCCAGGAAAATGCACAGTGTACACGTGTACATATTTAAGTACACGTTCACATCCCTATAAACATGTACACAAGCAGGGAAGTTGGTCCCTCGGCCCGGCGGAGAATTAATGCTCATTTGCTCATTTATTTGCTCAAACTTAAGCCTTATGTGATCATAATGATGATGAGAAAAGAAAACACATTAATTAATGGTACAACCTAAACTGAGACTCGAACCCACACTAGTGGATGACTCAGCTTAATGAGGGAGCTGTTCTACCAGGGGAGCTATCAGTCATAATGCTCTTGTGTGTTATCACTTTGTCAGTCACATTTCACGCGTTGCGTGAATCTCGCTCCCTGCGAGTGAAATGGCCACTTTGAAGTAGTATCTACTGTATATTGAACGAAGTTACTGTACAGTCTTTGTCACTGTACAGAGTAGACACTCTGTAGGCTACTCACTAGCCTATAGGCACACCCCTCGCTTTCAATAATACACACGATATGTTGTGAGCCTCCGTCGTAGTAAAGCCCTCAGATCTACTCTTCGTGTAATAACTGCGCCACCTTGTGGCTAAACATCTACACTGAAGTCATCATAACTTCATAAGTTCTCATTTTCATTATGAATAGCCTACTATTATTGTTATTTGAAGCCGTGTCAGTCTTGACTGTGGGTGATGGGGTCCTCTATGTCTGCTAGTGTCTGTAGCCTACAGTAATATTTTTGTCGACATTATTAAATTGAGGAACTTTTATTTTGAAGGGCACAGGGCAAGGAAGCACACTAGGACCCGCCCACCCACGGAAACAAAATATTCAGCCCAATGCACTCATTCAGCCCAATGCATTTTTTCACAGCAGCAGGAGAAGGAGCTCAACTTTGTAACTTCTCCACAACTCTGTCTGTAGTACAGTTGGTAAAGTGGCCGCTTGCCAACCCCAAGGTCACTAGTTCGAATCCAGGCTGAGCAATCTTGTTATGTGATGTTGAATTCTGCTCCCCTCCCCCACCCTCAATTGGTTACAGGTGTTCGTTAAGAGACGCATTAATTGCTTCTGCCACCGTTTGCAGCACATCATCACATTACAATGGCAACATGCTTATGTCTGTGCTCTCTGTGGCGAAGTGGCAGAGTAAAGGTTTATTGATCATGAGGTCATGGGTTCGATTCCTGCCTCATTCATGTCGTACTTTCTGCTAGAGACTTCATTCAAATTCTGATTTGTAGACAAACTTCTAATGGCTCATTTATGATGCTTTTTTAAGCATCATTGAAAAATCTTTTTCAATGTTTAAATTTCCAGTTTCTGATTGGTTCTTTGCAACACCGCCAGAACTAGGAACTAAATTCAGTTCCGTGTTTTTTTTATTTTTTTTATTTACGTTGATCCATTCGATTGTTTTCCACCATATAAAAATGTAATCATATGGGATACAATATTCAGAGAATTGAGGGATGAAGCAGTTATTATCCCCATTATGTTGTAGTGTATTAGTGATAAGACGTGACAGAAACATGGTGTTGTGATTCAGCCGCCTGGTCAGGGCCCATCACCGCCTGACGGCGGAGGACGAGCCCAGACTCAGTCGCCCGGCTTGGTCCTCTGGTCTCGGGAGACACTGTGTGGTACCACAGCCGCCTGCTACCGGAGGCTCCGCTGCGGGAGAGATCCGACGACGCACACGGGGCGGCTGGCTCTCGCTGCTCTCCGCCGTCCTGGTGCACCACAGTTATCAAGACCGAGACCCACATTGGCCGAAGCAGATGTGCTGTGACACGACACAGTGTTTCCCGCGAACCGGCCTATCACCGACTATGGCGAGTGGGTTGGATTGGCACAATCCACCCGCCGTAACCGACTGACGGCGGAGAAAGAGCCGAGACTCGGTCGCCCGGCTTGCTCCTCTCGGGACTGTGCCGTGCTCTGGCCACTACGGAGGTCCGGGTCGCGGGAAACACTGTGTCGTGTCACAGCACATCTGCTTCGGCTGATGTGGGTCTCGGTCTTGATAACTGTGGTGCACCAGGACGGCGGAGAGCAGCGAGAGCCAGCCGCCCCGTGTGCGTCGTCGGATCTCCCCCGCAGCGGAGCCTCCGGTAGCAGGCGGCTGTGGTACCACACAGTGTCTCCCGAGACCAGAGGACCAAGCCGGGCGACTGAGTCTGGGCTCGTCCTCCGCCGTCAGGCGGTGATGGGCCCTGACCAGGCGGCTGAATCACAACACCATGTTTCTGTCACGTCTTATCACTAATACACTACAACATAATGGGGATAATAACTGCTTCATCCCTCAATTCTCTGAATATTGTATCCCATATGATTACATTTTTATATGGTGGAAAACAATCGAATGGATCAACGTAAATAAAAAAATAAAAAAAAACACGGAACTGAATTTAGTTCCTAGTTCCGGGGGTGTTGCAAAGAACCAATCAGAAACTGGAAATTAAAACTCACTTCCGTTTCAATCAAACTCTCTTTCACACACACTACTATACTCTCTCACACACACCAGTATAATCATGCTCACACACCACTAAACTCTCTCACATAGTGTGTGTGTGTGTATGAGTATAATAGTGTGTGTAAGAGAGTATAGTAGTGTGTGTATGAGTATAGTGGTGTGTGTGAGAGTAAGTATGAATTATTTCCTAAACGGCCTCTCATACAAAGAGACTGAAGGGTTAAAACTGTTGATGTTAAAGAAAATAATGAAGCAGAGGAATGAGAGGAAGATGACTCACTACAGTGAAGGCTTCCTATAGGACATAGAGCTTTCTTCATTATTTACCATACATGAGGTCTGTTCCTCTCCAGCACTGACCAGGGGGCTGCCTACACCTGTACATGCAGGAAGCCCATGGGGGGGGGGGGGGGGGGGGGGGGGCTGAGATCAGCTGAACTGCATCAAAGTATTAAAGTTGATTTGTTGAAAATGTTTTCCTACATCTCCAAACTGTCTAAATGTAAGTGGAAAGTGGAAGTTGACTTCTTGACTAAAGACGATGGTGTCACATGTTGAGATATTAAATGTCTTGTTTTCAGACCTTCACTCACTTAAATACTAAAAGAACAAGTTACTGAACATTTCTGTCTCCACAACAAAGGAAGGAAGACACTGAACCTGACTGTCACTGATGATGTCACTGATGGACTCACCTGAACAGGTGAGCTCCACGGTGGAGGAAGAGTAACCTGATGATGATGAACACTCCCTCAGGGTAGATCCAGACAGAACACAGTCAGTGTTGATCCCCCACACAGACCTCTCTGAGGACTCCTCTCTTCTTGTTGTTGAAACAGCGGAGCCACAGTCCAGATCTCTACAGAATACAGATGCTTCCTTCAGGTTCCTGTTGGAGTAGATGTCATACACTGGTCTCCACTCTCCTCGTTTCAGCTGCAGTTCACCTGCACAGCGACTGGCTCCTCCCACCAACCTGACAGGCTCTGAACACAGAGAAGAGAGTGAAGAGTAAAAGAAGTGAGTTTGATTCAAACAGAAATGAAGCAAATCCAACCTGTAGCTCCACTTGTACCTGAGCAGGTGAGTCCAACAGCTTTGCCAGGTGAGCAGCTGGTTCTAGTTGAGCCTGAGCTTCTACAGTCCAGGAGAGCTGACTCGTTGCCTCCACACTGGAACTCTTTGGTCCACATTGGAGCCTCCACTGCTCCATAGAGCGCCCCCTGGAGGACTGAAGGAGCCCCACAGTCAAGCTCCCTACAGACCACCTCTGCATCCTGCTGGTCAAAGTCATCTTCACACACTGAGGACCACCACTGGTCAGACTGGTTGGACTTGACCTCCAGTCTGCCTGAACACACACTGGTCCCATTCAGCAGCCTGACAGAGTCTGCAGAGAGAGACACAACATTTAAACTTTGATCCTGACCTTTATTTACTGTCATATCAACTTTAGAGTCATCAGCATACACCACTCACAAAACGTCAGGGATACTCAACTTTTGGGTGAAATGTATCTAAAATGTAAAAAGTTCCTGCTACAGTGATAGTATATCATGAAAGCAGGGCTTTTCAGTAGAAGTATGTAATGGTAATTTCTTCATCTCAAACAATGTGTTAAAATAAAAGCTAACAACAGTGGTGGGTGTCAATAAGTTGTCATGTGACCAAAGGACATCCACTTCTCTGCCTTTCTGTGACTCTTCCAGTCTCTCTGTGTCTCTGTTCAACCTGCTGCTGACACAAACATATTGTACATTTAAAAATTTTTAAATTAACCTGAGTTGTATTATGGTAGGCGTAATAAGCTATGCTTCAGCCTATGCCTTTTCGGTCCAATTGTTTACTCTGATTGATGTTATTTTTCTTTATTTACTTTTTTCTTTCTGGTTTGTTACTTTTCTTTTAATGACATGTATTGACCAAAATAAACGAAACGAAACGAAACTCTGAGCTCAGTGGACACTTCTCTCTGACAACATCCCGTATGAAGCCTCTATTGCTTTGACCAGGACTGTTGATGGATTGATAAGTGTCATCTTGGTCTCATGATGTCAAAATGTGAACAGCATGATGAAGAGAGAGAAAAACTTTATTAATCCCAATGGAAAATTCAGTTTGCACTTACAGCACCTAGCCATGATGATTAAAGCAGAAGTAAGCGATCCGGTCGTTTTGGCTAATGCTGCGTTCCAGGCAGGCTTTTGAAACCGTAAATTACAGCTTCAAGTCACGACTTACGATTTTGTAGCGTTCCAGGCAACCCACTCGTGTTTCTCCGACCTGTTTTACCTGTGAAAGTCACTATAACGGCCACTCGTAACTTCCGACCCGTGAACTCGTACCAGATCGAACTGGTACCACTTCATAGGTCGGAAAAACACGAGTTACGGGTTGCCTTGAACACACCATAACAGTCCTCGTCCCTACGTCACCACATTCACGGCTGCACACACAGCCCTGCATGCCGTTCTCTCTCCTCATTGGATAAAAACTGTAGGATACGAGAAATGTTTTCTCCTGGGCTCAGAGCAGAGCAGAGGGACTGACAGACCCATGTTTCAGTCCAAACACTCTATGTAAGTGATTGCTGTCGGAAGATACAACTATTTAAGACTTATATTAACGCAAATATATCGCTTACTTCTGCTTTAAATAAATAAATAAACAATGTACAGTACAACAGCCAGCAACATGAGAAGAGCCTCAGCTGAATAGCACAGCAACACACATTCACATTTGACATTCAATATTATAAAGTCAGCGGAAATAAGCCAAGGGTTTGGTGTGCCCCTACACACAAGCAAATAAAATAGAAAGGAGAGAAAGAACCAAACTAACCTACCTACTCATAACAATCCTGCCTGATAGAGGATGGGATGAAAGGGTCAGAGCAGCGATTAGTTTTTGTCCTGGCTGTGCAGTAGCGCTGCCCTGAGGGCATCAGCATGAAATTCACTCCTCAGGGCGTGGCCAGGCTGACTGATTATGTGTGAGAAGGTGAGCAACCCCCTCCCCTTCTCACCGTCACCTGGGGGTGGACGCCATTGTGTGGCGTCTCCCATGAGGCAGAGAGAGAGACTGTGTGGACATTCTTACACACGCACTCCTTTAGGGGAATCGGGGAGGTCTGTATGGTGTTTATGTTTATATTAATGATGTGTATGTTGTGTTGTGCTTTGTAAACATATGCGGCATGAGCCATGTGCCGGCGTCGGGAGCGCAGTGCGCTGCGACTCGCCTTCACCACACTCACAACTCACCTGTAACAGTTTCTCTCCATACAATCATCCTGGCGTGTAGTGAGGTGCCCACTGCTCGTCCCATTCTTCATCCATTCACAGTTAAAGACTCTCACACATTCACAGACACTCTCATACACGCTCACACACTCACCTGCACGTCTCCCAGCTCCTCAGTGGCCGACATGTTTGTAAAACTAGATCTAATTCAAAGTCTCGCGCGAGACCCAAGTTGACGCGCTCGGTGTGTTCACGTGCAGTTGGACGTTTGTGTCATAAACACAAACTCTTGACTTGCTTGAAGTAAATAAATTTCTCGGTGCATGTTTGAGTCGCCATCTGACGCTGTCTGTGGCTTTGAGGGATGTAAACAGCCTAAGCAGCAGAACTTCAATCCGCTCACATTCATCGCTGCCGTGGCGACGCGGGGACAGACACAACTACCGCAAAACAGGAGACATTAAACTGAAACCTTCAGATTCCTTCTTTTAGACCTAAAATGTTAGGAAAATACAGCCCCGAGTTGAATTTGCCAGGAATTGTCCTTTAAATGTGTCCCTCAAAACATGTAAAAAGTCTTTTTGCCATTCATAGTTTCCTTGAGGAGCTAGGCCTCAGAGACCGTGTTTCACCATCTCTGTGTTCAGGATTTAATGGGCGGGTCTAAAACTATAAACCCGCCCCCTGCTCCGCTCTAGGTATAAATACATTCAGCAAACTGGTTTCCATGGTTTTCCGTCCCACTTGCTTTTGAGTCCTGCTGAAAGGGGAAACAGCTAACTAAACGTAGTTCACACACAGGGGAGACCACTACTGTCTGGTTCCTTCATATAACAACGAGTTTACAGTGTTATAATGTTAACGTATCCACACCGTGATAAACATCAGTTACCGCGGGGAGAGAGGCTGAAAACCCCCGGTCACACACCGATGATGCTTCACAATGTTACACACACACACACACACACACACACACACACACACACACACACACACACACACACACACACACACACACACACACACACACACACACACACTCTCTCTCTCTCCTGCCTCTCCACTGTAACTGCTCTGAAGCAAGGCAAGGCAAGGCAAGGCAGCCGGTCAGCTCGATGGGAGGACTGGGTGGTAGACTGGACCATGGGAAGGGAGGGGAGGCCGGTCTAACAGCAGGGGAAGGGGTGGGAGGGGGGCGATGCAGGCGGCGGCTGGTGCAGAGAGATGGAGCTCCGGTGGATCTGCGGAAACACAGAGAGAGTGCGAGACACCAAGGCCAAACTACAAAGTACAACAGAAAATGACAGTTCAAAAATATACTGAGGAGAGGAGAGGAGAGGAGAGGAGAGGAGAGGAGAGGAGAGGAGAGGAGAGGAGGAGAGAGGAGGGGAGAGGAGGAGAGAGGAGGAGAGGAGAGGGCTCTGTGTATCCAGATGTGTTCCCAGCAGTCTAAGCCTATAGCAGCGTAGCTATAAAATGGTTCAGAGCTACCTGAACCAGCCCTAACTAAAAGCCCTGTCATAAAGGAAGGTCTTAAGTCTAGACTTAAATGTAGTTAGAGTGTCTGCCTCTTTGACCCATGGAGAGAGCTGGTTCCACAGTAAAGGAGCCCGGTAACTGAAGGCTCTACCTCCCAGTCTGTTTTTAGAGATACTGGGAGTCACTAACAGACCTGCGTTCTGGGAGCGGAGTGCTCTGGTAGGACAGTAAGGAATGATTAGTTCTTTCAGATAGGTTGGAGCTTTATCATTAAGAGCCTTATAAGTCAGCAGAAGGATTTTGAAGTCTATTCTAAATCCTACAGGAAGCCAGTGGAGAGAAGCTAAGGTGGGAGAGATGTGCTCTCTCTTCCTAGCTCCTGTCAAAACTCTCGCTGCGGCATTCTGGACCAGCTGGAGACTCTTTAGAGAGTTTTTCGGACATCCTGACAGGAGAGAGTTGCAGTAGTCTAGCCTAGAAGTGATAAATGCATGCACTAGTTTCTCAGCATCACTCTGGGAGAGAATATTCCTAATCTTAGTGATACTGCGCAGATGGAAGAAGGCGGTCCTAGTCACATGTTTTATGTGGGAGCTGAAGGAAAGGTCCTGGTCAAAAATGACTCCAAGGTTCCGCGCGGTTGTACTCAGGGTCAGGGTGATGCCATCTAGAGTAGCGATCTGATCAGAGAAAGTGTCCCTAAGATGTTTAGGTCCAAACACAATGACCTCAGTTTTATCTGAATTCAGTAGCAAGAAGTTAGAGGACATCCAGGATCTAATGTCTTTCAGACAGTCTTGCAGATTGATGAGGCGGCTTCTGTCATCTGGCTCCATGGACAAGTAGAGTTGCGTATCATCCGCATAACAGTGAAAATTGATTGAATGCTTCCGGATGATGCCACCTAATGGGAGCATGTAAAGAATGAAGAGGATTGGCCCTAAGACTGAACCCTGCGGTACACCATGCGTAACTCTGCTATACTCTGAATGGTCGTTATTAACATTAACAAATTGAAACCTGTCAGATAAGTATGACTTAAACCATTTCAGGGCGGGCCCTTTAATCCCAATTTCATGATCTAGTCTCTGCAGCAGGATGCTGTGGTCGATGGTGTCGAATGCAGCACTGAGGTCCAAAAGTACAAGAACAGAGACGAGACCTCTGTCTGAAGCTATAAGAAGATCATTAGAGACTTTGACAAGTGCTGTTTCAGTGCTATGGTGTTCTCTGAATCCAGATTGGAAAGCTTCAAAGAGCTCGTTGCTGTGCAGATGTTCATGTAGCTGCTCCAGGACGATCTTCTCAAGGATCTTAGAGATGTAAGGAAGGTTGGATATAGGCCGATAGTTGGCTAGGACATCTGGGTCAAGAGAAGGTTTTTTAAGTAAAGGGTTAATGACAGCCACCTTGAAGGCCTGTGGCACGTAGCCTGTGGCTAAGGAAAGATTGATTTGGTTCAGAAAAGAAATGTTAATTAAGGGGAAGACATCCTTAAGTAGTCTTGTCGGGACTGGATCCAGCAGACATGTGGCTGACTTGGAAGAAGTAATTGCAGAAGTTAAGTCTGACAGGTCGATGGGAGAGAAGCTGTCCAAGTGTGTACCAAGTCTGGGAGGTGCTTCTATGGGTACTGTAATCTGTGGTCCGTTACTAGCAATTTTTGTTCTAATATTAACTATCTTTTCGGTAAAGAAAGTTAGGAAGTCGTTACTGCTGAGAGTTGGAGGGATGGATGGCTCAACGACACTATGGTTCTTGGTCAGCCTGGCCACAGTGTTGAAAAGGAACCTGGGGTTGTTCTTATTCTTTTCTATTAAAGATGAGTAGTAATTGCTTCTAGTATTACGGAGTTCTTTTTTATATATTAATAAACTATCCTTCCAGGCTTGACGGTCTTCCTCATGTTGGCTGGAATGTGTGTTTCAGAGCGCGCAGATTTGGGCTGTACCAGGGAGCTATTCTTTTCTGGTTGATAACTTTCTTTTTCAGGGGAGCTACAGCATCAAGTGTCCCAAGGAGTGCTGCTGCAGTGCTATCCACAAGATAGTCCACCTGTGTGGGGGTGAAACCAGCATAACTGCCCATAATATGGTTACAGGATGTGGCACCAAGCTCTGCTGGAATAAGCTCTTTAAATCTAGAAACAGCTGTGTCAGATAGACATCTACTGTAGCGGGATTTTTTCCCAGGTAGGATATAATTTGTTAAAGTAAATTCAAATGTTATTAAAGAATGGTCAGACAAGACGGGGTTCTGAGGAAGAACTGTGACATGGTCAGCTTCTATTCCATAAGTAAGTACTAAGTCAAGGATATGATTAAAAGTGTGAGTGGGTTTGTTTACCCTCTGAGAGAAGCCGACTGAATCCAAAAGTGACTTGAACGCAGTAGCCAGACAATCATCATCGACGTCCACATGAATGTTAAAGTCACCTACTATAATGACTTTGTCTGAGCTCATTGCTAAATTTGACAGAAAGTCAGGGAATTCTTCTAGAAACTCAGAATAAGGTGCAGGAGGACGATACACTACAGCAAGTAAGAGTGGTTTTTCTGCTTTCCAGTCTGGGTGAGAGAGGCTGACAGTAAGGCTTTCAAATGTATTATATGAACTATTATGTCTAGGGTTGATAATCAGATTTGACTGATAAATAGCAGCCACTCCTCCTCCTCGGCCTGTGTTACGAGGCACATGACAGTTAATGTAACTAGGAGGGGTAGATTCATTCAAACTAACATATTCATCTTGCTGCAACCAGGTCTCAGTGAGTGTTAATATGTCAATATGGTGACTTGTAATTAAGTCATTCACTAGGAGAGACTTGGATGGGAGAGAACGAATGTTGAGCAAACCACATTTAATAGTTCTATTAGGTTGGCTTGCTGGAGCAGTGTTTTTGATTTTAACTAAGTTGCTATAAACAACTCTTCTAGATTGGGGTTTAGGCTTAGACAGCCTCGAGGCAGACACAGTTTCTATAGGCTGGGTGGGTGACAACAAGAGGGACCCAGCAGAGGGGCGTGTTAAACTGCGGCTCTGCCTGCTGGTCTGAACTCTGGGTGCTTGTCAGGGATTAGCACGGCTAATAAAGTTCCCTATGTTACTAGATAGGAGGGATGCGCCATCCAGAGTAGGATGGACGCCATCTCTCCGAATCAGACCAGTCTTTCCCCAAAAGGAGGTCCAGTTATCTATGTAAGCCACGTCGTTATCTAAGCACCACCTAGACATCCAGCGATGGAATGAACGCATGCGACTAAACATATCGTCACTCACTAAGTTGGGCAGCGGGCCAGAGAAAATTACGGAGTCCGACATTGTCTTTGCAAAGTTGCACACCGAAGCCATATTAACCTTAGTTATCTCCGACTGGCGAAGCCGGGTGTCATTAGCACCGACATGGATTACAATCTTACTGTATTTAACCTTACGTTTACATGCCAGCAGCTTCAGATTAGCCTCAATGTCGCCCGCTCTGGCCCCTGGGATGCACTTTACGCTCGCTGAATTCTCTACCTTCACGTTCCGTAAAATGGAGCTGCCAATGACTAATGCCGACTTCACAGCGGGGCTGTGAGCAACAGAGCCGACATGTTGAGTTACGTTCTCAGCGGGTGTGTCGCTGAGTGGGGAAAAGCTGTTGGAGACGTGAAGGGGTTGGTGGGCCAACACGGGCTTTTTGCGACTATGATTCCCTCGGCTTGTTGTCACCCAGCCGGACTGGCTAGTTCCCGGCTGCTCGGGGGCTGGGGGGGAGCTGCTAGCGGCGGCTAGGCTAGGTGGCTCCGCACCGGCTAAGCTGGACTGTGAAGCTACTGTAGCTGGACTAGCCTCCATGGTGCGGAGCCGGGACTCTAACTCGCTGAGCCTCGCCTCCAGAGCTACAAACATGCTACACTTATTACACATACCATTATCACTAAAGGAGGCAGAGGAGTAGCTAAACATCTGACACTCAGAGCAGGAGAAGGAGAGAGAGGAGGGGGGAGAAGCCATAGCTAGTATGCTAAGCTAGTATGCTAAGCTAACTAGCGGACCTGTGGCAAATACAACAAGTTGAATGGAGAAATACAAAGAGAGTCCTGTTAAAGACTTAAGTGACAGAAAGTTGTGTAATGTAGTAAAACGTGGTGTACACTGGTGCTTAAAGTGATTCAATTAGCAGAACACTAGACGGAGGACTGAGAAAGTCTAACACAAGAACACAACACAGCAGCAGGTACAGGCAGGAAATGACGTAACACGCTCACCGTAAGTCTCGAGCGCCACCAACAGGGAAAAAGCTGACCACAAACCGTCCATCAGCATTATTTATTTTCTCTCCGGGCAATTAGTTCAAGATGAAACACCAGTTATTATGGTGAAGTTAAATTTAGATAAATAATAGCTGTGTGTTTGGCCCTTAAGCAGTGGGCTGTGTGTCTGTTCCTCTGACATCTAGGATCCACTGGCCTCTCTAAAAACTGACGTTTTGGAGGGCGGGAACACTGATGGCGTGTTACTGAAGAGGCATGAACAGTGGATAAACACCGATGAGCTGCTCTCTATCTCGCTCCCCATTGGAGAGTGACCTCATGTCTGACGGATTCATTTGCATAAAGTTGAGCTGTGGTCAAGTCTGAGGAAAGGGGCTTGGACTTTTGACGTGTGTATTTTCAAAATGTGGCTTGATGGAACCATTTTTCCAGGATCTCCAACCCGAACTTTAAATATCTGTTGTATTTATTTATTTATTTTCTCTCCGGGCAATTAGTTCAAGATGAAACACCAGTTATTATGGTGAAGTTAAATTTAGATAAATAATAGCTGTGTGTTTGGCCCTTAAGGCATCTTAATATTTATATTCAAGATGAGTGCCTTGGTATTTTCTCTTTTTTTCTTCTAACATAAATAATACTTTAAGATAAATAAAATATTAAAATGTACAAATGATTTCTGTTTAAAATGTGTGACTTATTAAATATAATAAGATTTAAACCTCTGGGTAGAGCTGAGCATGAGGAAGAAGAAGGAGCTGAGAGTTAATGGCGTGGAGTCGACAACAGTGGACTGTGTGTGTCGTAAGCGTTGTGTTTTATCAGTAACGGACTGTGGGGAGCATACGTCAGTCCGACTGCCCAAAAGTCCGACGGCTCATTTCTCCGACTACCCATTCTACAGTGTTAAGGTTAGGTTTAGGGTAAGGTTAAGGGTTAGGGCTACTTAAGTCGGAGAAATGGGAGGTCGGACTAATGGACGCAAAAATAAAGAAATCTATGGTTGGAGAAATGGGTAGTCGGACAGACGTCATGCGCCCACGGACTGTGAACTGTTGTCGGACGACGCTCTGTGAGTGTGTGAGTTGGGACTCCATCACAGTTGAGGTGTTTGGTGTTCTAGCAGACAGAAGCTACGGGCTAACGGCACGGTCCTCGTCAAGAGGAGACGATGGTGATGAAACCTCCTGCACAGACGGGAGGAGCTTCACCTGGTCGCCACGGAGACTATCACCACCAGACCTTCACCTTCACTCACTTAAATACTAAAGGAACAAGTTAAGGAAGGAAGACACTGAACCTGACTGTCACCGATGATGTCACTGATGGACTCACCTGAACAGGTGATCTCCACGGAGGAGGGAGGGGAAACTGATGATGATAAATATGAACACTCCTTCAGGGTGGATCCAGACTGAACACAGCCAGCGTTGATCCTCCACACAGACCTCCCTGAGTATCTTAAGTACTCATATCTTCTTCTTGTTGAAACAGCAGAGCCACAGTCCAGATCTCTACAGGCTACAGATGCTGCCTTCAGGGACCAGTAGCCATCACTGTCCACTGATCTCCACTCTCCCAGTTTCAGCTGCAGTTTACCTGCACAGCGACTGGCTCCTCCCACCAACCTGACAGGCTCTGAACACAGAGAAGAGAGTGAAGAGTAAAAGAAGTGAGTTTGATTCAGCAAATCCAAACTGTAGCTCCACTTGTACCTGAGCAGGTGAAGATTAATTACTTTGGCTCCATCTTGTGGTAGCATGAAGAATGACACTGATATAAAACAATGACAATAAGAGGCACAGTAGGAAGACAACAAGAGAGTTGCTATTACAATATACATGTAGCCCTTGCTAAAGTAATGGGTGTATTTGCATTTTGATAACAATATAATGTACAGATTCATAATTCATGTGAAGTTTATTGTGTATTGATGTGTTTAAAAATGCATAAATATGGTTAAAATACAAAGGTTAAAAAAGTTAAAAATCTACAAGAAATATGTGTTAAAAATATAAGTTCATGTCATCTCATGTCGTGTCCTAAAAGAAAAAAGAGTAAGTTCATCTGAGACAGTGTTTAAGTGCAATTACGTTAGTTACACAATATTATTTGTTTTAAGAGGTGTCTATCACAAAAGTCTTTGCTGTGATTGGCTTGTGCAGAGCTCGGAGACTCCGGCCAATCGGGTGAGCAGTCTGACGTCAGGGGGTGGGACTTAGACTGTGTTGTGGTTCCGGGAAGAAAAAAGAAAAGAGGGAGAGACACGAGTTAGCCCAACCGCGTCGAAGTTTTGAGACTTTTTAGAGGCTGAAAGTTCTTGTTTTAAGGTGAACGGACTGTTACCGGATAATATAGACTTTTGTGCCCTGTCGAGAGGATCTGCGCCCTCCGGTGTGGACGAGAGCTGTCGGACGGAATCGTTAACGAGCGGACTGTGAGTTTCGGCTGGCCTGCCGGCGAGCCGCCATTCCCCCCTCATTCCCCGTTTCCCCACGGACTGTCGGGAGCGCATGGACTGTTGTCGGGAGTCGTGAGTAACTGTTGATTTGCACGTGCCTTTTATTTTGCTTTCAGAGAGCGAAGCGGCCAGTGTGTTTTGGGCCTCAACGCACACGAGCAACGAAACAGGCCTGCAACGGGGTTTTGGGGTAGCTTTTCCCAGACTGTTGTGGACTGTGGGGTGTGCGTGTGGATGTGTGTGTGTGGGTTCATTGCATTATTCGCCTGCTTTATGTTTCATGATATTTGGTGTGAATAACCAGTGACTGCCAGTATTTAAAGTGATCAGAACGGGTATCATTTCTGTTGAACATTAATTTTATTGTCACTGAACCCAAGTGATTATTGCATATTTTTATTTTTCTATTTTGAACTAAAAAATCCTCTAACTAAAGAAAGTATTTACATTTAAAGTGCTATTGTGTGTGGTTTTCATTTACTCAATTCTTATTTTATTTATTAAGCATAACAAAAAAGGGGAATATCATAAGTTTAACCCAGGCCCCGCCCCATAGGTACATGAGACGGGTGTTACACAAAATGGAGGCACCGCTGGGATATTCCCATGCTTAATGTTTTTCGTTTTTTTGCCCGTTAAAGGTGCATTTCGTTTTAAATCTTTCACAGCTACACACCAGTAGTAGGTTAGAGTAATGACTACTCAGACGACTACTCAGACGACTACTCAGACAGCTTCTCAGCCAGCACCTGAGCTTAGTAGCTGGTGCAGTGAGGCAGGCATAGACCCAAACCGGGCCTTTGTACTGCATGACGTTCCTGCTGACACTGACCATACAGCCATTGAAGAGACTGCTGAGACAGTGAAAGCTTTTGGAAAAGTGAAAGTAAGAGAGACAGTACTTGACGTTAAGACCGGCAATAGTCTAGTACTTTGTGAATGTCGTCAAGATGTTCACCCAGACCGCATACCATCTCAACTTCAGACATTGGATGGAGGTCCTGCCTGGAAAATATCCCTCTTTGTTGAATCTGAGAGTCCGGCTGATGACTTCTTAGCCAAGCTTAACAAGCTACTCAAAGAGGAGGGAAAATCAGTTAATGATGTTCATGCCATGCTGTCTACAGATGTTCCACAGGGTAACTCACCTGAATCGATCATACGTGCAGTTGGAGATCTGTTAGAAAAAACTATGCGACCTACCAGTGAGAACAATGCATTTAGACGTCTTCGGACGTTCTCTGGTCATCTCCCCACACCAGCAGGTGAGGAGAGTGTTGAACACTGGCTCGAGCAGGCTCGCCTGATGATTGAAGAGTGTGACTGTTCTGCCAGAGAAAAGCGAAAGAGAATAGTAGAGAGTTTAAAGGGGCCTGCTCTGGAAATTATCCAAGCTGTGCGGCTAAATAATCCTGATGCTAGCCCTGAGTGTTATGTAGAAGCTATAGAAAGTGCATTCGGAACTCCTGAGTCTGGTGAAGATTTGTATTTTGCTTTCAGGAGTCTCCACCAACAGCGAGGAGAAAAGCTGTCAGACTTCCTGAGAAGGTTGGAACGCTCACTGACCAAAGTGGTGCAAAGAGGAGGTCTTCCGAGTCACAGAGCTGATCGTGCACGCATCGACCAACTCATAAGGGGCGCTGCTGAGTCTGACATCATGCTTTTACAGCTGCGACTAAGAGAAAGGAAGGAGAAACCCCCTACCTTTCTGAAGCTCCTGAATGAAATCCGGGAGGAGGAAGAATATGAGACTGCACGACGTAAGTTAAACACAACAGTGAGACAAGTTAAAGTTGGTGAGGAGACAAAAACCAAATCAACAGAAGTTCAAGAGTTAAAAACAGAGATTAAAGAGCTACGCTCTCAGCTTAAAGAGCTAACACACCAGCGACAAGACACACAAGCTGAGCTAACACAAAAGCCAACCAAGAAAAGTACAGATACTGGAACAGAAAGTGAAGTCCAGCAGTTAAAGCAGCAAGTGCAACAGTTACAACACCAGTTAACTGTCATGTCTGTATCACATGGTGCAACCTCAGCAGACACAAAAAGGAAAGATGGGGGAGCTAGATACGGCAAAGCTTCGAAACCATACACTGTAAAAGATCCTGACAGTTTTTTCTGTTACCGGTGCGGCGAGAACGGCCATATCGCCACCCACTGCATAGCCCCAGAGAACACAGCCAAAGTAATCCAAAGACTGCTTGGAGCACTGCGCAAGAGTAAGGAGGAGAAGGGGGCTTCAAAAGGCTCTGCTGAGTCTAAAGGGGTTGGTTCAGTCAGGAAAAGCTCAGTGCACACACCTTCACTCAGTGGTTTGCCAGAAGGGCTGGTTGGTCCATCCATGATGGCCAATGTGACCATTGAAGGGCAGCCATGTAGAGCTCTTTTAGACAGTGGTTCTCGAGTCACCATCATTTTCGAGAGCTGGTACTCCCGTTACCTCCCCGATGTGCCCATCCTTCCGCTCACAGACCTCGCCATATGGGGCCTGAGTGACTCTACTTACCCATACAAGGGGTATGTGGCCGTTGAGTTGGGGTTTCCCCCTAACACAGAGGGAGCTGAAGAGGCCGTCTCCATCTTGGCTCTAGTATGTCCCGACCCAAAGAGTCCAGACCCAGTTCCCGCCATTATTGGCACCAACTCAAAGAAACTGCATTCTTTGCTCACCCACTGTGGAGAGTTTAAAGGTAACGGTGAGGTTCATTCACTGAGGATAGATACTCTCACATCAGAACCCCTCTCATCACCTAGCGTCTTACCACTGGGCGTGGTTGGTCAGGTGAAGTGGCAAGGCCCCGGGTCTCTCACCATTCCCCCAGGGGGAGAGCGTTATGCTGTCTGTAAAGTGGAGCAGCAGCAGCCCTTGGGTAAAAGTATCCTGATGGTCGAGGTAGATGAAACAGCAAACCTCCCAGCTGGTGTACTGGTTCCACCTGTTGTACTGCCAGCGTCTGCGATGGATACCAATGGTTTCAAACTTCTGCTAAGAAATGAGTCCCAAAAGGAGACCGCTGTCCCTACTGGCACAGTGCTGGCCCAAGTGTACCTGGTAGACACGGTCACTGAGTTAAAGAAGACCTCAGTCCAAGAGAAGTCTATTGACCCTGAGCTGTTTGACTTTGGGGATTCTCCCATACCTGAGGCGTGGAAAGCCAGGTTAGCCACAAAGCTAGCAGAGAGAGCCAATGTCTTCTCCTTGGAGGAGTGGGACGTCGGTCTAGCAAAAGGTGTGACTCACCACATAAGGCTGCGCGACGCTAGGCCGTTCAGGGAGAGATCCCGCAGGATCGCCCCAGCGGACATTGAAGATGTTCGCCGCCATCTTCAGGAACTTTTGGCAGCGGGAATAATCAAAGAGTCGCGGAGTCCGTATGCATCTCCGATTGTCATAGTAAGAAAAAAGAGTGGCAAAGTGCGAATGTGCATTGATTATCGGCTGCTGAACTCCAGAACTGTTCCCGATCAGTATACTATGCCGCGCATAGATGATGTACTGGATTGTTTGACAGGGAGCAAATGGTTCTCCGTATTGGATTTGAGAAGTGGATATTACCAAGTGGAGATGTCAGAGGCAGATAAAGAAAAAACAGCTTTTATCTGTCCTCTTGGCTTCTTTCAGTTTGAGAGAATGCCTCAAGGTATCACTGGTGCTCCTGCAACCTTCCAAAGGTTAATGGAGAAAGCCGTCGGAGACATGAACCTGATACAAGTTCTCGTGTACCTTGATGATCTCATTGTTTTCGGTAGGACCCTAGAGGAGCACGAGGAGCGACTATTAAAGGTTCTGGATAGGCTAGAGGAATGTGGCCTCAAACTTTCCATTGACAAGTGTCAATTTTGCCAGCCCCAGGTGAAGTTTCTAGGGCACATTGTTTCGGCCTCTGGAGTTGCCACTGACCCCGAGAAAGTGAGGGCTGTGACCCACTGGAAGAAACCCACCGACTTGAAGTCCCTGAGATCCTTTCTAGGATTTTGTGGGTACTATCGGCGGTTCATTGAGAGCTATTCCTCCATCGTCCGCCCACTCACCGAACTGACCAAAGGTTATCCTCCTGCACAGAGGAGCAGGAAGGATGTCGTCAAAGGAAAGAAAGAGACTTACTTCCAAGTCTCTGAGCCTTTTGGTAGTCGTTGGACTCCAGCTTGCGATGAAGCCTTTCAGAACATTGTCTACAAACTCACACATGCACCGGTCTTGGCCTTTGCCGACCCGGCTAAACATTACATCTTGCATGTGGACGCAAGTCTAAACGGGCTGGGAGCTGTACTTAATCAAGAGTATCCAGAGGGGATCCGCCCAGTCGCTTTTGCCAGTCGCAAGTTGAGTCAAGCCGAACGGAACTATCCAGTCCATCAGCTAGAATTTCTAGCTCTAAAATGGGCAGTCGTTGATAAGTTCCATGACTATTTGTATGGTGCGAAGTTTACGGTAAGAACAGACAATAATCCCCTTACCTACGTCTTGACGACGGCCAGGTTGAACGCGACAGGCCACCGGTGGTTAGCGGCGCTCTCCACCTACGACTTCAGCATTCGCTACAAGCCCGGCCGGGAAAATATTGATGCTGACTTATTGTCCAGGAGTCTGCAGGAGACAGGAGATGGGTGGGTGGATATACCTCCCTCTGGCATCAAAGCCCTGTGTCGTAGGATCACTACAGGTGGTTCCTACCAAGACACCACCAGATTCGTTGACCAGCTAGGTGTTTCGCCTGACGCCATTCCTGCTGTGTATGCTGGTCTTACTCAGATTGAAATGAGCCCACTGGAGCAGTTGAGCTTAAAGGAGCTCTCAGAAGCTCAAGACTCTGATCCGGTCATAGGTGTAGTGAAGCTTCAAGTTGAGCGGGGACAAGGTGCTCCAGCTCCTAAGCATCCTAACCCAGACGTGACCTTGCTGCAGAGAGAAAATTCCAAACTTAAGATAAAGCGTGGCCTTCTGTTCAGAGTCACCAAAAGACCCTCTGGGAGAGAAGTGAGTCAGCTTGTCTTACCTGATAAATATCGACAGATGGTGTTGAAATCAGTGCACGATGATGCTGGTCATCTCGGTACAGACCGAACCACAGAGCTCATTAAGGACCGGTTTTACTGGCCCAAAATGGCCTCTGAAATCGCGACATACATCCAGAACTGTGGAAGGTGCGTAGCTAGGAAAACTATCCCACAGAAAGCTGCCCCTTTACAGCAGATCACAAGTAGTGGCCCTCTAGATCTGGTCTGCATAGATTTTCTTTCCATTGAGCCAGACTCAAAAGGCATAGCTAACGTGCTAGTTGTCACTGATCATTACACCAGATATGCTCAAGCATTTCCCACAAAAGATCAGAAAGCACTTACTGTAGCCAAAGTCCTCTTTGAAAAGTTTTTCGTGCATTATGGGTTGCCTGCCCGCATCCACAGTGACCAGGGCCGAGATTTTGAGAGCAGACTCATAAAAGAGCTTTTGACCCTACTCGGTGTCCGCAAGTCCAGAACATCACCTTACCATCCTCAGGGTGATCCTCAGCCTGAGCGGTTTAACCGCACTCTTCTGGCAATGCTTGGCACGCTTGATCCAGCTCAGAAGCCAAAATGGAGCCAGCATATCAGTCAGCTAGTGCATGCTTACAACAGCACAAGAAATGATGCCACTGGGTACTCGCCCTACTTCCTTATGTTTGGAAGAGAGGCGCGGCTACCAGTTGATTTGTGTTTTGGCATTGGATCCGAGGAAGAGAATGATTTGAAACACCACCAGTATGTGGCCAACATGAGAAAGGAGCTACGGAACGCTTACCAGCTAGCCGCTGATGCAGCTTCCAAGAACCATGAACGGAACAAAAAACGGTATGATACAAGAGTTCGAAATCAGACCTTGGAGGAAGGAGACCGGGTATTGGTTCGCAATCTTGGCATCACAGGAAAACACAAACTACAGGATCGCTGGAACTCCCTACCCTATGTAGTGGTCGCCAAGTTACCCAATCTTCCTGTGTATCGTGTAAAACCGGAAAGAGGAACTGGTGTAGTGAAAACATTACACAGAGACCACCTGCTACCCATTGGTTACCTGGTGAGAATGTCTGCTCCATCAGAACGGACAGTACAGCCCAAGAGACCGGTGACCAGGGCACAGCAAACTAGGTGTGAAAACAAAGATCAGACACAAAACACAAGACATGTAAGCCAAGACGATTATGACTCAGAGTCTGAAGAGGAACATGTCTACTACTTACCTCCACTGACACTTCGTGCCCGTGTAGACTCTCAGAGCAATGAGGCTGAAAAAAGGGATGCTCCGGTCCTGCACGACAGACCCGTGAGAGATCATCTTGTTGTCAATGACTTACCTGAAGTGGAGGAACCAGCGGATGAACTTCCAGCAGCAGAGGAGCAAATGGAAGAAAGTCCACAGACACGCCGAGACTCTGTGGTGGACACAGAGCTAGACGAGGGAGACGTCCCTATCCCTAGCACCTCGGTTGTGGATGCTGACTCTCGCCGTGAACCTACTGCAAAAAGGAAAGTGAAACCTGTTCTACGCCTCAGTTATGATGAACCTGGACAACCGACTGACAGACCTGTGACTATTAGTTTTCGAGGTATGATAATCCAGATTAGCTATGACCCAGACGCCATACAGATACATTAGGCAGAGTGTTGAACTATTGATTTGGGTCTGACACTTAGATGGGGGAGGATGTAGCCCTTGCTAAAGTAATGGGTGTATTTGCATTTTGATAACAATATAATGTACAGATTCATAATTCATGTGAAGTTTATTGTGTATTGATGTGTTTAAAAATGCATAAATATGGTTAAAATACAAAGGTTAAAAAAGTTAAAAATCTACAAGAAATATGTGTTAAAAATATAAGTTCATGTCATCTCATGTCGTGTCCTAAAAGAAAAAAGAGTAAGTTCATCTGAGACAGTGTTTAAGTGCAATTACGTTAGTTACACAATATTATTTGTTTTAAGAGGTGTCTATCACAAAAGTCTTTGCTGTGATTGGCTTGTGCAGAGCTCGGAGACTCCGGCCAATCGCGTGAGCAGTCTGACGTCAGGGGGTGGGACTTAGACTGTGTTGTGGTTCCGGGAAGAAAAAAGAAAAGAGGGAGAGACACGAGTTAGCCCAACCGCGTCGAAGTTTTGAGACTTTTTAGAGGCTGAAAGTTCTTGTTTTAAGGTGAACGGACTGTTACCGGATAATATAGACTTTTGTGCCCTGTCGAGAGGATCTGCGCCCTCCGGTGTGGACGAGAGCTGTCGGACGGAATCGTTAACGAGCGGACTGTGAGTTTCGGCTGGCCTGCCGGCGAGCCGCCATTCCCCCCTCATTCCCCGTTTCCCCACGGACTGTCGGGAGCGCATGGACTGTTGTCGGGAGTCGTGAGTAACTGTTGATTTGCACGTGCCTTTTATTTTGCTTTCAGAGAGCGAAGCGGCCAGTGTGTTTTGGGCCTCAACGCACACGAGCAACGAAACAGGCCTGCAACGGGGTTTTGGGGTAGCTTTTCCCAGACTGTTGTGGACTGTGGGGTGTGCGTGTGGATGTGTGTGTGTGGGTTCATTGCATTATTCGCCCGCTTTATGTTTCATGATATTTGGTGTGAATAACCAGTGACTGCCAGTATTTAAAGTGATCAGAACGGGTATCATTTCTGTTGAACATTAATTTTATTGTCACTGAACCCAAGTGATTATTGCATATTTTTATTTTTCTATTTTGAACTAAAAAATCCTCTAACTAAAGAAAGTATTTACATTTAAAGTGCTATTGTGTGTGGTTTTCATTTACTCAATTCTTATTTTATTTATTAAGCATAACAAAAAAGGGGAATATCATAAGTTTAACCCAGGCCCCGCCCCATAGGTACATGAGACGGGTGTTACATACATTTTGCATTAGCTGAGACTGTAAGTCACAACCTCTGACAGCAAGGAGCAAAGGAGCAGCCTTCATCTCACTGAGCTGATTGGGAAACATGATCTATCTGTGGCTTCACTAAATGACTAAGTCAAACACCAGGATGGCAGCAGCTGTCAAGGCAGATTTCAAACTGAGGTCAAGACAGAAAAATTAACTCATTGAGTGCCAACCACGTAATTTCTCGTTTTTCGTTCCCATGCGTTGAGTGCCAAAAAGGAGATTTTTCGTTTTTTGCTTTTTTTTTATATTATGAAAATAGACACTTTAATACACATTATATGTAAATTTGGGGACTCTACGACGAGGAGAACTGAAATAGATGACGATCAAAGTCACATGACAGCTCATGATCTGGAAGTTTTTATCATAACTCGGCTTCTGCAAACGGAGTTCTGCATGCAGATGCAGCGCAGCTGCTCCGCAGCTGCTCTGCTCTCACCCGCGCTGCTGCAGCAGCTCGGAGCTGAACCAGGAAGCTCTCAGCCGACAGTCCCGCCCGGTCTTCACCTCGAGCAACACCGTGTCCTCCCCAAAGTCCTCCCGCGGTAAAATCTGATGGTCTCTGGGCCAAAGCAGACCGGTACCACCGACCCGTACCACAGCAGGACCGCGACCACCGGCGGGACCGTTGTTCGCGAGCCGCTGTGGCCGACAGACCCTCACGCTCCGCGGCGAGTGGCTGTGACATGGCACGGTGCGTCTGTGTTATTGTTGTTTAGTGGCGCCCCCCCCGCCCCCGCTGGTGGATTTTTGAATAGAACAACCAGTGTTGTATATATTTATCTTATACGAGCCCTTTGATCCAGAAATGCGAGTGTCAGAAGAGCGACAGACACAAACAGAGCACCTTTCATAAAAGACGCTGTATCTCCTTTTCTAGAAAAAAAGGAGGGATTTTGGTGAAACCCAGCCATGTTTAGCTTGACTTTTCTCAGGAACAGAGGCACGTAGAAACAAACGGTTTGTGGCCACTTGAAGCATTAAGGTAAACCTTTCAATTGAGCCACAGTATGTGTTGGTGGCAATAATATAGAATACACTGTGGCTCTACATAAAAAGTCAAAAATGGTCTAAATTGCCGGTACACTTGACTAAAACTTCGGAAAGGAGCGCGGCACTCAATGAGTTAAAAACACATATGGTGTAGGAGGAGGAGTTCAGTCTGATACTAGCACTACTGAGGTATTTAACTCCAGAATAACCTGGTTGACACGCTTCTCCTTGACCGATGCTCTCATACTGTTGATTGAGTGAATGTCCACACTGTTCCTTTAGTTGCAACACAGTGGGTTTATTGCTGTGTGTGTAAAATGTCCATAAACAAAGAAAAGAAAGAAAACAGCAGCATGATGAGCGTCTCCACGCCACAGCGGTCAAAAAACGTTTCCCCTTCCTAGTCAAACACCTGACAACACACACACACACACACACACACACACACACACACACACACACACACACACACACACACACACACACACACACACACACACACACACACACACCGAGTGCAGTATTAATTTCATTGACGAAGACTATGACGAAAAATATTCGTCAACAAACCTTTTTCACGGATGAAAACTGAATAAAAAGTCAGCTATGATGACAAAGACTGTGACGAATATAATTAACACTTTAGTCAACGAATAAAAACGAGACGCAAATGTTACGGAGGTTAGAATGGAGAAGAGGTCCAATCATGTTGATTTCTCCGGAAGCAGAGCCAAAGTTTAAAACAAAACTGGCCTCGCTCGTTAGCGTCCTGCGGTGCGACAGCATGTTTCATGAACACAGAAATATCAGTGCTGGGTTTAGGACGGAAAAGAAGAATTGACATCTTGGTCACACTTCACATATGACAATAACAAGGACAATGCCCAGGACCCACAGACAGCTCATCCAGAAATACACGGACGAATACATGCTAAGGTTATTTTATCAGATAAACCACCGTGTTCATAGGACTGAACATGAAAGATAAAAGAACATGAATAAAACAAATGCATGTACCATATTACAACTCTTTCTGTGTCTGTATAGACTCATGCTGCGTTCAAGACAACTCGGAAGTCGGAAAAAAACCAGCTCCGAGATGTAAAAAATGAATTGAACGGCGTCGAACTCGGAAATTACAGGTCGGAAACTCGGGTATCATATCAGAGCTCTGACTTTCCGACTTGACGTCACGACAACATCAAAACATGGCGGCTCTCATCTTAAACAGTTAGAATTTAGACATTTAAATTTTTTGTTGAGGTTTTAATGCATATTTTTGTGTATTATTGCAGTAGCCGATATGAAATACGTTTATATTAAGCTGTGATGAGCTGTGATGTTGTATGGTGTGAAATTGCGTTCCTCGTATGTGACGGGAATAAGGTTTAACTGTTATCAAGGCTGTAACATTCTATGTGCACTCATCTGCAGCGTCTCCTCTCCTCCAAAATAAACATCATTTACTGCTGCATTGATTTTTCGTATTCAGCGATGAGCCACAATACGCCAAACTTCCTTCAGGTATCCATGTTTTTTTCTCTCCCGAGTTCCTGCAGCGTGAACGCTCTCCTTTTCTCTAAACTGTGAACACAAACCCCAATTTTCAAGCTACATTCACAAAACCTCAGACTCTTCTTGCAAAACCAAACTTTCACCTCAAAACAGTTCAATCTGTGCCCAAAACTGAACTATGTTGTCAAGTCGTGCCCCGAGTCAATCAACATTAAAAACACTACTGAGCTTCACTAAACACTACATAGAAAAATAGAAAACACAATGCTCAGGACATGAAGCTGTAGAAATACTGTAAATGTTTATCGTTCACTGTAGCTAAATGCATGTTGCAAAACAAAAAACCTGTGCATTTACACTGTAGCACTTCTCTCCTTCCCTTTCTTTCACCCTCCTCCTTCCCTCCCCACATCCATTTCATCCCCTTTTCCTTCCTTCTTCTTTTTTCTTCCCAGTTCATCCCTCCCTCCCTCGCTCCCTCATCCTTTCTTCCTTCACCCTGTCGTCTCTCATCTTCTCCTCTTGCAAAACAAAAAACCTGTGCATTTAGCACTTGTACATAGTAGTAAAAAAAAAAAGAAGTACAAAAACCAGAAATCCTGTGCATTTTACACGTAGCACTTGTACAGTACAAAAACAAACAGAAATCTTCTGCATTTAGCACTTGTATACAGTAGGCCTACGTAAAAATACAGTACAAAAATATAGAAATGAGAAGTGCGTCACTCAGCCACAGAATCATTTCTCTGTACTGTACTGGATCAGGCCACAGGACTTCATCCTGAACTACTACTACTGTACATAACAGTATATGTGCCCTCACATCATTGGACACAAGTGTGATCAATTTTGAGTTGTTGTGTTCAACTGGTGAAACCTGTGCTTTACTTGTGTTTGACTTTTGCCACCTGTGCTCAGCATTATGCAACACAGGTGCATCACAATGAAAATGTGTTGGTAAGATGTGTCTAAACAGGTGAAAAGTGCTGATGGTTTTGCCAAAAGAGTGACTGATTCAATCAGTGGGTTCAGGCAACTGAGAATTTGGTTCAGACAACAGGGTTTAGTGTTTTAGCAATTGAGAAAAACTGTAACAATGATTTGTTCAATAAGTGAAAAACTGATGTTACAAAAAGATCCCATTTTTGAATTGTTGAACTTCAGCTATTTGCAAAAGTTCATCAAAATTTATGGGAGGAAATCTCCTCAAGGTTTTACAATTGACACCTATGTACCTGACACTTGTCAGTCTGGAGTCCACAGTTGGTTGAGATGATCCTACTCTCGTATTCACACTATACCAGGACCATCAGTAACCCTTGTAAACTATCCTTATTGAAATAAATCTTAACTCATTGAGTGCCAACCACGTAATTTCTCGTTTTTCGTTCCCATGCGTTGAGTGCCAAAAATGAGATTTTACGTTTTTTGCTTTTTTTAAATGATGAAACTAGACACTTTAACACACCTTTATGTGTAAATTTGGGGACTCTATAACGAGCAGAACTGAAATAGATGACGATCAAAGTCACATGACAGCTCATGATCTGGAAGTTTTTATCATAACTCAGCTTTTGCAAACGGAGTTCTGCATGCAGATGCAGCGCAGCTGCTCTGCTCTCACCTGCGCTGCTGCTCCAGCTGCTCGAGCTGCTCGGAGCAGAAACAGGAAGCTCTCAGCCGACAGTCCGCCCGGTCTTCATCTGGAGCAACACCGTGTCCTCCCCAAAGTCCTCCCGCGGTAAAATGTGATGGTCTCTGGGCCAAAGCAGACCGGCATCACCGACCCGTACCACAGAAGGACCGCGACCACCGGTGGGACTGGTGTTACCGAGGCGCTGTGGCCGACAGACCATCACGTTCCGCGGCGAGAGGCTGTGACACGGCACGGTGCGTCTGTGTTATTGTTGTTTAGTGGCGCCCCCCCCGCCCCCGATGGTGGTTTTGTGAATAGAACAACCATTGTTGTATATATTTATCTTATACGAGCCCTTTGATCCAGAAATGCGAGTGTCAGAAGAGCGACAGACACAAACAGCGCACCTTTCATAAAAGACGCTGTATCTCCTTTTCTAGAAAAAAAGGAGGGATTTTGGTGAAACCCAGCCATGTTTAGCTTGACTTTTCTCAGGAACAGAGGCACGTAGAAACAAACGGTTTGTGGTCATTTGAAGCATAAAGTTTCACCTTTCAAATGAGCCACAGTATGTGTTGGTGGCAATAATATAGAATACACTGTGGCTCTACAAAAATCGTCAAAAATGGTCTAAATTGCCGGTACACTTGACTAAAACTTTGGAGAGGAGCGCGGCACTCAATGAGTTAAGGAGATGATCTGTGGAGGTGAAGGACCATCAGCCGGTGATCAGTGTTGACAGTGAAATCATTTCAGTGTTGAGACGTAGACACCACACTCATCCATCCACCAGCACCTTCATGTGTCCTCATCCTCTCTGTTTACCTGTGGAGTTGTGGCTTCCTTCAACGCAGAGTCCTGAGGAGAAAATCAGAAAGGAGACATCAGTGAGATCTGTGAAGACAGCGACGAGAAGCAGAAGCCTGTGAATTTTCTCATTCATCCACGTTATAGTTATCTCAAGGAAATTTAAATTGAACGCAACTGGACTTGGTTATTTGTCTTAGAAGATGTTTCACCTCTCATCCAAGAGGCTTCATTAGTTCATGCACACTTTTCTGAAATATGACTCATAATTAAGCTTGTTGAATAAGTGGAAGGTGACTCGTCAGCCCCACAAGGGGCAAAGTTATGTTGATGGATTTAATAATAATAATAATGATAATAATTGTATTTATAGAGCACTTTCTATCAAAGTGCTGTACAGTTACAAAACATTTAAAAACATATAAAAACATACGCAGCAATAAAACACACAAGAATAAAAGAAAAGGAAAAACACCTCTGGGACACTCAGACAACCGCTCACCTGGGAGCACAAAGGCCGTACAGGTACATAGGTTTTAACAAGGTCTGACAAACAGACTGGAGCAAGACCATTTAAAATGTTGTAGGTCAACAACAGCACCTTGAAGTCGGCTCTGACCCGGCCAACACAGGGCTGACATGTTCATATCGGGACAGTCCAGTCAGCGTACAGACTGCTGCAGTTTGGACCAACTGCAGACCACGAAGGCTCTTTTTGGGCAGCCCCGATAAAAGCACATTACAATAGTCTAACCTGAAAGTCACAAAGGCATGAATCATTCATTTTTAATAATATAAGAGTCTCTGCATCTTTCAGTGAGAGGATAGACCTGATCTCACTGATTTTTCTGAGGTGCAAAAATGCCACTTACATCACCTCCTTTACATGAGACTCAAATGAAAGGGTCTGATTAAAGACCACTCCAAGATTTTTTACCTCATCATTTATAACACACAAAGGTTTAAAGTAGCACTATCGCAAATTCCAATCCTTTATTCGGCCACTAGATGGCGCCGGTGGTGCAGCGTATCAGATATAAACATCCTCGTCCTCTTTACATAGCGAGCCGTTCAGGAGGCGGAGCTAAGTGCCGGGCCGGCTTGTCGGCTTGGAATTTTGCATTTGCTCCACAGCAGGGTTGGGAGGGTTACTTTAAAAATATTCCAGTACAATTACAAGTTACCTGTTAGAAAATGTCATTAGTAACTTACTCTAAGTACCACAAAGTTTAGTTACTTTTGGATTACTTTAATACCAAACATGCAAATTCAGTCACGCAGCCATCACGCATCAATCCACGCAGAGGAAACAGGAAATGAAATGCACCGAGCGTCCGCTAAATTTCAAAATAAAACACAATGGATAAACTCTCGATTGTAAATCATCACTTTATCAACATTATTGACAGCCGCGGCACAAACCACGAGTTAATACACACTCAAACCGAAGCAACAATAATGTTAACTGTACTCAACAAGCTAGTATTACAAGGTTTACAACAGACATGACAGACAACCTGGGCTGTGTGTGTGTGTGTGTGTGTGTGTGTGTGTGTGTGTGTGTGTGTGTGTGTGTGTGTGTGTGTGTGTGTGTGTGTGTGTGTGTGTGTGTGTGTAAGAAAGAGAGAGAGAGAAAGTCTGTAACCTGCTAGCTGTTAGCTACCGTAGCTCAGGCGTCGGTCTCCCGTCAGGTAAAAGCTGCCGTTTATTCCTCAAATGAAGCTCATTAAGTTGTTGAGCCTCTCCGGTACAGTTATCCATCACTGCGGTTGAATTAGCTGTTAAACTCCTGGATGCTAAAACCGAGGGGACCGTCTTTGTTTACAATTCACGAAAGCAACGTGAACTTACGTGCCGCTCACACTCAGTAGAGTTACGCAATGAGGCAGCGGAGCCTCAGCCACACACACCGTACGGGCAGAAGAGGCAGAGCAGCTCTGTGCCTCACCTCTGAAATACAACGAGACGGCGAGTGGCTTCTACGGCCGCTCTATAGCCTGTGGTTGATTTTTAAAATGTGAAGTAATCAGCCAAGTAATCTCCGTTTTTATCAAATGTACCGGTAATCTGATTACGGGGTTTTTTTCTGTACTTGTAACGGACTACAGTTACCCTTTTTTTGTATCCTGATTACGTAACGCCGTTACATGTATTCCGTTACTCCCCAAGCCTGCTCCACAGGCACCACACCGTATATTTTGTGTACAGATAGTTGTCACTCCCCTTACCTTATTTATTGCATATTTCAGTTTTTTTTATTGCTATTACTGCTGTATTTGCGATAGTGCTACTTTAAGTTGCTCCACTGTCACGTCTCATCTAGTATGTGCAGCACACATGGAGTTCTCTCTCTCTCTCTCTCTCTCTCTCTCTCTCTCTCTCTCTCTCTCTCTCTCTCTCTCTCTCTCTCTCTCTCTCTCAATTTCACTAAGCTTTATGACTGTATATACAATATTGCCAAAACGTTACAACACTAGAACAAGAATACATGAATAAATTAATAATAATAATAATTAGGGCCGGGACTCGATTAAAAAATTAATCGAATTAATTAGAGGCTTTGTATTTAATTAATCGCAATTAATCACATTTTAATCGGATATAAATATTTGACCTGAGAACAGTGTGAAGCATTTTTTTTCACATGGATTTTAGTATAGGCCTACCATTGAATGACTGAATACATAAGCTTAAGCAACAAAACATTGTTTTTTTTCAAGGTGGTACTTAACCAAGACCAACAGACTAAGGATGCAAATTATCGATTAATTCATTAATCGATATAGCGCTGCAGCTGAGCAATTAGCGCGATTTTAACGTGCGCCCGTGTCTGTGTATCTATGTGCAGGCAGAGATCAGAGATGGTGTTTTAAATAACCATGCTTCTGTCAGGAACTCAAAGGCAACACAATACAGAGGCAGAGGGTTCAGGCAGAATCAGGGTCGTTTATTCCAAAAAAGGGTCAAAACCAGGAAGTCAATCAATCAGGCAACGGTACAAATCCGGCGGGCTAGCTCAAAGGTCAAAAATACACAAAACTGGTCACACGAGGAATACTCAGGGGGAATAATGCTGGAAAGCTCTCAACCACACGACGAGACGATCTGGCACAGGAGGAATGGGAAGCACGGCTTAAGAGCCACACACTAGGGGGACAACGAGACACAGGTGAAACACATTGGGGCGGGGCAGGCAATCACACAAGTGGGAAACTTGACAGGAAGACAGGGGTAGGACACAGACTTCAAAATAAAACAGGAAATGAGAAAGACAGAAAACTCAACTAAAAACTTAACAAAAAAAGACTGGACCACATTATGTGGTCCTGACAGCTAGTGTTTCACCAGCTCTCATCTCTGCCAGTCAGCCTCTCAAACTGCCGCCTCTCCCACGTGCGGGCGCACCGCAGGTAGACACACATGAGAGAAAAAAAAAATTGTAAAAATAAATAAATAAATAAATAAATACATTTTTTCCCCAATTTTTTTTTCTGTGAGAGACTGTGGCGGGCCCAAACGATGGGAAACACTGGGTCAGGACAGTCTGAAGACAGACAGCTCTGAAATGCACCGTGGACAGTGACAGGTCTGCAGCAACGTCTTGACCACATGTCAGATGTTCAGCTTCAGAGGAAACTCCGCTGCTCTCAGCTTCCCTGCGACGAGTGCTTTTTTTTTTTTTTTTATTAAGCTCCGGTAGCGACCGGCTAAACTACAGGAGGATACTGTAAAGCAGCGCGGGTCCGGTGTGTTTATCAAAGCTTGGTCGCTGTGCTGAGGCACCGGGTCGGTTTGAGCTGCGTTCAGGCTGCATTAAAACTCCTCAGGCAGCTCAGTGTCGGCGGCTTCTTAACTCGTTACTCACTGGTTTCTGTGTTAGCGATGATACAGGCTGAGGCCAGTATACAACAGGTAACAGTGTTGTCTCTTTTCACCTCCTCTCTCCCTTGCAGTGATCAGTGCATGGATGTATTAACGGGATCAGTGTCGGCGGCTTGTTAAATGATTGTGCTCCAGTGTAATCAGTACGCCTGAAACTCATCCAGTCAGAAACGTTCCGCGGTGCAAAAGTGCGATTAAAATGTGTTAATTTTTTTAACGAATAATTTTTTGTGTAATTAATTAATCGTAATTAACGCGTTAAAGTCCCGGCCCTAATAATAATAATCATAAACAGAGCAAAACAGAATTAGTTAGTTGCGGAGCAGCAGCGGCTTTAGGCTCAACACACACACAAAGGAAATGCATAAGGTAGATGCTTTTTACATCCCCATGCACAACAGGAATTCATTTATTTATTAAAAACACTTTCAATATGAGACTTTGGGCCCTATGTGTTTTGTGATTGCTGTACCTGCCATACATTTCTTACCCCTTTAAGGGCCGGATTTACTTAAGGTTTGTGTGTATTAAAACGTGTGCAAACGTGATTGCACGCGCAAACACATGTGGAACCTGATCTACTAACCGGACGCACCGAGGATTGCGTCCCTCACACGGGCAGAATAGCACGTGCGATCCATTCAGCGTGTTTGCCTTGATGAATATGTAAATATGGGCGTTTCAGCCAGAACGTGCAGAATACTGGGAGGAGTAGATGCAAATTGATTTATTTAGCGCGTGCAATGTGATTTACCAAACCAGGAAGAGATTGCGGTGGCTGTTTTTGCGTCTTTATTCACCACGTCTGAAAACCATGTACTAACTGATACAACTTTGCCAAAACGTATGCGTTTATGCGTTTATAGCCCCGTGATCTTACATCTCTGCATTTCTTCACGTCTGGGTAATTCTGTAACAGTTTTTCAGCCGTGTTAAAAGTCTTTTACGCGCCGTTACGCACGGGGCACGTCTGTCCTGCAGTGCGCTCCTCTCCTCTCACCTGGCTGCTCAGCTCCGTCTCTCGGTCCCGGTCCCGGACTGAGACATGTCATCGCTGCCTTCACCCGTCTTTGATCCCTCTGGTCAGTGGTCAGAGCGTTTATATCCGTGTGTCCCACCTGAGCTCTCTATTAATTCACTGGATCATGGGCGGCACACACACACATATTAGGTGTGTGATTGTCGCTGCAGCTGCTGCCTGTTCGTCACTATATGACGAGTTGGGCCCTGTAGCGATTTGTGTTTATTTATCTAAACAGAGCGCGAGAGAGATGAACACACATGTTGTCATTGTATGTGTTAGGGTAAAAATTGTCTTAACATTGAATGTTTGCCTTTTACTAACTGAAGTTGATATTGTGCCTTACTGATTAATACATAAAACAGAACACCAATGTTTTACTGACTGATGAAATAAAGCTGAACCTGTGTCTCTACACTGGAGACTGCAAAGCTGCACACAGTTACCTCATCACCAGAACTAACACTGAACATATATTCTCCACTTTGACAGTACTGATCAACACTGAATATATCTCACTGATGATTGTTTTATTAGACTGAGCACTTACTCATTTTACCCAATTAAACAAGTTAATCCTGCGTGGTGTAAAACATTTGCCTTTATGTACCTGTTTATGCATTCACTTTAAGTGGTAGTAGAGTTTAGCCTTGTGTTTTAACTAACCTGTTGTGCCTTATATTTTTGACTAACCCCCTGAGTTTAAAGCAAACCATATAGATTTGTGTTCAGCTTAATTCATAATGCAATGAATACCAGTAACCTGTTTGATCATTCAGAGGTAAACTGAGGGCACACAGAGCCACAGTGAAAGCAAAACATCTCCAAGGCCGAAGGGAGGAGAGGATGAGAGGCCTGTGGCCCGCTGAATGAAGCATTGTGTGGTCTGTATTATCTGCCCTGACCCCTCAGACACCTGGGATGGAGAGTTATGTCAGTGTAGGGAGGGTTTCTTGTGTTTCAGGCCCAGAGGTTCGTGTGCTGGGAAGATGGGACCAACATGTGCCAGCCAGAGGGCACCAACGAAGGGAGGGCTAAGTCTAAACCACAGCCACTCCCCACCTGTTTTTGACCAATAAGGATTAATTACACACACAGTGCGAAATATTAAAAAACCAATGTAACGCCTTTGTCTGGGCCAGATGCAAATGGCAGAAGACAGAGAATTCTCGCTCTCTTGGGATGGTGGTTGCAGTTAACTGCTTGCAGACTGCGATTTCCTGAACAGGAGAGTTTCTTGTATCTGATTCCTTTGATGATCCAATTTAATAAATAGTTGCCCGGAACGTCGTTGTTTGTCCTCCCTTGGAATAAACAAACACGAATGTCAGTTTTCCTGTTTTTTATCCTGACATATGCATCGGATCAAATGTCATTCTGTCCCTTCGTCCATCCAGCTCTCTGTCCACTCTCTCCATGGCGGAAACAATTACACGCGCAAAACCCTCATTTACATATCGCGGTTTGCACGTGTTTTCATTTAGCGGGTTACTCTTAGTAGATCACCTGTTTTGCGTGCACTAACCAAACTCGCAATATTATAGCGGGCGCAAACAATATAGCGCCCGCTATCTGGGATCTTAGTAAATCCGGCCCTAAGTGTCTGTAGTGTTTTTTTAAGATACTGCAATACTCATAAAATAATTATTAAAACATCATAAATGCAAAGAATTCAAATTATATAATATTACACAAATGCATAACAGAAGAAAACATAATACCGTAAAACTTCAAATAATGGCCGAGTCCCAAATTGCCGCCAGTCCCAATTAACCGCCGAGTGTAGCAAAATATTTTTTATATTAAACGCCCATCCCAAATAAACGCCGGGTCAAACATTGTTTTTCTGGTTGCCAAAAAATATTCTATGCAAATATAGCGGGTGTCTCATGACGTTAAAGACGGCCGAGGACCGGCGAGACGTCAGCTGGTTGCTCCTGCCCGGTCTGTCCACTCCTCTCATCCGAACTTCAGCACCTGTCCTGGGCTGCACAGTGTCGGCTCGGCTCGCTCCTCGTTTTAAATGACTTTACTCCTTTTAAAAGTAGCGTAAACAGCCTACTGTTCTCTGATTACTCATACGCGTATTTAGTTAGGCTATACGTTGCATTATTATTGGTTATAGGCCTACTTCATTCATTCAATCAACAAAAAAAAAAAAGGACAGTGGAGCGAGCCAACACAGGTGCTGAAGTGGGGAGAGGAGTGGAGAGACTGGGCGTCTGCGGGTTTTTTTGCAACTTGCGGCGGATCAAGAAGGGCGGAGGACCGACATGACGGGGGGTCTCAGTCTCCTGGTACCTGTGCGGGCCAGGACGGCGGAGGTCAGCGAGACCGAGAACGAGTCCGCCCTGGCCGTATTTACAGTAATGCCTTGTGAAACGCATTCCACCGCCGCCTGCCGCCACAAAGTGAAGCCTCTTTCCCCAGAAGGAGGTCCAGGTTGAACACTATTAATAAACGCAGGTCCCTAATAAACGCCTGTTGATTTGAGCGATTTAAGCAAATAAACGCCCGGGCCTTTATTTGGTGTTTTACGGTAATCAATTATTTTTGCACAAGTGTCAGCTCTCAATTGTGCATGCAAAAGTTTGTCCCCCCCTGTTAGAAGATGTGTGTTAATGTGAACAGTTCATCCAGTGGAAGATGAAATTATCTCCAAAACATACAAAGTTAAAGGGGAGACGCTACATCTTATCACTTACATTAAGACAAATATTTTTTGTATTACAAGTTTTGTCAAATTTTAGGTTTAAATATGTAAATGAGGCGATATCTGATTAAATATGCGCTAATTTGCATATATTTCCAAAACCGAAATCTGAAAAATGGATAAAGACCCTTTCAAAATTCTTATTTTATTTTGTTGACATATTAGAGTCAGAAGGTTTTACAGAGGAGGATTTTGGATATCTCTTTTTTATCACTCTGTAAATGAGAAAATACTGTCACCAGCCCTAAAAAAAATCCAATTTTGCCATGTTTTTAGGAATAAAATGTTGTATAAATCAGGCTGTGAATGATATATATCAACAATCCCCTCTGTAAATACCTTCAGAATATAGACAGGGATACAACTGGAAGGTTTGGTGTCTCTAAGTGCTGCTGAAGTGGAGATTTCGCACCCAGAGTATGAGGAAAAACTCATTTTGAGAAAAAGGCCTTTAAAGACTTGGACTGTAAAATTCCATAGATTGTTAATGTAAATCATACTCTTACGATTGGTTGCGGATACGGATGAGATGACAATTTTTGGAGCCTACATCATTGTTCAGGGTGCGGGCTGCGGGGTGATCTTGTGATTATGCGGGTGTGAGGGGATGTGGGAGGGTGTGAGGGGATGTGGGAGGGTGGGGTGGGGGGTTTGTGGGATGGAGAATGCTGTTGATTGTTGGGTCCCCTATTTATAAGCAGTTTCTGCTTCCTTGGGGTTCCCTTTCATGTACATCTGCCGTAATTGCCAACCTGTAATACATTTTCTTGCTAAGTACATGAATAAAATATCTGAATCTGAATCTGAATCTGAGAGAGAGCTTTAAAGTGATACCTGACATGACATGGGTCAGATAACAAGAACAGCACAGTATGTCACAGTAGCTGTTAACTTTTGGTGAATTTAGAGATAAAAACAAAACAAAAGAGATAAAATGAAGTAAATTAACCACCTTAATGTGGATTTTCTACCATCTCGTTTGACTTTTCTGAAAGAATACATGTTAAGGAAGAAAAATAGCCAAAAATCTCAAAATTGATCAGTGCATGAAAAAACTGTGTTTTTGCCTGGGATGTCTCGCCTTGAAACACTAATTTTCAATATTTGAATCAATATCAGTGTATTATTTTAGTTTTCTACAGTTTCAGAGTGAAAAGGGCAAACAAAGCAGCAGCCTGCAAAAGAATGGGAAACCCCGGAGACTTGAGCTCTCAGATAACTCTGACCAAGGTATCAGACAAGATATTTACTATTTACACACTGGGGGGGGTTCCTTTTCTGTCTCTTTAAACATGGAAAATATGAATATATATAGTATGACCAGCGGTGCCCAAACTTTTGCATGACACTGTATCTGCTCTTTATCTCCCATGATGTGCAGTCCTACCTGAGCTCCACAGCAGCAGCAGCAGCAGGTGATCCATGTCCATGTAGACGTCTGTCTTCATCTCTGTCTCCTCTCTGACTGCTGGACTCGTCCTCTGCTCCTCTGTTAACCTCAACTTTTATCTCCTCATCATCTCATGTCACTACATCTTGTTTAACATGGCATGACTTGTTATTTCCTGAATGACGGTTTCGTAGAAACACATCTGTGGCTTTATCAGGACATCAACTCAACTCAATGCACACATATAGTTCACCTGCTGCATGTTGAGTCACAGATCAGACCCTTTAATAAGGATTTAAACTCAAAGAAATCCAAATGTAAATGGAAGTAAAAACTCAGAGAGACTTCCACACAACCTGCTGCTGGTTTGTTGGGAGGGAAAACATGGAGCTGCTGCTGTTGGAGTTTCTTTGCGGAAGAGTATCAGGACCACTGTGAAAAAAGGGAGTTCTGACTCTAAACCCAGAATTCTGAGTTTAAAGTCAGACCGAGCTCAAGCCGAGCGTCCCTGCTCATCTTACCCATGGCCCGCCAGCCCCCCCTCCAGAGCTCCGGTGAGCTCTGCAGAGGAACGCTGGATGGTGATGTCACCACCAGTACCAGGAACTGCGATGGTGATGTTATCGGTAGCCTACTGTCACCACAGCTGGAACCGATAATGTTGCCAGTGTCGTTGCAGGTACAGACGGTGCCTCGGAGCTATGGAGATTTTTTTTTTTTAAAGTCAGAACTCACTTTTTTTTCCACGGTGGCCCTGATCCGCTTCCGTATTTCTTTGTCCCTTCTCTGGTCGGATAAATCAGACAGGAAGAAGACATGGTCCTGGTGGACCACAGGGACACATGGATCTACCTGTTGCTGAGCCAAAGTCTGCAGGTGGAGAAACCACTTACCTGACCTGACCAGAGCTTTAAAGTGATACCTGACATGACATGGGTCAGATAACAAGCACAGCACAGTATGTCACAGTATGTCACAGAATGCCGCAGCGAGGGTTTTGACAGGAGTTAGGAAGAGAGAGCACATCTCTCCCACCTTAGCTTCTCTCCACTGGCTTCCTGTAGGATCTAGAATAGACTTCAAAATCCTCCTGCTGACTTATAAGGCTCTTAATGATAAAGCTCCAACCTATCTGAAAGAACTAATCATTCCTTACTGTCCTACCAGAGCACTCCGCTCCCAGAACGCAGGTCTGTTAGTGACTCCCAGTATTTCTAAAAACAGACTGGGAGGTAGAGCCTTCAGTTACCGGGCTCCTTTACTGTGGAACCAGCTCTCTCCATGGGTCAAAGAGGCAGACACTCTAACTACATTTAAGTCTAGACTTAAGACCTTCCTCTATGACAGGGCTTTTAGTTAGGGCTGGTTCAGGTAGCTCTGAACCATTTTATAGCTACGCTGCTATAGGCTTAGACTGCTGGGGGACACATCTGGTTACACAGAGCCCTCTCCTTTCCCCTCCTCTCCTCTCCTCTCCTCTCCTCTCCTCTCCTCTCCTCTCCTCCCCTCTCCTCTCCTCTCCTCTCCTCTCCTCTCCCTCCTCTCCTCTCCTCTCCTCAGTATATTTTTGAGCTGTCATTTTCTGTTGTACTTTGTAGTTTGGCCTTGGTGTCTCGCACTCTCTCTGTGTTTCCACAGATCCACCGGAGCTCCATCTCTCTGCACCAGCCGCCGCCTGCATCACCCCCCCTCCCACCCTTTCCCCTGCTGTTAGACCGGCCTCCCCTCCCTTCCCATGGACCAGTCTACCACCCAGTCCTCCCATTGAGCTGGCCAGCTCTCCCTGCCCCCCCCCCCCCCCCCAGAGACTGCCTTCATCAACTCAACTCCTGCTAACATTTCCATATTTCGCACATTCTGTGACATAAACTGTAAACTGTTTTCTTGTCTGTAACAACATCTATTGCACGTCTGTCCGTCCTGGGTGAGGGATCCCTCCTCTGTTGCTCACCCTGAGGTTTCTCCGATTTTTCCCTGTTAAAAGGGTTTTCCATGGAGTTTTTCCTCAGTCGATGTGAGGGTCTAAGGACAGAGGATGTTGCTACGATGCCATGTAAAGCCCTTTGAGACAAACTGTTTGTAAAAACGGGCTATACAAATAAAATTGCCTTGCCTTGCCCCTTGCCTTGCCTTGCCTTGATCGACCAAAACCTTACGTTTCTCCTCTCAGTCTTTGTTTGTCCCTAGAGGAGGAGGAGGAGGGAAGAGCCTCCATAGTGAAGTCCATGTCCCTGGAGCCTTTCCGCCACCCTGGGCCAGGTACCAACCTGCTGCCCAAGTCCCGGGAATTCGGGTAGGATCCAAGCAGACCGAGTAGGTTGGAAATATGTGGAAAAACGTTGCCTTGCCTAAACACGTCACTTTCTCCTCAACCTTTAGTCTGTTATGTGTCGTTTAATTTAGCATTTTTGTTACTGTTGTGATTTCTCACAACTATAAGAAAAGTTATTAAGATGCCTCAAAAGGGGGCATCATTTAATGTTATGATTTCTCACAACTATGGGTAAAGTTATTATGATGCCTCACAACGGGGCACCATTAATGTTGTGATTTCTCACAACTGTAAGATAACTATAATGATAATTTATTAAGATGCTTCACATGGACTGCTCCAATTATGTTGTGATTTAATAAAACACAAATAATTAGATGGCTCATGCAGAAGCACCAAAATATAGGGAATTCTAAGAGGGTTATTGGCTATCAAATTAGTAAAATATTAATACCTAAATATTAACTCATTGAGTGCCAACCACGTAATTTCTCGTTTTTCGTTCCCATGCGTTGAGTGCCAAAAACGTAATTTTACGTTTTTTGCTTTTTTTTTTAAATTATGAAAATAGACACTTTAATACACATTATATGTAAATTTGGGGACTCTACGACGAGGAGAACTGAAATAGATGACGATCAAAGTCACATGACAGCTCATGATCTGGAAGTTTTTATCATAACTCGGCTTCTGCAAACGGAGTTCTGCATGCAGATGCAGCAGCTGCTCTGCTCTCACCCGCGCTGCTGCTCCAGCTGCTCGAGCTGCTCGGAGCAGAAACAGGAAGCTCTCAGCCGACTGTCCCGCCCGGTCTTCATCTGGAGCAACACCGTGTCCTCCCCAAAGTCCTCCCGCGGTAAAATCTGATGGACTCTGGGCCAAAGCAGACCGGCATCACCGACCCGTACCACAGAAGGACCGCGACCACCGGCGGAACCGGTCTTCCCGAGCCGCGGTGGCCGACTGACCCTCACGTTCCGCGGCGAGAAGCTGTGACACGGCACGGTGCGTCTGTGTTATTGTTGTTTAGTGGCGCCCCCCCCGCCCCCGCTGGTGGTTTTGTGAATAGAACAACAATTGTTGTATATATTTATCTTATACGAGCCCTTTGATCCAGAAATGCGAGTGTCAGAAGAGCGACAGACACAAACAGAGCACCTTTCATAAAAGACGCTCTATCTCCTTTTCTAGAAAAAAAGGAGGGATTTTGGTGAAACCCAGCCATGTTTAGCTTGACTTTTCTCAGGAACGGAGGCACGTAGAAACAAACGGTTTGTGGCCATTTGAAGCATAAAGTTAAACCTTTCAATTGAGCCACAGTATGTGTTGGTGGCAATAATATAGAATACACTGTGGCTCTACAAAAATCGTCAAAAATGGTCTAAATTGCCGGTACACTTGACTAAAACTTTGGAAAGGAGCGCGGCACTCAATGAGTTAATAATTACTATATAAAAAATTATGGGATTTAATTTGATTAAATCCACCTCGGGGCACCAGACAGCCAATGTACCAAAATCAGTCTTGTAAAGGTGTGCTAACTATTAACATAAAACCTTGTTTAATAATTATGTTAAAGCAGAAGGAAGCGATCCGGTCATTTTAGTCAGCCGATGGAGTTAGCAGTCCCCGCCCTCGTCCCTACGTCACAGCATGCACGCGCATCCCTTGGCTGCACACACAGAGAGGACCGCCCCTTTATGCCGTTCTCTCTCCTCATTGGATAAAGGTTGTAGGATACAAGAAAGTTTTCTCCTGGGCTTACAGCAGAGCAGAGTGACTGACAGACCCGTGTTTCAGACCAAACACTCTATGTAAGTGATTGCCGTCGGAAGATAGAACTATTTAAGACTTAAATTAACTTCTGCTTTAATAATTTTAAACAAAATAACATTATCAATAGTTGCAAAGAGTTCTACAGTGTAGAGATTGGCATAGTCACTATTGTACAACATTAACAGACACGCAAAGTTTCAAGGAAATTTATTGGACACATCTAGAAAATGGAATAACAAAACATAAAACTAAGATCAGTTACATACAACTATGTACATGTGTGTGTGTGTGTGTGTGTGTGTGTGTGTGTGTGTGTGTGTGTGTGTGAGACACTGATCATATCGTTTCAGGAGCTGCAACGTTGCAACATCAAGTGCAACTGATAAAAAGAAGCAGCAGATGTTATCAGGTCGATCACAGTGACAGAAACCACAGGGATCTGATGTCAACAGGCAGCAGCTCAAGGGGGGGGGGGGGGGGGGGGGTGGAGAGGAGAGCATGTATGTGTTTTATATTACTGTTGTTTCAGTGTCACTATTATTCATGTGGAGTTAAAATAGGGCTAAAACTGGACTGGTGATTAACCAACTTGTCACCAACATGGACCCTTATGCTGCGTCGTTCGATTGCACTCGGAAAGATGGAAATGAGTTGGAAATTCTGACTTCTGAGGTAAATGCATTTCATTGCACAACCTCGGAAAACATGGCCGATGTTTGTTTGGATGTCTTTTGAGCTTTTGAGACACAGGTCCGACAGCGCAGCGAGGAGAAAAGCACGTGAAGAAGATGAAGATGAGCTAATGAACGATGAGCTTGGTCGCTATGTGTAAAAATAAAAGGAGGGATTTAGAAATAAAGGCTTCCCTCAGATAAAAGCCTGCCTCCCATAGAGCCTCTACGTCACACTGGGCTGTCAGATGCAGCCTGACTCCACTATGCCAGATGCCAGGCTGCTGTATGGAGCCAGGCAGGCTGCATATCACATAGATCTATGCATTATATGAGATACACTTTTCACAAAAAGTTAGGGATGTTTGGCTTTTGGAATAAATTTCAGAATGCACCTAAAATGCACTATAACCTTTACAGGTAAACTTAAAGGGACAACGAGGAGTTTTGCAAAAGCGAAGCGTTTTCACACTACATTTATGAGCCTCTGCGCACCGTAAAATTCTTTGACCTGCGCAAGACAGACTCACGTTTTCATTCATCAAGAATTAAAGTCAGAGGTTGGAAGACGATCACATACCGTCGTAGTTCTGACCATAAACGGCGATTCGGTGGCGTTATTCTCAAGACTTGCCACAAAACCGAAAGTAAAGAAACGCTGGTCAGCTCGACCAGCATTTCCGCCACCACTAATAATAACAAAATAACGATAGAGACAAAACAATATATTTATCGAAAATGGGCCCATTAACAAGTGTGGGTAACGTAGATTCATCCACATTAACGTCATACTTTTTTATAACCAAATAGAAACTCCTCGTTGTCCCTTTAATTTATCCTTCTCTAAACTTTTGAATGCACATGTCCAGTTGTTCAATGTTTCAGTCCTTATTGAATAACATGCTGTTCTCTAACAAGGTGATTAACCACAAAAATCACAAGCACCATCTGATTTAGTGGTTCAGTTGTAATGTTCTGGTTCAATGACCAAAGGATGGTCATTGTGCCGTTCTCCTTGGTCATGACCAAGGATTTGTATCCTCATCTCTCTCCCTCTCCTCTCCACCATGTTCAAATGTTGACATCATGAGACCAAGACAACACAAAGTTATTGAGACATTGAGATTTGTGTTGTGCTATGGCCACCATTGTTGTTAGCTTTTGTTTGAGATAAAGAAATGACCATTGCATCCTTACTTAAAAGGCTTTCATGATAGAATATCACTGTAGCATGAACTTTTTTTATAGGGATATTCTTATCAAATATCCCTAACTTTTTGTGAATTGTGTAAATGTAAGTCAGACAAATGGAGTTCAAATTCAGATTATTTCCTTTTTTTTTCAAAGCATAATGCTGTGGGTAGGGAGGCTGATGTCAATCAGGATTACATGCACTGCCATATCATTTTTATTTGAGTAGCTTATGATCATGTTTTATATTTTCTTTTTTTATGATGTAACACCTGTGGATCCTTCAGGACAATGCTTTTGTCTACCTAAAGTTGATATGTTGAAATTTCCAGTAGGCCTATCACAGTCAGCAACAAAGACAAAAAAAAAGGCAGATCTTTGTCTTTCCTCCCTCTGGTCTAAGCCTCGGATCTCCCATGAACCTAGATCCGCCCCTGGCCCCGAGTGCCTACTAACAGACTCAAGAAAAGGAACCAGCTAGCACGACGCAAGGTCTGCTAGTTGAGCTATGGAGCGACAAAACAAAGCAAGCAACCAATTGTTCAAGGAGAACCAAGGACTCTCCTCAACAGAACTCAAACTACACAGCCAGGACGGCTGTAGTCCATCGGACAGAGACACAATAACTGGACTTGACTGCCGCAACAGGACCGGCAACCCTGCAACCGCAGGAATCCCCGCCAGCACCGGGATCTTCTCACCTTCATGTGACTTGGTAGCGTAACTAGAGAAACAAACCAGAGGGTCTTTTAGCACGTGCACCAGGTGATCAGCTCCTGTAGGACTGATGGACGCCATCTTGGATCTAAACATCAGTGTCTTATAGTCCAGAGACAGAGAGGACACTGTCAGGTCCTGGGGACACGAGGACGACGGAGGACTGGACTCTGTCTCACACACTTGTCCCATTTAGAGTCTTGACTCCCACCTGTAGGAGAAGAAGAAGAAGAAGAAGTGATGAGTGACAGCGATGTAGCTTCCTCTCAATGTGACACTGACACCTAGACGTCTTCACACCAAACCTCTGGACAGATCTTAAAGGTCCCACTGGTCACTGTGAACTCCTGACTGGTTCAACTGGTCACAAACACCAGGACTGATCACAGTCACTGGATCCCAGTTGACACTAAACAAGAACTGCCCCCTGCTGGTTCTCTACTGGGACATGTGACTCCACCTCCACTGACATCATCATCATCATCATCATCATCATCATTACCATCATCACCTGTGTTACCAGTTATCACAGTTGATGATGCAGCCTGCTCATATTTTACAAAGTGCAGGTGTTGACAGGAAGTGGCTCTGGTCTGGTCCTGACTGTTGCCATGGTGATGAGTGATGGAGCCCATGATGATGCTCGTCACATGGACTTTACTTTATTTGTTTATTTAGTCGAGACAGTGCATATTAATGAACAGTGAGTGCTAGAGTACCCACTGTAAATATACTGGATTTAGCACTGGTGCTAAATTTCATCTTTAGTCCCCAAAACAATACAACAATTAACACAAAAAGTCCATAAAAACAGAGGACCAGTAGATAACAGCATTAGTACACTCACACCTTCACACAGGAACAGAATGCTGTGAGCATTCATGTTTACAGCATCTGGACCCTCACAGACTCTCACACTCAGTCACTTACAGCTGACATCAGTTAAGTCAGTGAGGGTTCAGGGCCTGAGTCTTTAGGGGGCGGACTGGAACTGGGCCTGGATCTATGTTCTCACTTTACTACAAAACCACTGAGAGCAGCACAGACTGACTCCGCCCCCTTACTGACCTCACAACCTTCAGTCGACAATCTGGACTCTTCACAAGATCATCCAGATCCTTCAGGCCTGAAGACTTTAACTTGTTCCAGCTCAGATCCAGGTGTGTCAGGTGGGAGGGGTTGGACTTCAGAGCTGAGACCAGAGATGAACAGCTGATCTTCGACAAACTGCAGCCCTCCAATCTGAATAAAGAATAAAAGAGGAAGATCAAATGACTGATAACCAGTGTTGTGCTAGTTACTGGAGAATAGTAACTAGTTACAGTTACTAGTTACTTCATTAAAAAAGTAACTCAGTTAGTAACTCAGTTACTTCAACCAAAAAGTAATGCGTTACTGAGAAAGTAACTTTTTCGTTACTTTAAAATGTTTTTTCCCCAATGCTCCCATTAAATAAAGGTTGATTGAATTCCCCTCTAACCTCATTTCAGTTCTGTACTGATGCTGATGAAAAAACGTTTTTTATCTTTAAAATTTTACCATCATCATCATCATCATGCTGCATGATGTCATCATGTAGCCTACAGCAGCATGACAGAACTGCAAACATCTTGAGGATACTACTTTGACTTACGTTCAAGAACCTGATTTAATGATGGAAAGTACTAAATTCACTCCAGCGGTAATTTTTTTCGATCGATCAGCTGTGTTTACCCAGAGCGGTCGCTCTGTGTTTACCGTTTCAGGCGTCCGTCTGTCGGACTCCAATACCGCTGCTGCGGGTGTGTGGGTTGTGTGTCTCGCTGTGACTCTCGAGCTGTGTCCCAGTTCAGGGGCTGCAGCCTAAACTGGGACACAGCTTCGGTCTCTGATGCTACGTTAGCTACGTTAGCTTAGCTCGCCGTCATGCCCTGACCTGTCCAGTCCTCAGTCTTCATGGAGCGTGTTAGATTCTTTTTACAGTCTATGGTTAGATTACGTGTGGGACGCTAGAGGGCGGCCACTAAGCACTTTGTTTTTCACAGTGTCGCAGTGTGCTCTGTCTTTCTTTCAATGAAATTCAATGAAACTTTATTGATCGCTAAAATGTAATGGGAAGTGTGTGCCGCTGTAAAACCTCACCAAAGTGTTACTGATTTAAAAAAACAACGCGTTACGTTATTAGTTACTGAAAAAAGTAACGGCGTTACTAATAACGCGTTACTACCCAACACTGCTGATAACTGATCCATTGTTTCCCCGACCCCTCCAACAGGACCCCCACCCAGAAATCCTCATCACTAAACCTGAGCCACCATCAGACCCTCCCTCACTCACGCCGTGACGACGGGACAAAGTCTCTTGGACATATATTGTATATTCTGTGTTTTTCCTCTCGTTTCAGTTTTTGCCGGTTGGCAACCATATCTTGCACTCCCACTGTTTCTCTCGCACTTGCTCACTTGCTCACTCTCGATCCGCATATAAATATTTTATAAAAAATAAAAAGGTAAAAACACAGACGCGCAAATTGAATAGTGTTGCCTAACAATTCAGTGACCACAGCTTGTCACCAGCTTGTCGTGCCCCACCTGTCACGTCTCTATAAACAGAACGGGCTTCTTCTTTTTCTTGCCGCAGTCCGGCAGAGAATTAGGGGCCGTGTCCACCAGACGCGTTTTCAGCGCTCTGGGCGTCTATTTTACATTCAAACCCTATTGAGTTGGGCGCTCACAGCGCTCAGCGCCCTCGGCGGTAAAACGCCCTCGGCGCTTGCTTCTTTTTGTTGCGGCGCTCAGAGCGCTTCGAGTTGAAATCTGTTCAACTTTTAGAACAGCGCTGCGCTCGTCAATGTCACTTTTCCCCGCACTGACCAATCAGAATCAAGAAGGGGCGGGACATACGTTACCGACAGCAACACAACCGGAGACGTGGTTTATATCATGACCCACACTTGTATTGAAGGTAGGCCGACCTCAGGGTCCATGTCAAAAGCTGCCGCTAATGCTGTTGTGTATTTCTGACACTCGTTGTAGTGTTTACATTAAACAAGGCAGGGACACGGAAGTGTCAGAGGACTCGTTTTGTAACCTAGCAACAGCGGCATTCTGACGAGGGAGAGAGAGAGCGCTAAGCGCTGGGAAAGCAGCGCTGAGAGCGCTGTCAGAGCTAAAAACGCGTTTGGTGGACACAGCCCCTTAATGCTCGTGAGTCTGGCCGCATCAGGTCCAGGGCCCAGGCTTCAACACTGGTTGAACCTGGTCGGGTCTTTGAGAACTCTGGCATGAATTAAGCAGCTTAGAAACAGTTTAAATGAGGACATTCACAAGAACATGCAGAAAATAGATAGACCCGGCTTCTAATGAGACCGGCATTTATTTGCTCAAACTTGCATTACATTAAAAACCAGCGCTCACCACCATGGATCACTAATGATACATGGTCACCACACGAGTTGCCTCAACCACTGAGTGAGTCTTGGGGCGTCGGGGGTGGAACTGCGGATGCCTGTGTCTTTCAGACTAAAGTCCCACTCTTGGAAAATGACAAAATGTTGTTTTTCCTCCTTCATAAAAGTCGCAAATCGAAAATCACTATTACAACTACTGGAGTAAAATGAGCTCAAAGTGAAGAGTCATTGTCAGTGTGCCTCATGTCTGCAGCTCAGTGTCAACACAACTTTCACATCACATTCATCTGAGCACAGAAATAAAACAGAGTCTGACCTCAGAGTCTCCAGTCTACAGACTGGACTTTCCAGAAAACCACTCAGATCCTTCACTCCTGAATCCCGCAGCTTGTTTTCACTCAGATCCAGGTGTCTCAGGTGGGAGGGGTTGGACTTCAGAGCTGAGTCCAGAGAAGAACAGCTGATCTCTGACAAACTGCAGCCCCTCAATCTGAATGAAGAATAAAAGAAGAAGATCAAATGATTGATAATTGGTCAGCTGTGTATTTTTTAGACTTTATTTGCAATATTGCACATATAAAAATAGAACAAATACATCTCTCTTGGTAGGGTGGAAGATACGAAAAATGTGCAGGTGAGGTCAGAAACCCGAAAGGCTTATAGAATGACCTCACTTTGATCTAACAATAATTTAAACAAAGTAAAGAAATAATATTAACATAACTTGTGCGATGTAGACAAATAAAATAGAAAATAAAATAAATGAAGTAAATAACACCACGTTCCAGGCAGGCTTTTGAACCCGTAGGTCATGACTTTGTAGCGTTCCAGGCAACCCGTAACTTGTGTTTTTCTAGCCTGTTACCCGTGAAAATGCACTAGAAGGGCTGTCAAACTCGTAACCTCCTATCCATTCACGGGTCGGAAAAACACAAGTTACGGGTTGCCTGGAACGCACCATAATAATGATAATGGTAAAAACAGTAGTAGCAGTAGTAATGATAATAACACTAAATCAATAAATGGGGAAAAAAAGAGATTCAGAAAAAAAAAGACTAATAAGGATTATTTAGGTTCAAGTAACACAAAAAGAAACGTGTGGCACTAGGGAAGGCAAAATTGAACAGTCAAACCAATTTTTGTTGTTCTGTTCATTTTAACGATAGTCTCTTTTTGAATATTGCCAAGGAGGAAGAGCTGTCAGCTAATTGGTGATGTTCATTCCACATCAGAATCCCTCTGTGGTGGCCTGCTTATTTTGTTGCGTGTGAGTGAAAACTTGTATTTATACGAAAAATATTGTTTGTTTTTTTAAAGTATTTTTGGGGGGGGGACTTTTTATTGCCTTTAATTGATAGCGCAGTCGAGAGAGAGACAGGAAATGGGGAGGCAGAGAGGGGGAATGACATGCAGGAAAGGGCTGCCCAATGCAGGATTCGAACCAGGGCAACCTGCAGTGAGGACTGTAGCCTCAACATGGGGCAGCAGCTCTACCAAGTGAGCTAAACATTGCCCCATACAAAAATATTGTTGAAATTGATTTGGTAATACATGACATTGGTGGATTTCTTTGTATATGAAGATGCAGAATTAAAGGAATTAACTGATTTTTCTGATGATTCTTACAGACTGTGATATTTTTTTTGCAACACAATCAATTTGTTCTTTCCAGTTACAATGTTCATCCACTGTGACACCTAGAAAACGGGCAGAGGATGATCTCAATGCCCTCAAAGAGCTTTGCTTCATTCAGATCAGTGTCCTGATCAATGATCAGTAGAGGAACTTTGCCCTTGTGTTCTTGTGGGTCATCATCATGTGGCTTTTACACACCATCATCATCAACTGGATCAAAGAGTCATGTCAATGTCAATTAGGCTTGGGCGATAGGACGAATGTATCGCCAATCGGCCACCGGCTGAGTCCGTCACGGTTGATTTAATTTTTGGCGATTGTCTGGGCGATTTTTTTGCATTTTATTTCGCCAAATTAATGGTCTGTCTCCACAGAATTCAACTCTAATTTACATGGAGCACAATTCAAATCGTGCGTAAATTGGATCTGGCAGCTATAGTTGTGTAACATGTATGTTATTCACACTGATTTCCGACGAGTCAGAATTATTTTTAGAAGAGCGTTATGGCTGTAAATGTTTTATGATATTCAGTGTGCCCTTATTTTGAAATCCTTGTACCGGGGGTTACTGTTAAGGATACGGAAATAAAAGTAGCGAAGCTCCGGACAGAGTTGCTGTGATTGTATCCACTTTATGATACGTTATGAAGACACATGTGTCTATCACAACAACGGATTATCAAGCTGATTATCCAGACGAAAGGTAGGCTGCCGGTTCTCACGGCCCGGACTTCTGTCAATAGTTCTTTTTTTCTTTTTTTTTTGAGGGTGTGTGTGAGTGTGTGTGTGCCGAGCGGACCCGTCTAGAGACACGCGTCTATATGGGACAGGCTTTTATTTAATTTAGAACAAACCTTACACTCAGCAAAGATGGAAAATATATAGTCTAATATAATAAAATGGTTCTGTTGTTTGGATACTTTGGATGCAGAGCAGCATTCATTTACAAGTTTAATCAGCACCAATTAAACTTCTTCTAAATAAACGTAAACATTTAATAACTCGGGTCAGGTCGGAGTCGGACCACAGGCTTCTTCTTTTTTTCTTTCTTCCTCACAGGAGAAATAAGGCATGCGCTGCGCTCACCTCGCTACTCTCTGACGCGTCGGTGCTCTGGTTGTGATTTATCTGCTTTATATTATCTGCTTTTTATCTGCTTTATACATGCGCGTTCACAGATTCACAGTAAGACAAGCCGGGGTTCAGTTACCGAGTTGATAACCAGCGTCATGGTACCGCTGATCCGGAGTGACAGTGTTGTGGATATACAGTAGGTTCAGCTGGATAGGCTGGGAATAACGCCGGGTAGGTTGAGCTTGCTTCGTGGTACAGGCCTCTGCCCTCGGCGCAGCTGGCTCAGTGGTCAGCATAGGTGCACAGTCCACACATAACTTTACCATGCCTTTTAATTTCATACTTTAATAATTTTCGATGTGATATGTGCACATTCCGTTCAAATAAAACGTTTTATGCAATAAAATATAATTATTCTGTTGAAATTATTTATCTACATACACACCTGCGCTCCGCACACGTGTCATAACTGCCGAATATATCGTCAATCGCCGATTTAAAGGGGTACGGTGGCCGATAGGAAATTTTTAACCTATCGCCCAAGCCTAATGTCAATGATTCAAGTTCCGAGTGAAGATCAATCAGGTTCAGTTGTGGGATAAAGATCTAAGATCTACAACAGTAACAGTCAGTGAACTGACCTCAGAGTCTCCAGTCTACAGTCTGGACTCTCCAGAAAACCACTCAGATCCTTCACTCCTGAATCCTGCAGCTTGTTGTTCGAGCTCAGGTCCAGTTCTCTCAGGTGTCTCAGGTGGGAGGGGTTGGACTTCAGAGCTGAGACCAGAGAAGAACAGCTGATCTCTGACAACCTGCAGCCCCTCAATCTGAATAAAGAATAAAAGCCGTGAGTTGAGGACAAAACTCCTTGTTGACAGCGTTCAGTGTCTCATCAACTGTTCAGAGCTGAAGAAGCTTCAGAGAGAACAAGTTTAGAAAATCAAAGTCCAACAGCTGAAGCAACAGCGAGCAGGAGAAAACAGCTCATTAATATTCATGAGAAGCTGCTGCTGCTTCATCACAGATGCAGTGACTCCATCCATACAAATGTTGATCAGCCACATTGATCAGAGGTTTACTGACGACGCTCAAGTTTTAAAGACAACAAACATGTGAGGCTGAACTCTGCTGCCATGACAAACGTGTTAAACTGAACTCTGACGTCCATAAACTTGACCTGGTATCCTCTTATAAATATCTGGGAGTCTGGATAGATAGCAGCCTGTCTTTCAACGATCACCTGTCCTCTTTGCAGTCAAAAGTGAAAGCTCAGCTTTCTGTACCGTAACCGCTCCTCGATCACTGCCACTGCCAAACGTTCCCTGGTCCAGCTTACTGTACTTCCACTTTTTGACTACGGCGATGTCATATACAGATCTGCCTGCAAAGGAGCACTCGAACGGCTCAACGTTCTATATCACTCCGCCATTCGATTTGCTACCAACGCCCCGTATAGGACCCATCACTGTGACCTCTACACCCTGGCAAACTGGCCCCCCCTGGAAACCAGGCGCAACACCCACTGGTTGATGCTGGTATTCTAAACCCTCCTAGGTCTTACTCCTCCCTACCTAACCCAGCTCTTGCATCTGCGCCCTCTGCTCTGCTCCACTCATTCTGTTGAATGCCCCGAGGGCACACTCTTCCCTGGGCCGTTCCTCCTTCCAGGTTGCTGCCGCCGACAGCTGGAATCAACTTCAAAAATCCCTACAGTTACAAACTCTTACCTCTGTCAACTCCTTCAAACATATCATAACTAAATCCATAAAGTATACCTGCAGCTGTCCCAGCCAAAGCTCTCTCTGATCCTGTCACCTCACCAGCCCCTCCTCACTGTCTGTTACTGCTGTTATTTTGTTGCTGTCTCTTTTATGGTTGTCTAGTAACTGTTTTTACATGTAGTATCTCTGTCCTTACATAACTTGTTGTATGTCACTGTACGTCAAATTAACTGTCATTTTGTGGTATGTCATTGTGTTATGTTGGCCTATTGTCTCTATTTCTTCCTTCTTTTGTCTCACTGTTGTTGTATGTGCTTTTATTGTCTATATTTTAATGTTATACTCCCCCTCTCCCTTGCCCTTAGGAGGTATTTTCTTAGCAATTCTTGCCTGGTAAAATAAAGGTTTACTACTACTCCTACTACAACAAACATGTGAGATTGAACTCTGTTGCCAAACAGCAAACTTATAGAAACATGTCAAATGAAGCTCAGAGACAAAAACCTTCTGATTGACTTCACAGACTAAACCTGCTCAAACTTCTTCAAAGAGCTGCAACCAGCACACACACACACCTGCTTATTGTCACAGAGCCTTAGGAAACAGGAGGAGCCACCAGCTATTGATTATAGATCAGATTCTGTCCGACACATGTGTTTCTGTAGTGGAGGTGAAATGTGAAGAGAAACCATGACTGGACTAAAGCGAAAAGAAGAAAACAGACGTCACCATGACGACCCTCAGTGTGAATCAGGATAATATCAGCCTCATGTCTGCAGCTCAGTGTCAACACAACTTTCACATCACATTCATCTGAGCACAGAAATAAAAATAGAGTCTGACCTCAGAGTCTCCAGTCTACAGTCTGGACTCTCCAGAAAACCACTCAGATCCTTCACTCCTGACTCCTCGTTGAAGCTCAGGTCCAGGTGTCTCAGGTGGGAGGGGTTGGACTTCAGAGCTGAGACCAGAATAGAACAGCTGATCTCTGACAACCTGCAGTCATGCAATCTGAATAAAGAATAAAATAAGATCAAATGATTGATAACTGATACAGTGTTTCCCCTACCAGCGCTCACAACCATGGATCACTAACCGATCCATGGTCACCACATGAGTTGCCTTATCCACGTACGTTTCGGGCTTCGGGGATGGAATCACGGATGTGTGTCTTTCAGAATAAAATCCCACTATAGAAAACAATGTTGTTTTTCCTCCATTATATAGGTTTATATAAGTTTGTTCGGACCTTAATTTGGAATCAGGGCCGGCCCCTGGCATAAACACTCTATGCGGTTGTTTAGGGCCTCAGCCGTTAGGTGGGGCCACATGATCAGAAGGTACTGGGGTTCAATTCAAGTCATTTTAACACTGAGGTCGGCGCGCGCGTTTACGTGACGGTCTTGATATGTTTTTGTTTATATTTCGGTCATTTTACGCCATAGAAACGCGGTTTAACTGCTCCCGTGACCGAGGGACGGCTCTCCTCTTTCAAATACACCCGCCCTCGACAACCATGTTATTCACAGCCAGGGTTTGAGAGCCAATAACAGAGCATAGTGCACGCATCGTCCCCTCTCACTGTGCGTAATTGGTTGAATCCGTTGTCCGTCAATTTGAGCATGCGTGATTGGTTGAATCGCCTGTCAGTCAACTTCGGCCAACCAATTGGCACTCTGGGATCACTAAGGTCCTTTCTATCACAGTTTTAGCTCCATGGTTTACCTACAGCGGCTGGCATGGAGAGAGACGGCAGAGGAGACCGAACCTGTCAATTAAAACAACGGTGAAGCTTCAAACCCGCAGAATCGTTAGGAGAGAGAGAGAGAGAGAGAAGCGGTGAGGACGGTGCTTCAGACGCTGAAAGTTTTGACTCATCTGATGAGCATGATTATTTAAAAAATATATATATATGAGAGAAAGTTCAGACTTAAACTCAGCTCCAGCTCTGTATACAGACCTGTTGAGCTCTTACACTTTTTTTTAACCTTTCACACAGCACAGACACAGTGACAACACACATTATATGAACAATGTAAATTGTGTGTTTTCCATGTATTTATTTCATTGCACAACAATTCCATTTATTTAGTAAATATTTTTGTTTGAAGAGGAAAAAAAGTTTTCTCATTTAAAAAATCTGATGAAGCTTTGAAGTCAATATTCAGCTTCTTTTATCTCACATTTAAGACATTTGGTGAAAATAGAATGCCAGAATGACAACATTTATGCTCAAAAGGCAATGTCACAAAATTTCATTTTAGACTTGTTTTCTACACTTATCTGTTACTGTATTCATATCCTATTTCAAGCACCAAATGAGTTTGTTCTCATGACTGAAGGAGTGTTTTCACAAGGGATTTGAAATTTTTCAGAAAATTTGGCCTAAATTATTTCTTTATACAGTGTTCTAGGACAAATTGGCCTCAGTGTACTTAGAGCGGAAGATTAGACATAAAACACTTGAGTATTGTTACATCTGTCTATCAAACATCTGTATTCAGTTTTAACTCATTGAGTGCCAACCACGTAATTTCTCGTTTTTCGTTCCCATGCGTTGAGTGCCGAAAACGTAATTTTACGTTTTTTGCTTTTTTTTTAAATTATGAAAATAGACACTTTAATACACATTATATGTAAATTTGGGGACTCTACGACGAGGAGAACTGAAATAGATGACGATCAAAGTCACATGACAGCTCATGATCTGGAAGTTTTTATCATAACTCGGCTTCTGCAAACGAGTTCTGCATGCAGATGCAGCGCAGCTGCTCCGCAGCTGCTCCGCTCTCACCCGCGCTGCTGCTCCAGCTGCTCCGGCTGCTCGGAGCTGAACCAGGAAGCTCTCAGCCGACAGTCCGCCCGGTCTTCAGCTGGAGCAACACCGTGTCCTCCCCAAAGTCCTCCCGCGGTAAAATCTGATGGTCTCTGGACCAAAGCAGACCGGCATCACCGACCCGTACCACAGAAGGACCGCGACCACCGGCCAGACCGGTCTTCCCGAGCCGCGGTGGCCGACTGACCCTCACGCTCCGCGGGGAGAAGCTGTGACACGGCACGGTGCGTCTGTGTTATTGTTGTTTAGTGGCGCCCCCCCCGCCCCCGATGGTGGTTTTGTGAATAGAACAACAACTGTTGTATATATTTATCTTATACGAGCCCTTTGATCCAGAAATGCGAGTGTCAGAAGAGCGACAGACACAAACAGCGCAGCTTTCATAAAAGACGCTGTATCTCCTTTTCTAGAAAAAAAGGAGGGATTTTGGTGAAACCCAGCCATGTTTAGCTTGACTTTTCTCAGGAACAGAGGCACGTAGAAACAAACGGTTTGTGGCCACTTGAAGCATTAAGGTAAACCTTTCAATTGAGCCACAGTATGTGTTGGTGGCAATAATATAGAATACACTGTGGCTCTACATAAAAAGTCAAAAATGGTCTAAATTGCCGGTACACTTGACTAAAACTTTGGAAAGGAGCGCGGCACTCAATGAGTTAAGCAGTGTATGTGATTTGGTGTTTGCACTTAGAGTGGGCCACAAACAAAACTCTTGTTTAGGGCCACCAAAATGCTAGGGCCGGCCCTGTTTGGAATCACAATTACAACTAATGGAGTGAAATGAGCTGAAAGTGAAGAGTCATTGTCAGAAAACAGATGTTACCATGACAACCTTAATATCAGCCTCATGTCTGCAGCTCAATGTCAACACAACTTTCACATCACATTCATCTGAGCACAGAAATAAAAGTCTGACCTCAGAGTCTCCAGTTTACAGTCTGGACTCTCCAGAAAACCACTCGGATCCTTCACTGCTGAATCCTGCAGGTTGTTGAGACTCAGGTCCAGGTGTCTCAGGTGGGAGGGGTTGGACTTCAGAGCTGAGCCCAGAGAACAACAGCTGATATCTGAAAAACTGCAGCTCTCCAATCTGAATGAAGAATAAACAAAGAAGATACAGATTTTTTAATTTTTTAAATTCTGTAGCCACATTTCAAAAACTGCTGGATGACTAATGCTGCTGCCTGTTTTAGACACCAGGCGTATGGTGAAAAGCCAAAAATGGCCTACACCCAAAATATTTACACCCTTTTCAGATCTATCAAACTGTGCGTACGCATAACTCTCCGTAATTTCCATTGATAAATCACACCGGACCCAAGAAAAGTGCGGATGTGAACACGCCTCATATTCCGCCCTCTAAACGGCCAAGCACAACCATATATGGTCAATGCAAATAAGCATGTGCATATTAAGTAGCCATGTGCGCTCTGGAAATTTGTGGAGTGATGTCAGTGGAAGACGGTGAAGACAACGGACAGACGGAGAGCAGGGAAAGAAGCTGAATTTCTCTAAAAGCGAGTTTCACAGGAATATCAGTCAGAAAAATCATCTTGCATTGAAATAGGCTACAATAAAAACAAAAAAAACCCAAATCTGAATGAAACAGAGTAGAAAGAAGAATAATCATATTTAACCTGCCCCTTTATTTTAGATGATGTCACAAATAATTTAAAGCAGGGTTTCCATTACCAGTTACCATTACTTTGCACCCCTTTCCACTAGCACTTAACCGCCAACTGCCATTCATTGGACGACTTTGATTTTCATTTGTGCATAGCTATTTAAAAAAAACATTGAAGTCCATCAGTCTGTGACTTTTCCTAAAATGATGTTGGGCAGCACCCCCTTTTGTTAAATACAATAAATAGGCTATTATTCGAACAAAAAAATATCGATCATGTGTTCTCATTTTTACCTGTAACCGTCACGTTTGTTCATTGGACGACCAAAGAATTCACTGATTTGCGCCGACATTATTGTGTGTGTGTGTGTCCAGTCTGGCTAATTCACACACACGCACGGCACAGAAATTATTTTCCAGACTGGACAGACTGGTAAAAATATTGTGGAAGAGGTGTGGAAAAATATCAAAATGATATAAAAAAAAAAAAAATTGTTTTATAAAGCCAGTATTTAGGAGCAAACTAGTGTAAATGTGTAAAAGAGCAGAAGTCTAAAAATATATGATCCTATAAACTTCCAGGACATGCTAAATAAAATAAACTGGATGGAAATTACAAATATATGTGATGTGGACTTAGCATGGGGTCGTTTTCAAACTACTTTCTTGGATGTACTTGATAAGATAGCTCCTTTAAGAGAGACCAGGGTAAAGCAGAGATCTCAGCCTTGGATAAATAATGATATTGTGGACAAAATCCACTTGAGAGATAAAACCCTAAGTGAGTTCAAAAGAACCAAACTGCCTGCTCTTTTTAAAGATTATAAAGCTCTTAGGAATAAGGTACAGCGAATGGTAGATGAGGCGAAAAAGGGTTATTTTAGGTAAAAAATTGAGGAGCATAAAAAGGATTCAAAGAAATTGTGGGAAACCCTTAGGCCTTTGGGGACGAAAGAGAACCCTAAGCAAAAACAAAGTAAAATTGGCCTTGACATTAATAGGTCGATATCACATGATAAAAAAAATGGTGGCGAATACCTTTAATAGGTTCTTCACAACAATAGCAAGCTTCCCTCTACCTCTGGTGTTTTTAGTGATCCACATAAGGTGCAAAAGTTTTATGAAGAAAAGGGAGTACAACCCGACACTTTTTATTTTAAACAAGTGACAGAGGAGTTGGTATTAAAAAAACTCAAAGGACTGGGTGCTTCTAAGGCCACTGGTTTCGACAGCATCCCTGCCAAATTTCTTAGGGATGCTGCTGAAATTATCACTCCTGTCATAACCTACCTAATAAATTGATCAATTACTAGTAATCATTTCCCGCACAAGCTTAAGGTGGCAAGAGTGATCCCCTTATATAAAAAGGGGTGCAAATCTGACCCTGGCAATTTTCGCCCCATATCTATCTTGTGCACAATTTCAAAAATAGTCGAAAGGATAATTTATGAGCAAATAGACAGTTATTTAGCAGAGCAGAATATCTTATTTGACTTTCAATCAGGTTTTAGAAAAGCCCATTCCACTGACACCTGTCTGCTTTATCTCACAGACTTCATTAGGAAAGAGGTGGATAAGGGGAATGTTTGTGGCATGGTGTTAATAGACCTTCAAAAGGCGTTTGACACAGTCCAGTACGACATCCTTTTGAACAAACTAAAAGCCCTTGGCTTTTCTGATTCATCTCTCCAGTGGGTGAGGTCATATTTGGTGGGTAGAGAACAGGTGGTGGATGTAGAAGGGACCTTGTCCTCACCTCTTAGATTAACATGTGGAGTTCCCCAGGGGAGTATTTTAGGTCCGTTATTCTTTTTACTATATGTGAATGACATGCCGTCAGCCATAGATTGCCATCTGTATCTATTTGCTGATGATTTGGCCATACTAGTCTCTCATAAAGAGAAATTAGAGGTGGAAAGGCTGCTTAGTATAGAACTTTCCAAACTCAGTGAATGGCTGGTAGATAATAAGATGTCTCTTCATCTAGGCAAAACAGAATCAATTCTTTTTGGGTCCAGTTACAAACTAAGAAAGTCACAAGATTTTAGGGTCACACTAGGTAATTTTATAATCACAGGGAAATGGTCACCTACCTAGGCTGTATCTTAGACAACAAATTATCAGGGGAGTTCATGGCCCGAAGAGTCATTTCAAAGGTGAGCCAAAGGACTAAGTTCCTGGCAAGAATTTCTAGCTTATTGGATAGCTACACCCTAAAAACCTTAGCTGATGCCCTTGTACAATGCTACTTTGACTATGCCTGTACATCTTGGTACACTGGCACCTCTAAAGGCCTCAAAGTAAAGCTACAGACATGTCAAAACAAATTGATTAGAGTAGTACATACACTTCATCCCAGAACACACCTCCATTCTGACCACTTCTCCAGCCTCAGGTGGCTCAGAGTGGAGGAGAGAGTTTCTCAACTTAAGCTGTGTTTAGTGTATAAAATAAAAAACGACCTGGAACCAAAGTATTTAGTAAACTACTTCTCCAAAGTCAGTGACACACACAATTATTCCACCAGGGGGAGCTCCACTGACTACAGGCTCTGCCGTTTTAAGAGCTGTATGGGAAAGTTTTCCTTTCTTTACTCAGCAGCTGTCTTGTGGAATGGCCTTCCTTTAAACCTTAAAACTGTTACCTCCTCCTACTTTCTTTTTAAGTCCTCAATAAAAAAAATGGTTAGCCAATCGATAAATTAAATCAAAAGAGCAGTGAAGCACTAGATCAGTGATCATCAACTGGCGGCCCGCGGGCCAAATCCGGCCCGCCGAACCTTCCAATCCGGCCCGCGACTGAGTTCTAATAGTTTACAAGTATTATAATTCTCAGTCTCCCGTTGTGTGCGCCTGTAAGTCAATGCGCTGGGACACGGAGACACGCAGATACGTGCAAAGTGTTTGTGTGTGCCTGTGAGTCCCTGCACTGGGATTAGGAAACACCGCGGTACCCAAAGCCCCGTGCATGCACGTTTAGGGAGCTGGCTGGACTGCAGGGTTTTCCCTGCCTGCAGAGCCGAGGTGCCTGGGTGATTTTGGCCGCTGCCATGTTGAGACGTGTGGCGCTAGTGGGAAAGGACCATATAACCCCCCCCCCCCCACCCCACCCCCCAAAAAAGTGTTGTTTTGTTGATCAATAAACATACATTACATTATATAGGGCTTATAGAGCCACTGTCTAAAAAAGGTGGTCCAAAGTGACTGCCGACATCAGCTACCACTCAGAGTAGCACCTGACCCTTATTGATTAAATTATCATTCCTTTGTTTCTAAGATGATTAAAAAGACTAAAACCAAAATTTCCCATACAACAATACTATAATTCATGACTCATTAGCAGGGGTGAAAGTAAGCTGGTATAGTCCAGTACTGCGTACCACTCAGTGGTGGTACGCAGTACCAGGAAGAGGGGAGAGCAGCTGCCTGCTATAAAGCCGTCATTCAGAACCAGTCCCGGCCGCACTTTGGGTCAAAAAATAGATCCACTAGCAACATGCAGTCTTGAACACTAGTTTGTCTGCTTATAAATTGCTTTTAACTCATTCCGAATTATTTCTGAACTTTCCGTGCTGGCCTGCAGGTGTTGAAGCCCAGACCCAAGCTTTAATTCTAGATCAGAACCTGACCAAAAAAAAGGAAAGGCCTGAGGCACAGCCCTACCTGACCGGGTCATATTTTTGGGCCGATCTTGAACTGATACGTCCGGTCTGGTTGGTTGGGCCCATTGAGATCTTAAATCTAATCTCATAGGGGTCCATGCACACTTGGCGCGTCCGTATAAATTTAGACTTGTTCTTTCATTAAACTTCACATATGCAGGTCAAGACAGTGTGCGGGAGCTTCCTCTGATCCAGGCCAAAACATTAAAAGAAAATAGTTTTTGTTTTTCTCACCAGCCACAGCTTCCCTCTAGACCAGTTTCATACATTCCAGCCATTCTTGCCATTACAATTATTTTCTTCTCAGAGTACAACAGAATGCTTAATTTACGTGTTAAAATCACATTTTTTTTCTTAAACCTGTGCAGATCTCAGCCTACCTGCTTATATCAGATCTAGTTCTTCTTTTGGTATCTTCAAGTGTGCTCTGTCTTCTCACCTTATGGCGGCCTGGTCTTGTTTTCATTGACACTGCACGTTCTTTCTGATTCTGTGAATGGATAGTATTCATTATCTGCTGTTGTCTCAGTTTTGGCCATTGTGGCCTTCTTATGGTTGTATTGTTCTAATGTTTGTTTGTTTTTCTTTTTTGGTGTTGACTGTTTGTTTTTGTTGTTGTTGTTGTTTTGTATTGTTGAGTACATGTTTGGGTAACCCTTTAATTTCCAGGCCGTTAATTACGTCATAATATCAAGAAATTACCCAGAAATAATGATTAATTGCGTAGTAATGTCAAGAAATAGCCTAGAAATAACGGTCAGTTTCATAGTAATGTTGAGAAATATAACCAGGAAATAACTTTTAATTGTGTAGAAATAGCCCAGTAATAATGATCAATTGTGTAGTAATGTTGAGAAATATAGCCCAGAAATAACAATTAATTGCATGGTAATGTCAAGAAATATAGCAAAGAAATGACACTCTAGTAATATAGACAAGTTGTAGTAGTAGAATTGCAGTGAATTACTGCTAAGTATTGGGTAATTACAGAGTAAATAGCCTGTTGTTTCCATGATATAGTCAAGTACTTTCAGTGTGATTAACCTGATGTAATTGTAATTTCCACAGTCTTACCTTATGGTTAGCTGCAATATCTGTTTCCCAAAAGCAAATGGTAGATCTGGCAACTGCTGGAAATGTCACCATAGTTAACCCATAATTACCTTTCTGCTGCCTGCAAAGTGTAGTGGACTTTGTTCCTTAGAAACGTATGGGTAGTTTCAGCATAACTAACATGGTTATGAGAACTTCCACTGTAATAGTCTTGCCCAGTGGAAATGTCACCGTAGTTAACCCATAATTACCTTTCCACTGCCTGTAAAGTGTAGTGGACTTTGTTCCTTAGAAACGTATGGGTAGTTTCAACATAACTAACATGGTTATGAGAACTTCCACTGTAATAGTCTTGCCCATAACCCATTTGGATGAAAGATGGTAGATGTGGCAACTGCTGGAAATGTCACCGTAGTTAACCCATAATTACCTTTCTGCTGCCTGCAAACTGTAGTGGGCTTTGTTCCTTAGAAACGTATGGGTAGTTTCAACATAACTAACACGGTAATAAGATCTTACACTAATAGTCTTTCCCAGTAACCCATTTGGATCAAATGTATAAATATTTTCCAACAAAGATAAGCTACGTACCATGAAATGTCACAACATGAACTCTTTTTAGGAACATAGAAGCCATTTCCAAATAATGGAGGAGATAATTACCTTCACATTTTATATTAAGTGTACAATATTCCTGCTATAACCTATCCACCTTTTTCTGAACTTCATAGAAGAAAGGCAAAGTAGATTAAAGTACATGAATGGGATGTTGTCCTGTTAAATCTCAAAACTCATATTCACATGTTCCCATGAAGAAAATACATTGAAGCTGTTTTCAGTTGTTTTTAATAATTTTTAAAGCGTATTGGAACATTCCCAGTAGAGTTATTCCCTTTCTGATACAGTATTGGAAATGCCTCCGATACCACCAAAAATGTTGGCATCGGTATCAGCAGTCGGCTACTGGAGTCCAGCTGTAGCCGGGACGGTCTGCAGGCCCCGACTACTGCGTTGTGTTCTGTGAACAATAACACGGGACGCAGGGCTGGGTTCACACTCAGGTTTATTCCTGTATGATGGCAACATAAAACAAAAAGGATGTGAATTAAATGGTCATCTTCTCCATAAAAGTCCTCTCTCAGTCAGGAACAGTGCAGACTGACAAATGCAGCACTATTTCTCCCAAAAAACTATCACATTTCTTCACATGGTAAAACACACAAGTAAACATCTCTAACATAACAATGGAGGCTGAGCAACCACACACATACCTGTATGATGGCGACATAAAACTAAATGGATGTGAATTAAATGGTCATCTTCTCCATAAAAGTCCTCTCTCAGTCAGGAACAGTGCAGACTGACAAATGCAGCACTATTTCTCCCAAAAAACTAGTACATAGTACATGGAGGACGCATTGACACATGCACACCACACACACACACGCACGCACGCACACTCACGCACACACACAGGGAGAAATCGCGGCAAAATAACTGTCTCTCTCTTGCTCAAAACAGCTCTTAAAACACACTACACGACAGAAAACACCATTCCAAACAGTTTTAGATTAACATTTGTTCATTAAATTGACAATAAAACTCAACAGATATAACTTTTAGGTCCCGGAGCCTCAACAACATACCTCTCGACTTTCACTCAAGAACAGCAGACTGACGAGAGAGAAGGGAGCGACGTGCGTCATATCCGCAGACTTTCAGAATAAAAGATCGGGTTTGTAAAGATGAAAGAAATACAAAAATAAAACCACAAAAATTTGAATGATACAGTATTAACAATAACAATAATCCATATTTGAAGTAAAAAGAAACCAAAACACATCATCTGATGGATTTTGGTGAAATTAATAACAATAAAATAAACACCAAAATGTGTAGTAGTTTCCTTTTTCTGTTTATCTGTGGCCCACAACATCATTTTAATTATTATTTTAATAATTATTATTCTATTCTAGCTGCATGTTGTATTTATAACCCACAGATAAACACACGTGGTATCGGATCGGTGCCTGTAACAAAGGAAACGACACATTTTATTGTTATTAATTTCACCAAAATCCATCTGATGATGTGTTTTAAGTTCTTTTTTACTTTAAATATGGATTATTGTTAATATAATTAAATTTTTGTGGTTTTATTTTTGTATTTCTTTCATTTTTACAAAACCGATCTTTTATTTTGAAAGTCTGCGGATATGACGCACGTCGCTCCCTTCTCTCTCGTCAGTCTGCGCTGTTCCTGACTGAGAGAGGTATGTTGTTGAGGCTCCGGGACCGAAAAGTTATATTTGTTGAGTTTTATTGCCAATTTAATGAACAAATGTTAATCTAAAACTGTTTGTAATGGTGTTTTCTGTCGTGTAGTGTGTTTTAAGAGCTGTTTTGAGCAAGAGAGAGACAGTTATTTTGCCGCGATTTCTTCCTGTGTGTGTGCGTGAGTGTGCGTGCGTGTGTGTGTGTGGTGTGCATGTGTCAATGCGTCCTCCATGTACTAGCCGTCATGCTAAATGTATTTTATTTTTTGTGTGGTAGGACTTTTATGGAGAAGATGACCATTTCATTCACATCCATTTAGTTTTATGTCGCCATCATACAGGTATGTGTGTGGTTGCTCAGCCTCCATTGTTATGTTAGAGATGTTTACTTGTGTGTTTTACCATGTGAAGAAATGTGATAGTTTTTTGGGAGAAATAGTGCTGCATTTGTCAGTCTGCACTGTTCCTGACTGAGAGAGGACTTTTATGGAGAAGATGACCATTTAATTCACATCCTTTTTGTTTTATGTCGCCATCATACAGGAATAAACCTGAGTGTGAACCCAGCCCTGCGTCTCGTGTTATTGTGCACAGAACACAACGCAGTAGTCGGGGCCTGCAGACCAGACACATGGACTCCAGTAGCCGACTGCTGATACCGATGCCAACATTTTTGGTGGTATCGGAGGCATTTCCAATACTGTATCAGAAAGGGAATAACTCTACTGGGAATGTTCCAATACGCTTTAAAAATTATTAAAAACAACTGAAAACAGCTTCATTGTATTTTCTTCATGGGAACATGTGAATATGAGTTTTGAGATTTAACAGGACAACATCCCATTCATGTACTTTAATCTACTTTGCCTTTCTTCTATGAAGTTCAGAAAAAGGTGGATAGGTTATAGCAGGAATATTGTACACTTAATATAAAATGTGAAGGTAATTATCTCCTCCATTATTTGGAAATGGCTTCTATGTTCCTAAAAAGAGTTCATGTTGTGACATTTCATGGTACGTAGCTTATCTTTGTTGGAAAATATTTATACATTTGATCCAAATGGGTTACTGGGAAAGACTATTAGTGTAAGATCTTATTACCGTGTTAGTTATGTTGAAACTACCCATACGTTTCTAAGGAACAAAGCCCACTACAGTTTGCAGGCAGCAGAAAGGTAATTATGGGTTAACTACGGTGACATTTCCAGCAGTTGCCACATCTACCATCTTTCATCCAAATGGGTTATGGGCAAGACTATTACAGTGGAAGTTCTCATAACCATGTTAGTTATGTTGAAACTACCCATACGTTTCTAAGGAACAAAGCTCACTACACTTTACAGGCAGTGGAAAGGTAATTATGGGTTAACTATGGTGACATTTCCACTGGGCAAGACTATTACAGTGGAAGTTCTCATAACCATGTTAGTTATGCTGAAACTACCCATACGTTTCTAAGGAACAAAGTCCACTACACTTTGCAGGCAGCAGAAAGGTAATTATGGGTTAACTATGGTGACATTTCCAGCAGTTGCCAGATCTACCATTTGCTTTTGGGAAACAGATATTGCAGCTAACCATAAGGTAAGACTGTGGAAATTACAATTACATCAGGTTAATCACACTGAAAGTACTTGACTATATCATGGAAACAACAGGCTATTTACTCTGTAATTACCCAATACTTAGCAGTAATTCACTGCAATTCTACTACTACAACTTGTCTATATTACTAGAGTGTCATTTCTTTGCTATATTTCTTGACATTACCATGCAATTAATTGTTATTTCTGGGCTATATTTCTCAACATTACTACACAATTGATCATTATTACTGGGCTATTTCTACACAATTAAAAGTTATTTCCTGGTTATATTTCTCAACATTACTATGAAATTGACCGTTATTTCTAGGCTATTTCTTGACATTACTACGCAATTAATCATTATTTCTGGGTAATTTCTTGATATTATGACGTAATTAACGGCCTGGAAATTAAAGGGTTACCCATGTTTGTACGTTGAGTCCATGTTTGTTTATGTCTAGATCCCCTCAAAAACGAGATGACGCATCTCAAGGGGTTTGTGAAAATGAAGAAATTTCCAACTATTCTCTGAGCTATAGGACTTTAACCTGACCTCTCACACTGGGAAGCCCTTTCACCTTCTACCAGCTGCAGTAACTTGGAGTCACAATCAGTCGCTGCTTCAAACTGAACTTCACACATTTCACTTGAACACAGACAAAAGTCCAACAGGTCCAGTCAGTGAACTCACCTCAGAGTCTCCAGTCTACAGTTTGGACTCTCCAGTCCAGCACACAGAACCTCCACTGATGAATCACTCAGGTCGTTGTAGCTCAGGTCCAGTTCTGTCAGGTGGGAGGGGTTGGACTTCAGAGCTGAGGCCACAACTTCACAGTGGCTCTCTGAGAGTCCACAACGAACAAGTCTGCGAAGAGAGAAAATATGAAATGTGTCAGAATGAAATCAGATGAAAGCTGCAGTAAAAACACAGTTGATGCATCTGATGACAGGATGTGATGATGTGATGATGTGATGAACATCTGAGCTTCAGCTCATCTTCTCTGACTGAGTTTGACAGGAAACTCTGAGACCTGCCCTGGTTTAATCTGGATCTGTGTTTTAGATGAAGGAGGAAAGTGACGTCACATTTCTGCTTCATCATGTGATTTGATCCAGAGTCAGGATGAAGACAGAGATGGCGCTATTTTATGGATGCCCCACATTTATATCAACTTTAATGTAAAACACTGTGTTTATCGGAACTTGACTGATCTACTGATCATTTATTATATTGTTCATGTCTGGACTCACCGAGTCTTCCTGCAGTTCCTCACAGCTGGGATCAGTCTCAGTCGTCCCTGAGCTGATGTGTTGTACTTCTTCAGGTCCAACTCGTCCACAACCTGCTCTGACATCTGCAACATGTAGGCCAGAGCTGAACACTGGATCTCAGAGAGTTTCTTCTCTGATCTATTCTCTGACTCCAGGAACTGCTGGATCTGCTGATGAACTGACTGGTCCTTCATCTCCGTCAGACAGTGGAAGATGTTGATGCTTCTGTCAGGAGATATTCTATCACTGTTCATCTTCTTGAGGTTGTTGATGGTTCTCTGAATGGTTCCGGGTCTGTTGTCTGTCTGACCCAGCAGACCTCCTAACAGCCTCTGGTTGGACTCCAGAGAGAGGCCATGAAGGAAGCGAACAAACAGGTCCAGGTGACCATTTCTACTGCTGAGGGATTTCTGCATGGCTCTCTGCAGGAAGACATCCAGGGGTGGAAGACTGCTCGCATTGAGTCCAAAAAACTCAGGAATCTTTTTAAAGACAGACTTTTGGTTTGAGTTTCTCTCTTCGTTGTCTTCTCTCAGAAAGTTCTTGAGAACCTGTGTGTTCCTGTTGGTGAAACAGTGGAACATGTAGACTGCAGCCAGAAACTCCTGAACACTCAGATGAACAAAGCAGTAGACTGTTTTCTGGAAGATCACACTCTCTCTTTTGAAGATCTCAGTACAGAGTCCTGAGTTCACCAAGGCCTCTGTGACATCCAGACCACATTGCTCCAGGTCTTCTTGGTAGAACATGATGTTTCCTTCCTCCAGCTGTTCAAACGCCAGCCTCCCCAGCTTAAGAAGAACTTCCCTGTCGGCCTCCGTCAGCTCCTGTGGACTCGTCTCATGTCTTTCACCGTACTTGTTCCTCTTCCTCTTTGTCTGGACCGGCAGGAAGTGTGAGAACAGGTCAGTCGTGGTCTTGGGCAGCTCTCCTCTCTGGTCCGTGGTCAACATGTGCTCCAGAACTGTAGCACTGATCCAGCAGAAGACTGGGACTTGACACATGATGTGGAGGGTCCTGGACGTCTTGATGTGTGAGATGATTCTTCTGGACAGATCTTCATCACTGGACCTCCTCTTGAAGTACTCCTCCATCTGGGCGTCAGTGAAGCCTCGGACCTCTGTTACCCTGTCAACACATGTAGGAGGGATCTGACTGGCTGCTGCAGGTCTGGAGGTGATCCAGACCAGAGCCGAGGGAAGCAGATTCCCCTGGATGAGGTTTGTCAGCAGCACGTTAACTGATGACGTCTGTGTGACATCAGACACAACCTCCATGTTGTTGAAGTCCAGTGACAGTCGGCTTTCATCCAGGCCGTCAAAGATGAAGAGAAGTTTACAGACAGCCAGCTGCTCTGCTGTGACCTTCTGTAATGTTGGATGGAAAACATGGAGCAGCCTGAGAAGACTCAACCGCTGATCTCTGATCAGGTTCAGCTCCCTGAACGAAAGCAGAACGAGCAGACTGACATCTTGGTTCTCCAAGCCCTCGGCCCAGTCCAGAGTGAACTTCTGCACCAAGAAGGTTTTTCCAATGCCAGCGACGCCGTTGGTCAGAACCACTCTGATGGCTCTCTGTTGGACAGGTGAGACTGTAGAGACATTGTCTCTCTGATGGACAGATGAGACTGTAGAGACGCTGTCTCTCTGTTGGACAGGTAAGTCTTTAAAGATGTCGTTGCACTTGATTGGAGTGTCCTGGAGGGTCTTCTTCTTGGACGTTGTCTCCAGCTGTCTCACCTCATGTTGGGTATTAACCTCTTCACTCTGTCCCTCTGTGATGTAGAGCTCAGTGTAGACGCTGTTAAGGAGGGTTCCACTTCCTGTTCCCTCAGTTCCTTCACTCACTCGTTCACATCTGCTCCTCAGACTGATCTTATGTTGATCTAAAACCTCCTGCAGACCACCATCTGCTGAAAGAGAAGAGACAGAGTCAGACTGAAGACAGATAGTCTGACAATCTGATCAGATTATTGAAGAGAAAATTAGAAATGGTGAAAGTCATCACTCAAAGTTGATCTTTTATTTTTTGATTTCTCGAGTTTTGGGAGCAGAACTGAGACCATCAGAGAAACTCTGATTTTTAATAATGTAGCCTCTTGGCTAAGATGTGAAACGTCTTTAACAATCTACAACCAAGTCCACTTGACCTAGATCCAACTTTGTCAGAGTATGTTAATGTAACGCTGAGTGCTTGTTATTGTCATCTGAACTGAACGTTTGGCTCATGGGTAAAAACAGCACAGGAACAGCTTTTCAGGACAACTTGTGTGCTTTTGTAAACAAGTTTACTTGTTTATCACTCCACCCAGTCCAACCCAATGAAAACATTGAGGACAAACTACATAGTAGAATGTAGTTCCAATTTTCACAACAATATACAGAATATTTGGTAACACTTTATTTTAAGGGGTCCTTGTTCCTGTGTATCTACCTAATTAATTACAGTGTAATTACCTATGTAACCGTATGTAATAACATGTACTTACATTGTAAATACATAGTGTATTTTTGTGTACTTACAGGTCCTTGTTACACTTGTAATAAGAAATGCCAAAGTGGCCTCTCTCTTTGCACGAGCATTTCTTATTACAAGTGTAACAAGGACCTGTAAGTACACAAAAATACACTATGTATTTACAATGTAAGTACATGTTATTACATACGGTTACATAGGTAATTACACTGTAATTAATTAGGTAGATACACAGGAACAAGGACCCCTTAAAATAAAGTGTTACCGAATATTTTTCTCTGATTGGCTGTCTGCAGTCCACCTCTGGTTCTGGGTCTTTGTCCACACTGGGGACAGGAGGGGGGTCCTGAAGAACCAGGCTGGGCCCAGTATGAGGTGAAGCATTGTCTGCAGAACCAGTGTCCACAGCTGGTGGAGACTGGATCCTTCAGGACGTCCTGACAGAGACCACAGCAGGACAGCTGCTGGTCCACAGAGACACCACTCCTCTTCCTCCTGCAAAGACATTTCTGTTTCAACAACATGTCACAATCACTGTTGAAATGGCTGTCTGTCACCCGATGACCCTGAGTAGAGTAGCAAATCAACATTCTCAAATCCAAGAATCACTCCTAATCCCCCAGATATTTGAGAGACCTCCAAAGGTTCCTCAGTGGTTAGGAGCTGACAGTAGGTAAGGGGAGAGAGAGAGAGATGTGCGCAAACGTTCTGGGAGCAGTTGATCAAACAACATCATTCGGACAGAGCAGGTAACATCCCTGTCATAGGTTTAATAAGGATCATAATCTCACCAATAACCTCACACAGCAGAGCTTTCAGACAGAATTAAAGGTCATCACTCGCCACTGGAAAAATGCAACGTAACGCTGAATTGAAACAGAAGTAAGCGATCCGGTGGTTTTGGCTAACTTCCTGTCAGCCGGTGAAGTTAGCAGTCCCCGCCATCGTCATGGATCTATTGGTCCTTGTCCCTACATCACCACATTCACGCGCATCCCTTGGCTGCACACACAGAGAGGACCGCCCCTTTATGCCGTTCTCTCTCCTCATTGGATAAAGGTAAGATACAAGGAAAGTTTTCTCCTCGGCTTACAGCAGAGCAGAGTGACTGACAGACCCGTGTTTCAGACCAAACACTCTATAGAAGTGATTGCTGTCGGAAGATAGAACTATTTAAGACTTAAATTACAAACATTCACCTTACTTCTGCTTTAATGAATTGGAAAGATTAGGAAACATTTATTTTTGATTAATTCCCAATGTAAGCCTGTATAGTTTTTTTGTAGAGAGAAGGATAGATGCAACACTACAGCATCATAGACAACAGTGTAGGGTCAGTCAGTCATTAACTGGGTCCAGTGTCCTCTTTAGTCCCACCTGAAACAACATAGAAATCCTTGTCCCCAAAAACAGTTTTACCCTCAAACTCCACAGTTCAGTTCTATACAATTATCAATGTTTTCACATGTTTTCAGCAACTTATTTAAATGTTTACAATCAAATCTCACTTTACGCGGACTTAAAGTTTGGTGTTGCAGCTACAGTGGAGCATGTGAGTCCATGTGAACTATAAATTACATTCTAATTTCTTATAACATTTATTTGGTTTGAGTTGTAGAAGTGAGTGTGCATGTGATGGGATTGAGCTATTCATGGAGTAAATTGCCTTTGTTGCTGTTTGTGGATGCAGAATGTAAACTGGAGTGATGTTGTCATGTAGTTTGGAGTAGTTGTGTTAGTGAGACTGACCTGTAATGTAACAGTTGTAGTTTCAAGTACATGTTGTGTTGATATGAAGATACACCACCTGTATATGGTTTCTTATGTTTCTATTCTGTTTCAGAAACCGGTCACTGGAGGGATGGATCAGCTGATTGTGGGCGTGTCTGAATCCATCTATTGAAACTGCAGAGGTTGGGTCTCTGAGGTTTGTTGTGAACCTTCAGAGTCTGATGGATCTGATTCCTGTTTTTTCTCTGTTTCCTTCACATGAGTCTAATGCAGTGCTTCTCAAAGTGTGGGGCGCGCCCCACTGGTGGGGAACGGAGACATGACAGGTGGGGCGCGACAAACGGGAGGAAATTTTCAATTTCATGCCTATCTTACTGTAAATGCTATTGACAACAAAGATAATTCACTCTAAACAAAACAGCCACACACAAACAAAGTAATAATGAATAGCTAAAATTATTAAAAAGCATTAGGAGACCGGGAGAAAAAATGTAACCTGGTACTAAAGTGCAAAAACAATGATTGACATCGGGATGTTAATTGCAGCGGGCCAACATTTGCAGTGGGACAACAAGGCAGCAGCAGCAGCAGCAGAGAATTTCTAATAGAGACTGGCTCTGGTAGCAGGCTGCTGGGTTCACACCGGACGCCGAAGCACCGCGAATAGCGCGGAGCAGAGACCGCTTCCCTTCAGTGCTCAAGTACCGGTTGTGTAGTTCAGACCAAAAGCGACTCGCGCCCTGCAGCAATGGTTCGGCATCTGGTCAATTTTGTGCGCGAGCCGCGAGCGAACGCGTCAATCTTGGCAGGAAGTCACACATGAAACAACGAGAGAATCCGGTCAATTGTCAAAATAAAGCACTTTTCAAAATAAAACACAGCGTTTGACAAATGCGATCATTGTGTGCGTTTTATAGCTCTTATGTCAGACTCGAGAGAGATGAAAACACGCACGCACGCACGCACACACACACACACACACATCTCAGCTCAACACTGAGCATGACTTGAGGCAGTTTCAAGCCTGCAACCCCGAGGATGTGCAGTGCAACACAGGCACATTGCAGCCACTAATGCAGGGAAAGTTCACTTGTTCATGTTTTTGTTTTTTGCACAGATTGCAAATGAAACACTGTTTCATTATTTGACTACTGTAGCCTACTTTTACTTTTCGTTTTTGATCTGCACTTTTATTTTCTCTTTTTGAACTTTGTGTTATTTCATGTTTTTGATTTTGACATGAAATATGACTGATATACTTGGTGCTAGTAAGTTCAATAAATTTTAAGTCATTTTTGTTGGGGCGACGGGGGGAAGTGGGTCTTGAAAATCCCCACTTGTTAAAAGTGGGGAATGACGAAAAAAGTTTGAGAACCACTGGTCTAATGACTGGATCATCTTCAGCTCAGTTTACAGTAGAAACTGTCTCTTACTGTGACTCTGAAGGTCCAGGTCCAGGTCCAGATCCAGATCCAGATCTGAACCCTAGAGGCCATTCTTTGGATTGGTCACTCTTGATGGACAGACAGATGGATCCTGGAGACTCTGCTCTCAGTCTGTGGTTCTGACCTCTGCAAACACAAACATCACATCAATCACTGATCAATTCTCTGATGACAGAGGCATTGTGGGAAGTCTCCAGTTACATCAGCGTCCAGCACCACACACTGTAGTGAAGGATGAAAGCAACACAACAGCATCCATAGACAACAGTAGACTCAGTCAGTTATTAACTGTGTCCAGTGTCCAGCTGCTGAACATCTGTCTCACATCAGCTCTACAGAGGATCACACACTGACACCACTGCTCAGCATCTGGATCCACTGGCTCAATGAAGACAGAACAACAGGAGGACAAAACACACACACACACACACACACACACACACACACACACACACACACACACACACACACACACACACACACACACACACACACACACACACACACACACACACACACACACACACACACACACACACACACACACACACACCTACTGAAGATGTGAATGTGTACAAACCCAAAGAACCAGGAAGTCATTTATTAAAACTAGTTTCCCAGGATTCCCTGACTGGGTGGAGGCGGAGCACGCTGAGGACCTGCACTACCTGTTTGGTGAAAATTTCACACACAAGAAACATTACGTCAACTGCAGCAACTCAACACACTTGGCTAAGTGGGCGTTCAGGTTTGTATCAGGTCTCTTACTGTGAGTCTGAAGGTCCAGGTTCTGGTCCACGTCCAGGACTGAAGTCTGGAGGATTTATTTTGGGCTGTTCACTCTTCAGAGACAGACAGGTGAATCCTGGAGACTCTGGTCCGTCCTCCTCTTCCTCTACATTAACACTCATCTTCAGTCTGAGAGGGAAACCAGTAACACACACACACACACACACTGTTATTATTATTATAGATATTATTGAAGTAACAACAATAATGTTGCATTGACACTCACCCGTCCCTAAAATGGCATCTGAGTCTGAACTCGCTGAACACTGTCTGTACCTGTTCAACACCTGTAGCTCTCATGGCTCCTCCTCCTTTTACTGGAAATCACATGACTCTCTGTCAGCGTGTGTCGTTCAGGTACAAGTTGTTTAAACCAGTTGTTGTTTTATTGACTCACCTGACCAGCTTTCAATTAAATCTAATCCAACTGTATGAGATAATTAATGATGGAAATCAATAAATACATACAGCATAAATCAGCTCCATATAGTACAAAGGTGTCAGGAGAAGCTGAACATCTTGAACATCTGTAATCAGCCACCAAGACTGTGAAGTGAAGAACCCACTAGAACACCTAAAAAGCATGACAGTATCTTAATAAAAGAAACAAGTGAATGTAATGTTGGAGTAACTCCTCCCACAAATTAAACAAACCCAGAAATTAAATGTTGAAGTAATAACTCAGTTGTTTTGAGTTCACTTTAGTTTAGTTTAGTTTAGTTTAGTTTAACTTTATTTTCCACCTAAGTGGAAATGTGTCTTTAACTAAAATGACAGTACAGACAATCCATATAAGTGGACAAGAAATAACATCAAACAAACAGTAGCAGTAATAGGTAAAAAAAAAAAAATCTACTTGAAATCAAGTGCAGTCATTTGCATTGAGTTCTTATATAGCACATGGAACAAAAGATTTCTTATAGATGTTATTGCCTGCCCTTGGAACCCTGAATCGGTGACCTGATGTGAGCAAATCAAATTCAATTCAATTCATTTCAATTCAATTCAATTCAATTCAAATTCAGGTTTTCATAAGTATTAAAGGAGCATTAACGCAAATACAGCAGTAATAGCATAAAATAAGCTGAAATATGCAAAAGATAGGTCATGGGGAGCCATAACTAAATTCACAAAGAAAATAGCCAACAGTGTAGTGTCCGTGGGGCAAATGCAGAATTTTTCTTTGTCGGAAAGATCCGACCTCCGAATTGGAAAAATGCAATAGTAAATTGTAATGTAGCAGTGTCAGGCTGCTTACAGTCACTGAATCGCTCGGTAGAACACGTTGTCTCCACGTCCCTGTGTCTTTCTTCAGCTGTCCTCTCAGCGTTATTAACGCGTCAACGCAAAATGATTTTAATAATAATAATAATAGTAAATTTTATTTGTAATGCACTTTATATTTAAGCAATCTCAAAGTGCTACAGTACAAGCTTAATTTAAAAAGGGACACAAGTTAAGAAAAGTTAAGAGAAGACAAAGTGTACTAAATTTTAGCAAAAAGCTTTCCTGAATAAATAGGTCTTCAGGTTTGGCACATTAACGCGGGCCACTCCGTAGTTTTGGAAAACAGAGAGGCTGCTTCTCTCCAGGTGTGTGTTTGTGTGTGTGTGTGTGTGTGTGTGTGTGTGTGTTACTACGGTTACGGCGACACTCCCGTCCCCCGGATATTTCTGCAGCTGGATTTACATGATCCGGTCTGAGACATGAAACTCATGGACTGAGGAGTCGTCCCACTGTGGTCTGCACGTCACACCGACCATCGTGCATTTGTAGGAGGAAGTTGTAGTTGCTGTTGTTGTGGTTGTTGTGGCTGTGTGCAACGTAGAGCTGCTGCTTATCCGAGCGGACACACAGCTGATCAAACCATTTCTTACCTTCACTCTGGTGTCTAAAACAGGCAGCAGCATCAGTCATCCAGCACCAACAACAGGTTAATAATCCACCGATATTATTCCCGTTTTGATCGTTACTCACGGTCTGCCCGTTTCATCCATTTGCACTATGTGAACGAAAAAAAAAAGTTTTTAGCGGCTGGATGACTGCTGCTGCCGACGGTTTTAGACACCAAGAGTGAAGGTAAGAAATATTTCCTGGAGGTTTATCAGCTGTGTCAGTGCTGAGGACTGGGGTGTGTGGTGGAGTGTGTTTGAGGTCACTTTCCCGTCTTTATTTCATGAAGACATGTACATGTTTAGGTTGTGTATCAGGGACGTTCAGTGAAGTCCAGCTCTCCTGCCATGGGGCGTGGTCTCTTTGCCTGCAGCGGACACACCCACACCGTCCGGAAGCAGAGAAAACTGCTCATTTATTGACAACTTTGATGCAGAATTTTATATACTTAACAACTTTTAGTCCTCCAAATTTGACAGAGTGGTTAATAATATGTTTTCCTGTGGTATTATAAACTTAAAACACATATTTATTCTTGGTTTACCCGGTCTTTAATACCAAGAAAAGAACAGGGCTTCCTCCAGGGCCGGGGCCGCTATGGTTAAGGTGAGTGAGAGGGGGGTGGGAGAGTGAGGGCGTCAACTAAAATGGGAGCACCACAGTCCACATGTAAACACTAAGCACACACACACAGGGGTGTAACGGTACACACAAGTCACTGTTCAGTACGTACCTCGGTTCGGGGGTCACGGTTCGGTACAGGTTCGGTACAACAGACACTAATTGAATGTAAAATTAAAATCTGTCTTGTGTAATAAAAGTTTAAAAAAAATAAAAGAATTAAAAAAAATAAAACAAGTCCTTTAGGAGTGTTATAATACCATTCATTAATTCTAGAGGAATACTTGACAACTGACAACTATTATAAAAAACAAAACAAGAAACTAACATCAATTGATTTGATTTGATTTGAAAATCTTTAATGTCCCCGAAGGGCAATTTGGTTTGCAACAAAAGTTCAACACAGTAGAGCTCACATAGCATACACATGATACAATAAATACATATAGTCATCACAGATTACAGTACTGTACATCCTTCCCAACAGGCTCGCCTACAGCGTATTAAGGAATCTAACGGCAGACGGGACAAAGGATTTTAAATATCTGTTTGATTTGGCCTGACAAGGGAACGTGTACCTCCTCTTAGATGGTAGGAGTGGAAACTCTGCATGAAGAGGGTGGAGAGGGTTTGCCAGAATGGCCCTTGCCCTCTGAATGGCTCTGACCTGATAAACATTATCAAGGTCATTCAAGTTAATGCCAATTGTTTTTTGGCAGAGTTTGACCACATTCTTCATCTTATTCTTATTTGATATGCTGAGGTTCCCAAACCAACAAATCATTGCAAAAGTTAAAATGGACTCAATAAAAGATGAGTAAAACAGTTTAGACCTCATTTTCCTTAAATAAAACAACCTCTGATTTACTTTCCTGCAGATGGCATCTGAGTTGCTCTCAAAAGACAGTTTATCATCCAGGATGGTGCCTAAATACTTATAATGGCTGACTATGTCCACAGCTGTGCCTTTGACAAAGGTTTGGGCTGTGATAGTTGGATTCTTACGGAAATCAATTATCATGTCTTTCGTTTTTGACACATTAAGTTGCAGATAAGAATCATCACACCATCTAACAAAATGGTCAAGGACCGGTCCGTGGCCCGCCTCATGGTCCTGCAGGAGGCTGACAATCACGGAGTCATCAGCAAATTTAATTATGTGCCTAGACTCAAACGTGCTCTTACAATCATTAGTGTACAACATAAACAACAGAGGTGACAAGACACATCCCTGCGGCGAGCCTGTGGAACACAACAGAGTCCCGGACAGGGTTTCATTAACACGAGTTCTCTGAGGCCTAGTTGTCAGAAAATCAACTAACCAGCATATAGTTCCCAAATCAACACTGGGTATTTCTGAAAGCCTGTGAGCAAGGACAAGAGGCTGCATACAGTTGAAGGCTGATGAAAAATCAGCAAAACATAGACGTATGTGTGTTTTCCTGCCTTCCAGGTGCCTGACAATTAAATTCAATAGTGTCGCCACAGCATCCTCCACCCCTTTCCTGGGTTGGTAGGCGAATTGAAGGGGATAAATCACGGTCTGCTTCATAGCAAGCAAGCTCTTTTTTTACTATACGCTCAAAACTCTTCATCACCACTGAGGTGAGGGCCACAGGACGATAATCATTTAATGTCTTAGGTGATGGTACCTTTGCCACGGGAACAATAGTGGATTCTTTCCATAATGTGGGAACTTTATTTAATGACAAGGACCACTGGAAAATGTATGTGAAGATTTCACTTAAGAATGGGGCACAGCATTTAAGTAGTCGGCCACTTATGCCATCCGGCCCATGACTTTTCCTTGGGTTAGTCTTTTCAAAAGTGCTCCACACACTGATTTCATCTATCTGAATCCCACTGCTTACTGGAACTTCCCTGAATTTAGACAGTTCTCCAGAGAAGTCAATTGAATCAAATCTCAAATAAAACTGATTTAATTCTTCTGCCAGGGTGGAGTCAGATTTGTCACTGTTAGACACTCTTTTCTTCTTGTCCTGAATTCCCATCATGGACTTAATTCCTCTCCAAGCGGAGCGAGAATTGCCTGAATTCTGAATCCTGAATTCATCCTGAACCTTGTCCTTGTACTGCATTTTGGCCAATTTGATTTCCCTTTTCACCATTTTTTGGGCTTCTTTTTGTTCAGATATATCTCCTTGATAGTAAGCTATTTTTTTCCTTATTGATAGAATTCTTGAGGGATTTGCTGACCCAAGGCTTATTATTAGGATACAGTGTGATTGTCTTTCTTGGGATTATCATCTCTTTGCAGAAGGTAATATAGTTTACCATAGTGTCAGTCAATTCATCTAAATTAGTACATGAGTCTTTAAAAACATCCCAGTTCGTATTATGCAAACAGCCATTCAGTTCCCGAATAGCACTCTCTGTCCATAGAGCGACCTCTTTGCGCTCAACTTTCCCCTTCTTGAGGGCCAGCTGGTAGACCGGAGCAAGCAGGACACAGCTGTGGTCAGAAGAGCCAAGTGGAGCCAGTGGGAAGGATTTGTAAGCTCCCTTTATAGTGCTGTAGCACAAGTCCAGTATTTTACCATGTCGCGTTGGACATTTTACATACTGGTGCAAATGACCAAGATGCTGTTTCAGACTACAAGTGTTAAAATTACCAAGGATAAAATGTGGGGCATCAGGGCATTTATTTTGCAATTGGTGCACAAGTTTAGCAATATAGGACGCTGCTTCTGCCGTATCAGCTCTGGGATGTATATAAACCACTGTCAGGAACACCTGTGGGATTTCCCGTGGCAGATAAAATGGGCGCAGTGAGACTTGCACCAACGAGGATTGACGTACAAGCACACGCCCCCTCCCAATGATTTGCCGGTGATTTGTGCGTCACGATCAAGCCGGTAAGGCTGACCAAAACCATCAATGTCAAAATCTTGAGTCGGATCATAATCCTTCAGCCAGGTCTCGGTTAAAGCGATCACACAGGCATCCCTGTACTCCGAGATATGCTTCACATTCGCTTGAAGCTCGTCCACCTTATTTCTCAGAGACTGCGCGTTGCCAAGGATAATTGAAGGGAGCGGCAAGCGGCGGAGTCCCGGTCTCCGCAGCCGCTGACGCACACCTCCTCTCCGGCCACGCTTCCTCACTCGAGCCGCAGTCTGCTGCTGAGGGCTTCCGGGTCTCTGAAAAGTTGTATGCCCCGCCGCCACCGATGCCAGCCGGTCCGGACGGGAGTTTCCAGCCCAATTCCTCCGGATCTCCGGCGGGATGCCATCAGGTGAAATCACTGCACCCGAATTGCTGCAGTGCATAAGGAAGTCATGGCTGTATCGGAGCCTGTCAGGTCGGTTGCTCTGTTGGACGCTTATAGCACTCCCAAGAGCGACCAGGTTCAGGAAAAAAACACTCACTAAATCCATGATGACTCAGGTATTAAAGTATTTAAAAAGACGACACACAGTCGTTAAAAACACAGGTAAAACCACAGTTAAAAACCGCAGTTCCCACAATCACTCCCACACACTCTTGCTGCGTGTCGCCATGACCAGCGCCACCCGATATGAATGAATCAATGTTGGTTAATTTAGGCTAGATGCCAGTTACTTTGGTGATGTTTCCGGTCCTGTCTGTGTTCATGTCAAGAGGCTTAAAAGCAGCATTGAATCCAAAATCATGAACAAATTAATCTAAATGATGAAGCACAAAACAAAAAGAAACACTTTAACTCTGGCTTATGAAACGAAAAGAAAAGAAACAAATCATGTCAATCTAAACTCAAAATGAAGAAAGTTGTACGCAGCACAGGGAAACTTTAAAACAAACAATATACTAGATCTTCATCAACAGGAGCAAAAGCACAGGTACTTTAAGGCTCCACACGGCTGCACATTGAAGCCCCACAAAGCAGCAGCGGTCCTGAGTGCAGAGTGAATGGCTATGGCTGATGACAGGCAGAACAAACATTTACATACCCCATCAGCGTGGTGTGGTTCAGGGAGAGAGGGAGCCAACAAACATTTTGGAACCTGCCAGCGTCTGTGCTGTCGGATGTGAATGCGCAACAGCGGACAGAGGAGTGCAGAGCGTCTGCAGCACCTGAGACCTAACCTGGAAAGGGGAAGTGTGCACTAGCTGCCAGAGAAAGGCAACACTAAGGGTCCCTCCCTCTTATATACGCTGGGGCTCAAAGGGACGGAACCACACCAGGAGCAAAGCAAAGGGAAAGTGCTCATCCCACTACATATGCTATAAAACTGTTTTCTTGTCTGTAACAACATCTCTGTCCCGTCTGCCCGTCCTGGGTGAGGGATCCCTCCTCTGTTGCTCACCCTGAGGTTTCTCCAATTTTTCCCTGTTAAAAGGGTTTCTGGGAGATTTTCCTCAGTGGATGTGAGGGTCTAAGGGCAGAGGATGTTGTTATGATGCCATGTATCATTTAAAGGGATATTCCGGTGTAAATTTAACCCATGGTCCAACGCACTGTGACACCGAGTTAGACCCCCCCTCGAGAGATGAAGTCTGCTAACCGCTAGCTTCTCTAGTTGTACCAACTTTCGCAGTGACCGCACTGTAACATAGTGAAGCAGACATCACAGAAGGGACCACACAGCTGAGTTTATGCAGTTTGAGAACAACAACAACTGGTTTCATTTTAATGGGCGCCACTATTAGTTTGAGACTGAGTTTACCGAACACGAGCTGAAGGAAATGGAGGAGAAAAGTGAAAGAGAGCTGCCGGTGGAGTCTATGTGCTGGACCTGGGGGAATCAAGTGGTCAGTGTGCTCACTGCCTGCCAGTGGCTGCTGAAACCGAATATTTGCACTGCCAGTCGGACTCGTGAGGTGAGTTGTTTTCATCTCTTTTCAATAGAAACCAGGCAAAGCTAACAGATGTTTGATGCCGTGTATTATGGGCTGGGACCCTGTTTGTACTGCTGATGACGTTTGGTGCTGTTCTGAGCATTATTTGTGGCTATGAGTGGCTTTTTGATCAGTTGTGTGTGGATAGTTCGCAGATTTTAGCTCAGCTTTTAACACTGTGCAACCATATTTGTTGGTTCAAAAATTAATAAATATGGGTGTCAATGTTTCTACTATTAAATGGTTTTATTCTTTCTTAACGAACAGATCTCAACAAGTGAAGGTGAACATGTCCTTGTCAGATGTGAAGTACAGTAACACAGGTGTGCCCCAAGGCTGCGTCAGCTCGCCTTTACTCTTTACACTGTACACAAATGACTGTAGAAGTTCTCAGCCTAACAATTATGTCATTAAGTTTTCTGACGACACTATTATCTTAAGTTTGCTGCGCACTGATGTCTGCACTTCTGTGTATCATGGAGAGATCGCCACATTCAAGGCTTGGTGTGACGACCACCATCTTATGTTGAATACTAAAAAGACTAAAGAAATGATCTTCGATCCCAGGGGTGTGACGACCCAGGACCAGGTGGTTATCGATAATAATGTGATCGAGCAGGTGCATACTTTCAAGTACCTTGGTGTTATGATGTGTAGCTCCCTGTGTTGGAGCACACATGTTGATTATTTGTGCTCCAGACTAGCCCAAAGGCTTCATTTCTTACGCAGGCTCAGGCTGTTTGGTGTCCGACCTGAGATCATGCACATTTTCTACAATGCTGTTCTTGGTAGCATCATCAGATATGGAATGGCGGCATGGTTTGGCACACTAACAGTACAGTCGAAAAGTAGATTAGCAAACATAGTGAAAACAGCAATGAAAGTAATCGGGTCAAATAACCAGCCCCTGCCCCTGCAGTCTGTTTATGAGGCTTCTGTAATCAGACAGGCTAACAGAATATTGCAGGACCCGTCTCATGTGTTGTTCTCGGAATACGAACTGTTACCTTCTAAGAAACGTTTTAGAGCTACCCGCTGTAAAAGCAATCGCCTTAAACTTTCCTTTATACCCACTTCTATTTCTCTTCTCAATAAATTGCGTCAGCCTAGTTAGTAGGTAGTCACTGCCACTATTTTCTTATTTTTATTATCAACAGTGGTGTCTTTATTATAGCATTGTTTCAATTTTCTGCCCTAACTGCTGCATTTTTACATATATATATATTTTTTTTAAATATATTTTTATACTTTTATATATGTATTTCATTCTGTGCTGCTCCTGCAGATTCTAGCAAATATCGAGCTGTGTAATAGCTATTATTGTCTATTGGTGCTGTCCGTCCCTTGTGCTCTTGCTGCTACTGTGTGTCACTGTATGTCTGGTGCTGTTGTTTTGTGCTTGCTCTTGTACTGTGATGTTGCTGTCATGTAGCTGTTGTGTCCATCATGTTATTCTGTCTTATGTCTGCTGTATGGCGAAACAGTCTCTGTCTGCACTTCTGCCCACAATGAATTTCCCTCTGGGACAATAAAGTATATCTTATCTTATCTTATAAATAGACTGCGCTGTTTGTTATGGTGCGGTCATTGCTAAAGTTGCTACAACTAGAGAAGCTGCGGTTAGCAGACTTCATCTCTCCAGGGGGGTCTAACTCGGTGTCACGGTGCGTTGGACCATGGGTTAATCTTACGCCAGAATATCCCTTTAAGTCAAACTGTTGGTAAAAATGGGCTATACAATTAAAATTGCCTTGCCCGGTCTACCCCAACTAGGAACCCAGGATGACCAGGGAGGTCCAGCAGCTGCTATAGGAGAGGAACACCACCTTTAGGTCTGGCAACAGGGCTTACTACAGCATGGCCAGAGCTAACCTGAAGAGAGGCATCAGAGTGGCTAAGTCGGACTACAGGAGGAGAATCAGATTCAGATTCAGATACAGATATTTTATTCATGTACTTTACATTATTATAATTACTTAAGTAAGGCGAGATACATGATTCCAGGAAAAACATGATTCTGGCGAAGGTTACATTATAAATAGTATATGATAATACGAGATACATGATTCTTGCAGAGGTTATATTATAAATACTACATAATAAGACGAAATACATGATTGTGAATCGAGGACCACCTGGACAGAAACAACAGCAGGTAGGTGTGGCAAGGTGTCCAGCATCTCACCAACTGGACCAGCCTCAGAGCTGCTGAAGGTGATGCTGCGCTGGCAGAGGAGCGTATCTTCTTCTTTGCTTGCTTTGGAGTGGAATCACCAGAGGCAGCTACACTACACCCTACAACCCACAGCAGATTCACCCTGACAGTAGAGGAGCATGATGTCAAGCGCACGTTAGGGGCTAAAGGGATAGTTCACCCAAAATTCGAATTACACTCATTATCTACTCACCCTCATGTTGGGGCTTCAATACAAGAGGGACATTACAGATGAGCAGTATGGAGGTATTTGGATGTTTTTTGGTGTGTCTTTTTGGACGAAGAAAACTGGTATCCATTCACAACCATCATATGGACAAATACTGCTGCGCAGACCCCCTCGTAACTCAGAGAAGGCACGGAGGACTCTGAAAATTCTCACAGCTCTTAGTTGACATGAGGGTGAGTAGATAATGAGTGAAATTTGAATTTTGGGTGAACTATCCCTTAACAATCCGAGAAAGGCTGCTGGACTGGATTGCATCTCAGGACGGGTGCTGTAGGAGTCCCCTCAGGGCTGTGTGCTGAGCCCACTGCTCTATACACTCTATACTCACAACTGCACCTCCAGCTATGACAGTTAAAAGTTTCCCGATAAGTTTTTACGAACAAATTTATTCTAGGCTGCCATAGTTCGACTGAGCACTGCGGAATTTAAAAGTGAGTTGGGATGCATCAATATAGAATTTATTGTTTTTTTAGTTATCAAATGTATTGGTTCATTTTAAAGGTATATTGAAAAACCAGACTACAACTAAGTTGCATGATGAAAAAAACAAAAAAACACCAGAAACTGTTTAAAGCAGAAGTAAGCGATCCGGTCGTTTGGGCTAATGCTGCGTTCCAGGCAGGCTTTTGAAACCGTAAATTACAGCTTCAAGTCACGACTTACGACTTTGTAGCGTTCCAGGCAACCCACTTGTGTTTTTCCGACCTGTTTTACCTGTGAAAGTCACTATAATGGCCACTTGTAACTTCCGACCCGTGAACTCGTACCAGATCGAACTGGTACGACTTCACAGGTCGGAAAAACACGAGTTACGGGTTGCCTTGAACGCACCATAACGTCTTGTCAGCCGATGGAGTTAGCAGCCCCCGCCCTCGTCATGGATCTATTGGTCCTCGTCCCTACGTCACCACATTCAGGCGCATCCCTTGGCTGCACACACAGCCCTTCATGCCGTTCTCTCTCCTCATTTGATAAAACTTGTAGGATACAAGAAAAGTTTTCTCCTCGGCTCAGAGCAGAGCAGAGTGTCTGAGAGACCCGTGTTTCGGTCCAAACACTCTATGTAAGTGATTGCTGTCGGAAGAAACAACTATTTAAGACTTATATTAACACAAAAATATTGCTTACTTCTGCTTTAAACATCCAAGAATGAGTTGAGTTAATGAGTTGATTGATCTGGAGGGAAACAGCTACAGATTTGGCCACCTCAGATACTCCAATCTACAGTCTGGACTCTTTTGGAGATCACTCAGATCCTTCAGGTCTGAATCCTGCAGCTTGTTGTTGTCGCTCAGGTCCAGTTCTCTCAGGTGCGTGGGGTTGGACTTCAGAGCTGAGCCCAGAGAAGAACAGCTGATCTCCGACAAACTGCAATTCTTCAATCTGAATAAAGAATAAAAGAACAACATTCATACACCTCTTCATGTCAAAACTGATTGATCATTGCTGCTGACCTCACAACAGTCAAAGCAGTGAGTCTTTATTTGAGTCAAACACTCTGACTTGAGGATTAGATTAAAATCATGTGAACAAAATTAAGACTGGCCTAACACTACAGAGCAGTCTAACATGTGTTTGTGACAGCTGCCCCTGAAGGTTGGAGTCAAGTGAACACACATTATTGATGAGGACTGAGTGAAATGAGCTGAAAGTCCTTCATTCATCACATCAAAGTCAATGATTCAAGTTGTGTGTGACGATCAATCAGGTTCAGTTGTGGGATAACGTACACTCCCGGTGTTCTGGACACTTTGTGACCACCTAGCACAGTAAAAAGGCCCATAACATATCAATGCGCAGAACGCCTGATTGGCTTATCTGGCTTCTGGGGGCGGGTCTTAAGAGTATTTCAACGTTTGATTGACAGATTTTGGACGAATCATTTTGAAGAAATTTAGAAAAAAATACCGGAAGACGGGGCGTCCGGATTTCCGTGACTACTCACGGTACTTTGGACACGTGGAGAATTTCACACACAGTATTCCAGACAGGAAAGAAAAGGCAAGGCAAGGCAATTTTATTTGTATAGCCCGTTTTTACAAGCAGTTTGTCTCAAAGGGCTTTACACCAGGTGTTTTTTTTTTTGCTTCTGTGGCAAGGTGAAGAGGGCCCGGGCGGGGATTGAACCCACACCTCCCATGTAAGAGTCAAGCGCGCTTGCCAGTCACCCAAAGGGACACCCCAAGTAGCCAGGGCACATGATCAATTGGAGGCATAGTGACAGGACCACCAATGTCACATCTCTCCCCCTCTTTTCACAAGCACGTCCTCGTGCTTCCGCGCAGGCTGCCACACATTAGGAATCCATGGACCCACCCCTAGTGCTACATGGATCCTGCCAACAACGCCTGTAGTGACAGGACCACCACTGTCACACTTCTGTTGCATGTCGGGCAGACATCACAACGAGCAGGCGACGAGGGACCAGCAGCTGGAGTGGAGCAGTGGAGGTGGACCCACCGGCAGAAGAGGTGGGTACGAGCTTTACAATTGAGATGGGTAGATATAGACATAAATTGTACAGGTTAAAAACTAGTGTTTTTCAGATTGATTTAAGTTGCATAACATAAGGAGAAAAAAGTGAGTCTTTCCCACTACCATGTCAGCCCTGATCAGGCCCATACGGCCTGGGTGCTGAATGTGGCCTTGAGTGGGTTTAACACACTCACGTCCAATGGCTGAAGCATGTGCATGGTGTAAGGAGGAAGGAGCAGGATCTCCACCTGGTTGGCCCGACAGAAATCAATCACCGGGCGTCCACAGTGAGTCTCATGCTGGTCCATGACGAGCACCAATGGACGCTCTAGCGGGGCATGCTTAATGAAATGCACCAGCCATTTCTGAAAGAGTTCAGATGTCAGGTAACCCTTTTCAGAGAACCTGTAGAGGCTGTCTGCCAGGCCATCCAGAGCGTAGGCCACCGAGGGAAGACACCGGGGATAGATGATGAAGGGAGGGACATGAGCACCGGCAGCACTGACCGCCAGGTGCACAGTGATATGCTCCCTGGTGGTTGTCTGCTGCCAGTACACATGCCGCAGGCAGATGACCTTCTCCCTCGACTTAGGTTTGTCACTGAAAACCTGTCTCATCACAGTTCCAGATGAGGTGTGCTTTATCATGGAGACTGTGGGTGCTGATGATATTTTCGTATACGTCGAAAAACCAGGAGATGGCCTCCCGCATGGCGGCGATGGCTCTGGCCCTGTCCAGGGAGTCGGGGGTCCTCGATCGGAGAAGCTCTGGGTGACGAGCCTTGAACCAGGACCACCAGTTGTCACTCAGATCCTTGTGAAGATTCACAAGGGTGGTCCTGGTGAGCGGGTTGTCCTGGTGAGTCCTGGTGAGCAGAAACCTGTGTTCTGCCATCCACAGGATGTACTGTAGCTGACCAGGGCCTCCTCCTCTCCGTGGCTGATTGCCCTGTTGGGGTGGGGCTGGCACTCATATTTGTTGAGTTTTTTGTCAGAGAGGGTTGATTTTGGGATCCCGAACCTCTTCGACACTGCCCTGACGCTCTCTCTTCTCTCAATCTCTGACATTGCCTGAGCTAGCTGCTCTTTTGAGTATTTTCCTTGCTTCCCTGACATTATGACCCTAGAACACATCAGTCAACATTTTGCATTTGTAAGCACTTTATGAAATTTAATATTGATTGATTTTATGCAATGTAACTTTAAATATGTGTGATGTGTTTCAGTGTAGCTACAGTTTTTAATCACTGTTATTTTGCCTTTCACAGTGGGGGAGAGAGGGGGAGACCAGACACCACAGGAGGAGAGGATCCACATCTTCATATTAAAGCAGAAGTAAGCGATCCGGTGGTTTTGGCTAACTTCTTGTCAGCCGATGGAGTTAGCAGTCCCCTCATCCTTACGTCACCACATTCACGCGCATCCCTTGGCTGCAAACACAGAGAGGACCGCCCCTTTATGCCGTTCTCTCTCCTCATTGGATAAAGGTTGTAGGATACAAGGAAAGTTTTCTCCTCGGCTTACAGCAGAGCAGAGTGACTGACAGACCCATGTTTCAGACCAAACACTCTATATAAGTGATTGCTGTCGGAAGATATAACTATTTAAGACTTATATTAACACAAAAATTCCGCTTACTTCTGCTTTAATATTTATTCTTGTTTGTTCAATGTTTACATGTTTATATATAGTTCAATTTGTATGTTTATATATAGTTAAATTAGTTCTTTTTGTTGCACGATTATGTTAGATTTGTTCTTTTTGTTCCATGTTTAACTTCTGTAAATAGTGAGAAAATAGTAAATAGTTCTTTAGCTATGTATATAATTTGTAATAAATGGTTTATTTAAAAACATTCCAGATATCATTTTTTTTATTGTTCCCCTGACTTGATAATAAGTTAACAGTTAACCTTACACAGTGTTTCAATAATTAACATAAACGTTATTGTTGTGTAATTTAACTGTTAATAACGTAACTTAAAGGGATAGTTCACCCTAGAATGATATTTCGCTCATTATCTACTCACCCTCATGTTGACTAAGGGCTGGAAGAATTTTCAGAGTCCACCGTCCCTTCTCTGAGTTACAGGGGGTCTTGGCGTAGCAGTGCATTTCAATGCAACGGTTGCAAAGGGACACCAGAGCTCTTCGTAAAAAAACACACACAAAAAAACATCCAAATACCTCCATGATGCTCGTATGTAATGTCCGTCTTGTGCTGAAGCCCCAAATTGCGTAATTGTCCCGAAAAAAATTAAATAAGTCTATATTTTAAGCTTGTTTGTAGCGGAAGCTTCTCGAAGCTCCTCTTCCTGGTCCGTCCAAATCTTGCGTGATTTGCGCCGGCGTCAGTGCGGTTACTGCGAATCACGCGAGATTTGGACGGACCAGGAAGAGGAGCTTCGAGAAGCTTCCGCTACAAACAAGCTTAAAATATAGACTTATTTAATTTTTTTCAGGACAATTACGCAATTTGGGGCTTCAGCACAAGACGGACATTACATACGAGCATCATGGAGGTATTTGGATGTTTTTTTGTGTGTGTTTTTTTACGAAGAGCTCTGGTGTCCCTTTGCAACCGTTGCATTGAAATGCACTGCTACGCCAAGACCCCCTGTAACTCAGAGAAGGGACGGTGGACTCTGAAAATTCTTCCAGCCCTTAGTCAACATGAGGGTGAGTAGATAATGAGCGAAATATCATTCTAGGGTGAACTATCCCTTTAAGTTGACTCAGGTTAGATTAACCAAATTATGATAACATTATGGTTATTTTCTGCCATTAATCAGACACACAGTTAATGTTAATGATATATTTTTAATTGATAACTGTTAACATGTTAACAATTAATTGGCGCGCACATTCATGTCAGACAAAGTGCCGCTATACATGTCAAAATCCCTTCAAAAAGTCAACATTTTGGTATAAATTATCTCCTCTGTGTTTTGTGACACCCGAAACACGGTTCTGTGATTTTTCCGGTCGGTAATTATGTCTTAAAACCGGTAGGTGGAAGTCGTAAGCCTCTCCCCGCTGCGCTTTTTCCGGCCGCAACCCCCCCCCCCCCCCCCCGGCATTATCAGTGCGGTCATTGGCACGCAGTGGAAACTTACAGCGATACGTAGGGGGCAGTGGGCGTGGATGATCTGCAGTGGTTGGGGTCAAAAGAGGCGGAATCAAGGGGTGACATATATAAAATGCCCGGAAATATTTATTAATTTATTTACGGGAAAAAGTCAAGTGTCCGGAATACCATGAGTGTACGTTAAAGATCTAAGATCTACAACAGTAACAGTCAGTGAACTGACCTCAGAGTCTCCAGTCTACAGTCTGGACTCTCCAGAAAACCACTCAAATCCTTCAGGTCTGAATCCTGCAGCTTGTTGTGGCTCAGGTCCAGGTGTCTCAGGTGGGAGGGGTTGGACTTCAGAGCTGAGACCAGAGAAGAACAGCTGATCTCTGACAAACTGCAGTTGTACAATCTGAATAAAGAATAAAAGCAGTGAGTTGAGGACAAAGTTCCTAATGAGCAGATGTAGTGATGTGTGACTGCATCTATACAAACTCATGTTGGTCAGCCACATTTCTCAGAGATTCTACTGACCATCCAAGTTTTCAAAGACAACAAACATGTGAGGCTGAAGTCTGTTGCCATGACAACAAACATCTAGAAACACTGGGGCGGTGCATGGCGCAGTGGTTAAGGCGCCCCCCCCATGTAGAGGCTACAGTCCTCAATGCAGGTTTCCCTGGTTCGAGTCCCACATCGGGCAGACCTTTCCTGCATGTCATTCCCCCTCTCTCTGCCTCCCCCTTTCCTGTCTATCTCTACTGTGCTATCAAATAAAGGTGAAAAAGCCCAAAAATATACTAAAAATAAACATCTAGAAACACATGTTGAATAAAGCAGCTGATGAAGCACAGAGACAGAAAAACCTGCTGAAACCACACACACACAACTTGTTATTATGACATGTTGGGCTGGTTGGAAAAAATCTATTCTCCCATTCAAATCCATTTTCACTGGAAGAATCCAGTATGGACTCATAAAAGCTGAGTTTGGTTTTGAACACACTCCTGTGGACACAACAAGATGTGATAAGATCCAAGAGTTTTTAAAGGGATAGTTCAACATTTTTGAAAATTGGCCCATCGCCATGATCCCCCTAGTAATAGCAGTAGGTTCGTTACCTTTAATTGTTGGTCCAAGCTGCTTTTAGATCGGGGGAGAAGAATACCGAGCGGCGCAGCTACACTACGGAGGCTAATGGAATTTCTTGGTTTTGCTCATCAAACTCAGCAAATACACAACCAAAAAACTAAAAAACGCTGTGGTGGACAAGTTGTGACCTGCACATTCACCACGCTATGAGATAATAGCGGAAAGTTGCGAGATGGAGTTGTTTTAGAGGCAAAGTCGGACTTTGCACTCTAGACGGCTGCTCGGCGGAGTGATTTCAAAAGCGCCTGTTTACTGCAGATACGTCCGTATACTACGGCACTGGCTGAGGTGCGCACACTGTGTCCCTCCGACCAGTGGTTCACTGAAGAAAGTAGTTCCGAGTATTTGCTTCACTTCTCTTAACTTTCCACTATTATCTCATAGCGTGGTAAATGTGCAGGTCACAACTTGTCCACCACAGCGTTTTTGAGTTTTTTGGTTGTGTATTTGCTGAGTTTGATGAGCAAAACCAAGAAATTCCATTAGCCTCCGTAGTGTAGCTGCGCCGCTCGGTATTCTTCTCCCCCGATCTAAAAGCAGCTTGGACCAACAATTAAAGGTAACGAACCTACTGCTATTACTAGGGGGATCATGGCGATGGGCCAATTTTCAAAAATGTTGAACTATCCCTTTAAGAAATAAAATAAAATGAATGATGAATATTAATATTTAGAATAATGCAGCAAGGAACTATTTACAGCATTAGTTCTCTGAGAGATGTCATTCATATCCAAGCAAATAGAAAGTGAAATTGAAATCTCTGAGTCAAACCCAATTGAGTCAGGACCCTGTGAATCCAAACTGAATCTATTCAGCAAATCCATGGCAACCTCCATGGATGGTATTGGATCTATTTATTGTTGCACCCTAGTGGTTGTTTTGTGTATTTTATTCTGTTGGTCACTTCCTTTCGGGTCACTTCCTCCTAGCTTTTTTTCTTCTTCAAGATTGTACCAGGAGCACATGGTTGCAGCCATATTGCCATCCACGCCTTCACAGTTTTTAAAGGCATTGGCCGCGTTTCCCAGATTTGTTAAGAAGCTCTTAGCGCTAAGATCTTCTTTGGAGCGCTCTTAAGAACGCTGTGAAAGAAGAACGTGTTTCCCAGAGTCGCTCTTAGCTTAAGAAGATCTTTCACTAAGAAGGAAATGTAAGATCGAGCGGACCCACTCTTACGAGTCTTCTTAGCGACCAACGCTCACGTTTTCGAGGCAAATCAATATCACACTAAGCAAGATATTAAACAGTGCACATCGTATGTTTAAAACATTAAATTATGTGCCGAAATAAAAAATAAAGAGATAAAAAAATAAAATAAGAACAATAATAAACTAAATATGAGGAATAACATGTGCTCTGCACATCAGGCACACAAATAAAATTAATCATCATCATTCATCATAACTTTTTACGCACACATCCACGTCCCATATCTGCATGAACATCAAAAACAACCGTTCTTAAATCAACCCCTAGTGTCGCTGTTGCATCGTGTTTTTACACAGTGGGCAGCTTCTTGGTGTGGTGGGGGCATCGCAAGCAAGGGTCAGTGTCACGGAGTGTGGCAGCCGTGACATTGATCCTCCTGTGCCATGTTATACTGGCACCAAAAAGACTGTCACGCATTAACACTCCACTGCCTAAATATATATGTAGCCTATATACATATGTAGCCTTGCATTGATCATTTAATGATGATGAGAAAAGAAAAACGTGTTGATCACCGAAATAATATTTTAGTGGGTGGATTCGAACCCAGACCACGTCAATGCTTCCACTTTCTTTTCCAGAGTTGTCTGGCTGTAAACCAGCCAGGCCCTGCGCACGTTTTTATTTTTTATTTTCACACACATCAATCACATGGTCACGCAGCCGTCTCGGCCGCATCTTTACGCGGCTGTGCCGTGTCATCTATGGCCAGTCCGTCACTGCCCGTGACCAACGCGGCAACAACAGCGGAGAAGTTTCTAATCAGGCCCGCGGGCACCGGGACCTGTGTTAACCCCATGTTTGGAAATCCCGTCTTCGGTTTATTCGTCGCCCGTCGGTGCAGCTGCGCTGGTCACTGTGTGTGATCTATGTGTGTATTAGGTGGCGTGTGATATAATAATCGATTTGCCTGGCATCGATTGATTCAGTTTCAGTACTGTGGTGGTGGACAGCTCCCGTTAAGAGCTTCTTAAGAAGCTTCTTTGGCGTGATCTTAAGAAGGCAGTTAAGAACGCATCTGGGAAACACCCGTATCTTAGCGCTCCTTCTTAGCCGAACCCTTCTTAAGAGCCTTCTTAAGTCCTTAAGAAAGATCGAATCTGGGAAACGCGGCCCTTGTCTGTTAGTTCCACACATTTTCGGTAATATTTTTATTTGTGTATGTTTATAAATAAGTATGTTTTTGTCAATATTTGTTTTGCCTATACCTATATGTCTTTATTGTCACTATACAGAAGTACAGCGAAATTACAGCAATTAACCCATCCGTACATATCCAGCATACAATACATACAATAAGACACACATAACAGGATGACTGGGCGATAAGAGGGGGGGGGGGAGCAGCTCCCAGACTATGCTCCTGTGGGGGAGTACAGTGTGTGTCAACACTTTTACACTTTTCCTGATTAAAACTACTCCAAGTCAACACAGCGGCCTTTTTTTTAAAAAGTTTAGTCAGAGTGTTAAGCACTTTAGCTCTGTACAGCTAAATATACATTCAGGCGAACAACATTTAGCGAAGACAGACTGTGTTTGCTTTATCACTACAATAATCACAGAGCCTCGGGAAAGAGGTGGAGCCATCTCTGTTGATTATAGATCAGTTATTGTCTGACACATTCAATGTGTTTGTGTAGTTGAGGTGAAATGAGTGAGTTGACTAAAAGCAGAGAAGAAGAAAACAGACGTCACCATGGAGATCCTCAGTGTGGATCAGTATAATATCAGCCTCATGTCTGCAGCTCAGTGTCAACACAACTTTCACATCATATTCATCTGAGCACAGAAATAAAACATGGAGTCTGACCTCAGAGTCTCCAGTCTACAGTCTGGACTCTCCAGAAAACCACTCAGATCCTTCACTCCTGAATCCTGCAGGTCATTGTGGCTCAAGTCCAGGAGTCTCAGGTGGGAGGGGTTGGACTTCAGAGCTGAGCCCAGAGAAGAACAGCTGATCTCTGACAAACTGCAGCGCTCCAATCTGAATAAAGAATAACAGATGTAGATCAAATTAGTGATAATGGATCAGATGTGTCCTGATCAATGATCAGTGTCTAGATGAGCAGAGGGACTTTGTCCTTCTGTCCCGTTCTTCTGCTCAGCCCTGAGCTCTATCAGAGCATTTCAGGCACATGGAAGGAGAATCAGCTCTTTTTGGAACATTGAAGCCTATAAATCTGTTTGAACAGACACCAAGAATAAAATGATCAACAGTCAAAATGGACACAATAGGTTCTGTTCTCAAGAATGAGCTTAAAAATGAACTGATGTTTCCAGAAATCTGCTGCCGTTCATCATCACTGATGTGACTTCAGCCTGGTGAAATATTTGTTGAAGACAGATGCAGCTTCTGTCATGTTCAAATCAGCAGAGCATTTGTCAGTTTGATCCTCATCAAATTTCTGATTTGAAGATCAAAATTGAAAAACCAGAGAATTTCTCACAATGACTGGTCTCACCTTTTTGTCGTAATAATAAAACTAGGGTCCTGTTTATGCTGTTTAAATGCTCAGCTATCAATCAATCAGACTTTATAGCACTTTTCATACCCACAGCAGCTCAAAGTGCTTCACATGATGAAAACAAGGAACATAGGGGACACATTTTGGGAGACACACATACATTCACATACACACACACAATAATTTTCAGAGCATTGGATTTTAGAGACATTGAGGAAACGCTATCTTACACTCAGTCATTTGCAATGGGGAAAACACCAGATAAAATGAAGTAAAATAGATCTTCAGGTGTGAAAGCGACCTTAGGGACATGCAAACAGGGGTTCGAATACATTCTTATTGTGATTGATAATTTCACTGGTTTCGCCCAAGCCTACGCCACGAAAAACAAGTCTACCAAAACTGTTGTACTGCTGTACAACAAGCAGCTAAAGGGAGCTGAGAATTTAAATTTTACGGGCTAAACAGAAATCCAAATCCAAAATAGAGAGCAAACTAGCAGAGAATAACCTTTCTGCCTGCTGCCTGGTCAATGGCAGGCACAAAACAGACAAAGAGCACTTCAAATCCGTGTATCATTCGTTCTTTCCATTTTCAATTGGAAATCAAAAATTAAAAAATGAAAAAGTGACAGATAATTTTGTTTTTTGTTTTTTAATCTAACACAAAAAACGAAAAAATGTCTGGTTTTTCATTTCAAAGGAGGTTAAATCGAAAGCAACTGGACTTAGTTATTTGTCTAGGAAGACGTTTCACCTCTCATCCAAGAGGCTTCATCAGTTCATGTACGCAACTGACCAGGCTGGGACTGGTCCAACTATCTGGTGTGGAGACTCACTATTTAACCTCTTCCCACTGAGCAAGCAACGTCCATGGACGTCCAATACAGGTTGAAATCACGTCGGCCCGTCCAGGCCATGATCTGGACGTCTATATGACAGCCAGAATTAGTTGATAAATGACATTGAGACTATACGTCCACCCTGGCCCGGTTCTGGACGTCTATAGACAACCAAAATGAGTCGCAAATAGACATTCTGCTATGCCTTGTTCTGGACGTTTATATGACAGCCAGAATTAGTTGATATATGACATTGAGACAATACGCCCAGCCTGGCCCGGTTCTGAACGTCTATAGACAACCAAAATGAGTCGCAAATAGACATCCTGCTAGGCCTTGATCTGAATGTCAATATGACAGCCAGAATTAGTTGATATATGACATTGAGACTATACGTCCCGTCTGGCCCGGTTCTGAACGTCTATAGACAACCAAAATGAGTCGTAAATAGAAGTCGTGCTAGGCCTTCATCTGGACGTCAATATGACAGCCAGAATTAGTTGATATATGACATTAAGACTATACGTCCAGCCTGGCCTGGTTCTGGACGTCTATAGACAACCAAATTGAGTTACAAATAGACGTTCTGATAGGCCCTGATCTGAACGTCTATACGACATCCAGAATTAGTTGATAAATGACATTGAGACTATACGTCCAGCCTGGCCCAGTTCTGGACGTCTATAGACAACCAAAATGAGTCGCAAATAGACATTCTGCTATGCCTTGTTCTGGACGTTTATATGACAGCCAGAATGAGTTGATAAATGACATTGAGACAATACGTCCAGCCTGGCCCGGTACTGGACATCTATAGACAACCAAATTGAGTTGTAAATAGACGTTCTGCTAGGCCTTGATCTGAACGTCTATACGACGTCCAGAATTAGTTGATATATGACATTGAGACTATACGTCCAGCCTGGCCCAGTTCTGGATGTCTATAGACAACCAAAATGAGTTGTAAATAGACGTTCTGCTAGGCCTTGATCTGAACGTTAACATGACAGCCAGAATTAGTTGATATATGACATTAAGACTATACGTCCAGCCTGGCCCAGTTCTGGATGTCTATAGACAACCAAAATGAGTTGCAAATAGACGTTTTGACAGGTCTTGATCTGGACGTAAATATGACAGCCAGAATTAGTTGATATATGACATTGAGACTATACGTCCAGCCTGGCCCAGTTCTGGATGTCTATAGACAACCAAAATGAGTTGTAAATAGACGTTCTGCTAGGCCTTGATCTGAACGTTAACATGACAGCCAGAATTAGTTGATATATGACATTAAGACTATACGTCCAGCCTGGCCCAGTTCTGGATGTCTATAGACAACCAAAATGAGTTGCAAATAGACGTTTTGACAGGTCTTGATCTGGACGTAAATATGACAGCCAGAATTAGTTGATATATGACATTGAGACTATACGTCCAGCCTGGCCCAGTTCTGGATGTCTATAGACAACCAAATTGAGTTACAAATAGACGTTCTGCTAGGCCTTGATCTGAACGTCTATACGGCATCCAGAATTAGTTGATATATGACATTGAGACAATATGTCCAGCCTGGCCCGGTTCTGGACGTCTATAGACAACCAAAATTAGTTGCAAATAGACGTTCTGATAGGCCTTGATCTGGACATCAATATGACAACCAGAATTAGTTGATATATGACATTGAGACTATACGTCTGGCCTGGCCTGGTTCTGGATGTCTATAGACAACCAAATTGAGTTACAAATAGACGTTCTGCTAGGCCTTGATCTGAACGTCTATACGACATCCAGAATTAGTTGATATATGACATTGAGACTATACGTCCAGCCTGGCCCGGTTCTGGATGTCTATAGACAACCAACCAAAATGAGTTGTAAATAGACGTTCTGCTAGGCCTTGATCTGAACGTTAACATGACAGCCAGAATTAGTTGATATATGACATTGAGACAATACGTCCAGCCTGGCCCGGTTCTGGATGTCTATAGACAACCGAAATGAGTTGCAAATAGACGTTCTGCTAGGCCTTGATCTGAACGTCAATACAACAGCCAGAATTAGTTGATATATGACATGGAGAATATATGTCCAGCCTGACCCGGTCCTGGACGTCAATAGACAACCAAAAGGAGTTACAAATGATGTTCTGCTAAAAGATTATTTATAATTACTTGTATAACTCTAATGTTTATGAAGTAAATATAGTGTTTTTGAAAGTGTGCAAAGGCCAATGAAATTACAGGAATGTCCTGTAAGGATTATGGTGGATTTCATTTATTTGAAAGGGAGAAAAACCAGCACACTCTGAATATAAGATCCTTTGGTGATCTTTAATGTAGGACAGGCAGGTAGACGTTTCGACCGTAGTCTTTTTCAATGTGAAAAAAAATGTGATTTCATTTATTTCCCATTTTGTAAATGAAACATTACTATCTTTCTCTGTTTTATTCAAGCACATGAAAGTATATCTGTATAAATGTGGAGCTTTTACCAAGGTAATCTCTGTTTACAGTTCATGGTTTTTGTGCACTTTAATATTAAAATTTTTCTAATTCTGGATGTAAATATAGGAAACTTTTTTTGCATTGCTGCCAATTCACCGACAGAGTTGCCTTGGGTGCTAGCCCCAGAGCAGCTTGTATATCAGTAAAACGAATATACTGTATGGACAAGGGTCCTCAATTCAATAAAAGTGCATGGCAGATCCCTGGTAGAACATGGAAGCAAGAATCAGGTTTGAAGCTTGACCCAGCTGTGGCTCATGTTGTCTTCATTTCTACATGTGTGAACCAGTGTGAGCCCAGAACTTCATAATACATCATTCAAAATATTCAATCAAAAAACATGCATGTGCCGCATCTTTGTCTCTTGTCTCTACCTCTGGTGCTCTTCATTGTCAGAAACACTTAATTCAAAATGTATTCAATAAATTAATGAAAAATACAATGTTTCACTTATTTAATTTAATTCATGTATTTAAAAAGGACAATGTACATAACATCAGCTCTTTTCTCTTTTGATTATGAAGGAATCAATGAATGATATTAACTAAATGCACACATTTATTGGTTTTAAGCACATATAAAAAACGTTTAAGTATTTTCCCCCCCTATTACTATGTAACCATAGTAAACAACACCCATTGGCTGTCTCAACCTGAGCATTTGACCGTGATTGGTTAGTTTGACTGTCATCACAGCGCGGCCAATGGGCGCGCCTTTCCGTCAAATTTGAAAATACGCGCTACAGCAGCAGGGAAATGGTAACCGCGACAATGCGCATCACCGTCATGTGGATTTTTTTATGCCATGGATAAACGGATAAAGGCATGGACAAACCGTCGGGCGGGACCTGGTCAAGACCAAGTGAATTTAAATTCTTCAAAAAAAGAACAGGTAAGATAATATTCCTCTGTTATTATTGTGACGTTTGTTTGTGTGCCATCGGTTTCAGTAGCTCCGTGTGTGAGTGTGTGCGTGCGTGTGTGTGTGTGTCTGTGTTTGTGTGTGCCTTTGTGTGTGTGTGTGTCTGCGGGCGGGGTAACGGACGTGGAACGCCGATTGTAATTGCGACCGTGGCAGTATTTTTTTCCTGCATCTTACTAAGGTGAGGACGATATTGCAACCAGTGCAGCTTCATTAACGTGTGTGTTGAAATGAAAAATTACCTGCCATTAGCACATGAGCTATACTAACAGTTTCACAATGTATTAAGTAGCGAATTTCAGTGTATGTTGCTACCAGGTCTGAAGTCTGCAGGTAAATGAATAGAGTCGGTGAATAACAGAAAAGTGACTGTCATATACTTGTACAGTTACAGAGGATGAGGAGAGGAGCAGCAGAACAGCAGATGTTTCCTGCACAACCTTCACTTCATCTGGACTGAGTTGTTTCCAGTCTGCTGCTCATGGTCCCCTCGGACTGGTAAGTAATTGTCTAACTAATACTAATAATAGGCTATTACTAAAGGGACAGTTCACCCAAAATTCAAATTTCACTCCATCTACTCACCCTCATGTCAAGAGCTGTGAGAATTTTCAGAGTCCTTCGTTCCTTCTCTGAGTTACAGGGGGGTCCGCAAAAAATGAAATAAGTCTATATTTTAAGCTTGTTTGTAGCGGAAGCTCCCAGTGTCTCAGTTCACTGCTCTTCCACTGACCGGCGGAAAAATTTCTCATGTGGGGGCTTCAATACAAGAGGGACATTACAGACGAGCAGTATGGAGGTATTTGGATGTTTTTTGGTGTGTCTCTTTGGACGAAAACCCCGTAACTCAGAGAAGGAGCAGAGGACTCTGAAAATTCCCACAGCTCTTAGTCAACATGAGGGTGAGTAGATAATGAGGGAAATTTGAATTTTGGGCGAACTATCCCTATAATTCTAAACTGGAAACAACCTTTTTTTTCCTGGCCATTGAAGAAAACAACATTAACTGATATGAGATGGAGTAGCATTAAATTCTACTAGGCACAACCTTCATCTCTTTCCAGTCTGCTGAGATCAAGAACTGCGCGGCAAGATGGTGTGATGCTGTTTTGGGGACTTCAAAATATCAACAACTTCACTTTATGTCTTACTTCAGCCTGGTAGGTAGTGCTCTTCATTCACATATAATTCCACCTGATACGAAGAGATGTCCTCATTGGTTTTGTGTTTAGGTTCACATGAGGTTTCTAAATTTCCCTGTAGGGACCAATAAAATATCTATATCTGTTTATGTAAACACTGATGTGTGCAGGGTAGATCACCGTTCAAGAACCTCCCCACATGACAAATATCCCAAAGTACTAGATGTGAAATATGACTGAATATTCTTTATGTCCAACTGTATTTTACACAGCCAAGGACCCACAGCAGTGCTTCACCTGTGAGATCATCATGCTGGAGAACCACAAGAGAGCAAAAGATGATGGGGAGTTCAGCACACAAACAGGTAGGAAAACAGACCAAGATCTACACCAAATGCAGTTTTGTTTCTAAATTTTTTCATACAGTAAAACCTATTTCAGATTAATTCAGTTTTATTTGTATAGCACCTCCCCCTACATAAGTAATGAACAAACTAGGAATTAAACACAAACACAGATACACACACATTGAGATGAAACAGCTAACGCTTTCAATACAGTTACAGATTACCGTATTACTGTTTAAATTTTAATCATCACATCTCTGATGAATGTGTGTTATGTTCAAGTCAAAACTAGATGGAAGGCGACAGCCCTGCTCTATAGAATTTTCCTTCCAACACTTTTTTACACCCAAGATAGTGACTATGGCCCCCCCTCATTTATCAAACTTGTGTAGGATCTGATGAAGAACAGTCAGCATATACCAGGTGTCAGGGGTTCAACTCCTCTCACTGGAGGAAATTTCTCTGGCGTCTCTGTTCTATTCTGATTTGTACTGTTCTGACAATAATAGTCATTGATGAGCATCTATCTGCCAGACCACGCATTGTTTGTAATTCACCTCAGTTGCTCAAAATAAGTGGAATTCAATTTCCAACAAGTGCAGTGTAGCTGTTGTGCCCCGTCCACTAACATTTAAGAAAATAGAGAGGTCCTGAGTTTGGTTTTAAAAGAACACAGTAATGGAGAAAGTCATAAAATTAGTAGGTAAACTGTTTTAGGTGGATAAATATTAAAAGCCATCTTTACTTGCAGAGTTGGAGATTTCCAACTGGCAGTCTGCTGGGGTTTTAAACTGTCTTTGATGTACTGTGTAGCCAGACCAGGAGCTGCTTTGTTGACCAAGAGTAGGTTTTTTGAATTGAAAACGACATGTAGCATGTTGATGTTACTGGTATTGAGTCTGGACTCCAGGTATTCACAGATCTGGGGTCTGTTTCACAAAGCAGGTTTAGTGAAAACTCTTGAGTCTGCGTCAGCATTCATACGTCAATCCACCAAGAGAGGTGGGAGGGGCAACGTTTTTTTTTTTGCCGGTTGCCATGGTGAATCACGTTATCTTTGTTCCATTGATGAGGGCTTTCCATCTCCCCGTTACTCAGAGTTGATTGAACTAACTGTTATCACCTGTTCTGAAACCCACAACTCTGAGTTTCCTATCTCAGAGTAGATCAACTCAGAGTTCAGGACTAGGCTCAGAGTTTGTTGAACCTGCTTTGTGACACGGACCCCAGGTTTAGTGAAGACTCTGAGTCTATTACCGTAACCCTGCGAGGCAAACTCTGGGTTTTCCGTGTCACAAAGGGAGGCGAGTCAAAACCGGAGAAAGAGGAGTAACTCCAGCCCGTTTCACAAAGAGAGTAACAGCTCTGAGTCAGTTACTATGGCAACACACTCCGTGAACCTAACCTGGTCGGGAGCAGGTTTTCTCCAACTAACCCTGAGTTTCTCCTTTTTATCTGAAGCTGCAGACTGAAAGCAGCGGCTGACAGGACGTGATGTTTTATTCTCCATGAGGATTTGTTTGATCGTTCCCGTTGTTCTGCACCCTCAGTTTATCTGAACAACCCTCACATGACACCACACAGACACTTCTCTCTCTCTTAATTTTTTTTTTGTAGTGTGTGTGTTCACTCCACTGTGAGAAGTGGGAGGGGTGAGGCTTTTTTTTGCTGGTTACCATGGTGAATCCTGTTATCTTTGTTCCATTGATGAGGGCTTTTCATCTCCCCGTAACTCAGGGTCAAGTTACTCAGAGTTGAATGAACTAACTGTTATCACCTGTTCTGAAACACAAAACTCTGAATTCTGAGTTTAGGATTAGACTCAGAGTTTGTTGAACCTGCTTTGTGAAATGCACCCCTGCTGTCTTTGTTTCTCCTTGTTCATATGAATTAAGTTTTCTGCCATCTAGTGGTTACTTTTTTCCACGCAAGTGTATGCGTTCTATCTTTCATCAGGTGTAAAGCACAACTTAAATAGCCTATCTTTGCTAGTTTGAGACTGGTGCAGTGTGGCACAACTTAGGTTGGACATTAGAATGCAGCAAAGGATGCCAGAGCATTATTTGTACGCATAATTTAAATAATATAAAAAACTATTTTTTTTTCTCCCCTCTTCTCTTCCCTACATGCACCAAGGAGCCAGCTGAATACTAGCAATTGGAAGGTGGACGTCTCTTCATCTGCTTCATCTGCTGCATGACTTCTGGTATAGAATCATTGACCTCTGTGATGTTTTAATTTTACTCGTTATTACATTGCATTGTGTAATTGTTTTGAACAACTGTTTGTGAACAGTAGTTTGTTGTAAATTTAAAGCTGAATACATTACACAGGCAATGATGTTGTGTATTTTACTTTTAATTAAGTTGAGCTGAAAGTCTTATTGACCTATCAAATGCATTTATATTCCTCCATTATATTATATTTATGAGAAATGTAACAGTTTGATCTGAATCATTAAATAGTGCAGTAAGTATGTTTTATTGTAGTCATGTATTTGCATTTGAAATCTTTAAAGTAGCAGTTTTTCCTCCTGAAATAATGTCTTCTGGATGTTTAATAATTATGTCTTGAAAACGTTTTCTTTTTGTCGATGTTTGTGTCGATGTGTTTGATTTGTTTATAATTTCCTCCTGTGTTGTACACAAAAGGAGATGCCTTTGTTGCGTTTTTTGCTTTATATTTTATTATTATTTTATAATAATAAAAATAATTTAAAAAAAATAAAGCGTATTTCAATGACGTCCATATAACATCCAAGATAACACATCTACACAACGTCTAGAAAAGACATAATAAAAACGTTCATTCTGGCTCCTTAAATGACGTCTTCTGGAAGTTTGATAATTACATCCTGACAACGTATTTTAATGACGTCTACATAACATCAACAATAAAACGTATATCCAACGTTCAGAAAAGACGTAATAAAAACCTTCATTCTGACTCCTCTGAAGACGTCTTCTGGATGTTCAAAAATTATGTCCTGAAAACGTATTTTAATGACGTCTATATGACATCTAAAATACACATCTATTAAACGTCTAGAAAAGACGTAATAAAAACTTTAATTCTGGCTCCTCTGAAGAAGTCTTCTGGACGTTCAATAATTACGTCCCGAAAACGTATTTTAATGACGTCTAAATGACATCCACAATAAAACGTATATTCAACGTCCAGAAAAGACGTAATAAAAACTTTCATTCTGGCTCCTCTGAAGAAGTCTTCTGGACGTTCAATAATTACGTCCCGAAAACGTATTTTAATGACGTCTATATGACATCTAAAATACACATCTATTCAACGTCTAGAAAAGACGTAATAAAAACTTTCATTCTGCCTCCTCTGAAGACGTCTTCTGGACGTTCGGAAAACACGTCTTTTCGACGTATTTTGGACCACTTTTTGCTCACTGGGTTGTGTGGGCGTTCACAAGGGTGATGATGTCACTGGTTCCCTTTTGTGCTCCAAGTGCCAACGACAGTTGTTTAAATGACTGTCTTTGATGGAAAGTTGGTTTTGACTTCGTTAGTGCCCTATTGTGTTATAACGACAGTCGTTGGAGGCACTTGCCACTTGTGAACTGTCTGAGACCTCCTCCCCTGTTTAGGGATGGTTTCTCTATTTTTACATAGATGGCTTCTTTGACTCCTCTTTCAAACCATCTGTTCTCTCTGTCTAGGATTTGGACATTGCTGTCCTCAAAGGAGTGGGCTTTCTCCTTGAGATGTAAATGGACAGCAGAGTCCAGGCCTGAGGAGTTAGCTCTCCTGTGTTGGGCCATACGTTTATGTAGTGGTTGTTTTGTTTCTCCAATGTAGAGGTCTTTGCATTCCTCGTTGCATTGGACTGCATACACCAGATTGCTTTTGTGGGTGTGTGGTGTTTTGTCCTTGGGATGTACCAGTCTCTGTCTGAGTGTGTTGCTGGGTTTGAAATACACAGGGATACGGTGTTTGTTAAAGGTCCTCCTGAGTTTTTCTGATACTCCAGACACATATGGAATGACTATGTTGTTTCTCTTGTTTTGTCTTTCTTTCTCAACCACTTTGCTGGGTTTTTTTCTGGAAGCAGCTGCAGTTTTCACAAAGGTCCAACTAGGGTAACCACAAGTTGTGAGGGCGCCTCTCAGGTGCTTGTGTTCTGCCCCTTGGGCCTGTGAGCTGGTGGGCACGTTATCAGCTCTGTGTTGCAAAATTGTCCAATTTGGCTAAAATGCACACTGCAAGATTTTAGTGAGATTTTTTTTCCCCCAACAGATAACCTATATGGGCCAATCACATAATTGATGGCTTTTAGGAACACCAGTTACATAAGTAAAATGCCATTTGAAAATTTAATTTATGGGGATGAATATTTAGTGTCCAAAACCCATCCAAACATGAATTTACCTATTTTCGCCTGTATTATATTGTTATTTTCCTTTATAACTCCAGAAGTAAACATCCCACAACAATCAGTGATGGCTTAAATTAACAAGGACATTTGAAATAGTTCATTTTGTCTTAAATTATTATTTTCATTAAACCTGGGGCAGTAAAAACACACTTTTTGTGGAGACTTGTATTGCTTACTTGTTGACACTAGGGGGAGAGGGAACCACAGGAACCAGCTGGGTGCAGGCTTAAGCTTTGCCCAATCAGTGATCAATATATATCAGGTCACACCTTACAGTCTCTCCTATTGGACGAACGACTTTTCGCCTGTCAATCAAACTCACGGGGGTGACGTGCGCAGTCTGACGGAGAATGAGAGTAGTATTAGAGCTGCGGGGGAACGTGACACTGCTATGGATTATCTGGTCACAATGGATAAAATCGAGCCATGGATCCTTGTCGAGCACATCTTCAGCTTTAAAAAGAGGGTAAGCTTGTAATTTTATTCAGTGTTTTAGTGGGTCTTTTATTGATGATTGTCCGTATTTTTCGGCACTCGAAAATGACTTCCGGGTTTGTTTGTGTTCAGTGAGCAGGCTTGTTTAAAACTTTTATGGGGTAAAAACGGAATTTTTGTTCTTTGCTTTTGTTTATATGACAGCATACGATTTTTTGGTGGTGAAAGAAGAGGTGTACAGATGGTACATACGTATATGTTTAAATCACCTTCGTTGTTGACGTGACGTCGCTTGTGGGCTGCCGTAGTCTGATATTGTTTGAGACATTTTCAGTGACTGTGAAAAAAACGTAGCACCTAGAAACTTCATTTTTTTCCTACATGTTGCCGAAAGTGTCCTTAAAATGTCTTGTGTTGAAGTTTTCATCACAACATGCCTACTTTCGTTGTATAAAGGACGACTTTCATGTGTTAATTAATTTAATTAACCACTAGGGGGCCTGCGTGAACAGGTTAATGACTAGTGAGATGACCTAAGTCTTCGTGGTTGCTGCTCTGTACAGTGTCCGGTCTTGTCGTTGAACCGATGTTTTACCCTCCAGCTCTGCGGGTCACTGAAAACTATGAATGATCTTTGTGACTGCGTCTCTTTGATATCGCCAAACTTCCGGGTCACGTAAACGTGACAAATTAAATATTAAAATCAAATTCAGTCATGCTGCCTGTTTTTCCATTTCGTATTTTTGATATAAGCCTAAAATTGAATTACGAAAAACCAGACATTTTTTGTGTTAGATTAAAAAACAAAAAACAAAATAAGCTGTCACTTTTTCATTTTTTCATTTTTGATTTCCAATTGAAAATGGAAAGAACGAATGATACACGGATTCACTTACATCACCATTGATCGTTTTGGGTCAAACTGTGATTTAGCCAGTGCTCTTAATAAATTCCATCTACGATTTGACCAGTTCGACTTCAGCGAGGAAGTTAAGAATTTGAGAGACAATCTTAAAAATGATCAACAGTTTGCGTTCAAAAAAATCAAGACATGTCCATGTGCAAAACAATTGAGTCCTATCTTTCATCACATTTTGAGACAGCAAAAGGTGCCCAGGTTGTGGGAACAAGCAGAGATTATCGCTTTCCTAAAGTCAACAGACCTAAAACTCTGAATGATTTTAGACTGGTCGCCCTTACCTCTTTTAAGGAAATCGTTTGAAAAACTTGTCAAGTCAGAACTACAAGGGAGAACAGCAAATGCACTTGACCCTATGCAGTTTGCTTACAGGGCCCACAGAGGCATTGTAGATGCCATACTTACCCTACTAAACCTTTTATTTAAACATCTGGAGGGGAACGAAACCCATGTTAGAATTAGCCACAAGGCTTATGGAGGACTTTCAGCTGAGCCATAATCTGGTGGGTTGGATTTTAGATTTTTTAACAGAGTCAAAGTGAATGCCATTTTATCTGAGTCACTATGTTCCTCTACTGACTCACCTTGGATGTGTTCTCTCCCCTTTACTTTTTATCCTACACAAATATGTGCAAGAGTGTTTATGAAAACAGGCACATTTTAAAATTTGCAGACGACACGGTTATTGTGAGTTTGTTGCCCAATAATGAATCCAGCCATGGTCCATTCTTGCAGGATTTTATCAGAGACTACTGATGTCCTTTTACAGGCATACTGAGTATACTTTGTGTGTGTGGTACACCAGCTGCACAGTGACTCAGAGGAAAGCGCCTCAGAGGGTCATTGACATGGCTCAAAAGATCGGCTGCCCTTTCCTCACCCTGGAAGAACTGCACAGTTCCTGCTGCCTCAAAAGAGCCCAGTCATTTAAAGCTATAGTGCGTAATATCCGTTTCACCCAAGCCACTACAAGAGCAGATACATACAACGCTGATTAAGCCGTTTGGCTCCTCTAACACCTCGCGGTATTTTTCAGTATTTGTTCTTTTTGTATTTGGTGTCTTGGGCGACATTCCCACACTGGTGCACAGGAAACGCGTTCTACTGGGTTTTACCTGACAACGAGAAGGTAGGGGGGAGGAGAGCGCTGCTAGAAGCAACATGGCGGAGAACCCGAAGAAGCAACCAAGAGGTTCAGAAGTGGATCCCACTAAAAAGAAAAAGCCTTCCCATTCGGCAGAAGGTCTGTTGGCGAAGAAAGAGACAAATGGTAGCAGTGGGGAGGGGAGGAGCGGGTTACACCGGGCCATACGCCATGTTGAGGTGCCGGCCATATCATTGTAATAACGCAACTTGAACTGTTGCCATCAGGCAGACGGTACAGGGCAATCAGAAAAATGACAAACAGATTCAAAAACAGTTCCTTCCTGATAGCAATAACCACATTCAAAAACACCAGTGCATTATTAGGGGGTTGTGCCATTGGGCAGATATTGAATGTATGGGGTGTGTTTGTTTTTGATTTTGTTTGTTATTAACAGTATTTATTCTAGCAAATTTGTATGCTCCCTTTTTTTATTGACCTGTTACACAGACTGGTTTGGCATTTTAATTTTGTTGTACATGTGACAATGACAAAAAAGGATATTCTATTCTATTCTCCAGCTCTTTGTTGAAATCCTCAACAAATGGACAAGTGAAACATTTGACCTGAATACAGACAGAAAACAGACAAACTGACCTCAGAGTCTCCAGTCTACAGTTTGAACTCTCCAGTCCAGCACACAGAACCTTCACTCCTGAATCCTGCAGGTTCCAGTTGTGGCTCAGGTCCAGTTCTGTCAGGAGGGAGGGGTTGGACTTCAGAGCTGAGGCCACAATTTCACATTGAGTTCCTGAGAGTCGACAGTCACGTAGTCTGTGATGAGAGAAAAAATCTTTTCAAATAAAAATCTGATGTAAATAGTGGAAAATACAAAGAAAAAAGTGAAAATACAGTTGGTGCATAGGATGTGCGACATGATAATGTGATGGTTCAGCTCATCTTCTCTCACTGGGATGATCCTAATGGTTCGGTCCTGCACAACTGATTTGGTAGGCTCTTTTTTTAAATAGGGTTATATACAGTAGGTTGTTTGCAGTCATGTGATTCCAATGACGTGTGAAGTTCAGATAGGGGGCAGGACACAGAGAATAGTGTTTGGAAATGACAGAAAGCGAGCAGATGACGTGTTGGATGAACCAAAAGTAACCATTTAGATCAGTTTGTCAGTTTATCCAAATAAAGCCTGTTCGGAAACTTGCTCTGATGTTTTCATAGATGTGAAGAGCCACCTATGGGACCAGCTTGTCAAGACCAGTGGGTCAACTCATAGGCAAGCAGCCGGTCTTCTAAAATGATTGGCTGGTCAAACTCTGTTGCCATCACAGGCAGAAAGCTTCATTACTGTAGCCGGGCATTGTCTGACTCCACTCCCCTTGCTTAAGACGGAGGTTTTCAGGGGGGTCGTTTTAATTGTCTCCTTTGTGTGTTAGTACTTTCAGAATTTGCCCTGCAGATCTGAAAACAACATGCACCGATAATTAAATGTAATAAACCTACCCCTTTGACTATAGGGATTATGGCAATGGGCAAATTTGCCAAAATGTTGAACTATCCCTTTAAGTCTTGTTGCTTGGGTAACAAGATTAGAGGTGTCTGCAATGATCGGGCCACTTTACTCACACTAAGTATCGTGAGTAACAACGTAGCACTGACCCGGTACCAGTGTGCCATTCCGAAGGGCCGCCATTCCGAAGGGCCGCCATTCCGAACATTTACTTTCATGTTTCGGAATTAATTATTTCTGAAAAAGGGGCACCATTCCGAACCTGATAAAAGGTCTGAAATTTCGAACGGTTGGTTAAGTACTTGCTGGGTGGAGCATGTAAGGTGCTTGCTGCGGTAGTACAATGGGTACAGCAGTTGCCTTCGACATGGGTGATCAGGGATTGAATCCCAAGAGGGGCGCACACCAAATGTGCCGCACCCGGTTTGAGCCCTGCAGCGATCATTTTAGCATCTGGTCTATTTGCCGCAAGCAATCCCGTCAAGCCGGGCAGGAAGTCAAACAAAGAAACACAACAGAATCCGGTCAATTTTCTAAATAAAACACCGCGAACACCTTCGAAATGACGGACCTTTGGAAATGTTCGGAATGGCGCTCTTCGTAATGGGGGTCGCTCCGCCACTAACCCTGACCTATAGAAGTCATTTACAGTGATGATGAGGGGTTGACTGACCAGCCCCCCCAACTTCACCTCATCTTCAGACTCCACCCACACTGACTCAGGTGGCATCACCTGAGGATATTTATCAGTCTGCACACAGCTCCCTCTGGAGACACTAAAGCTTTAATACTACGGTTCTCTCACATGCAGTAATACCTTAGCCTGATGCATCAGCCGCTTATTTCATTACATTTCAAAAAGCGTCTGAACACGAGCCATAGGGATTCGTTTGCTTCCGGGAGGCGGTTGCTTACATTTGCTTCAACTAATCGCTGCTGCTTGGTGGTCACGTGTGCTATACACCGGTTAAGCTCATAGGTTAATCTTGAGCGCTTGAGTTCAACGTCATCGCCTTCACTTACCCGTCTGTTCGCTGATTGGTCCGTCCGCTCTGGCGGACGGAGCAAACCGAAACGCATTGCTAGTGTCCTGACTACATTGTTGAGGCAAATGAAATTTGCCGGAACCAGTAGGCGGCGCTAGCCTGGCTAGTAATACCTAGTAACACCTGGAAACAGCTGGAAACACTGAGGTGGAAGATCAGTGGAACTCTGTTCATTTATTTAATCAGGTTTGAATCAAACCAAAAAGTCAAAAATAAACTCAACAAAAAACACTAGAGAACTGTTGTATTCACTGAGCAGCAACAATCACAACCAACTGAAGAATCTCCATGTTGGAGCTCACAGCCTTCACAACAGCTCCAGAAAAAAACACAAGTGACCTGTCATTTTTCAAAGTCAAACTAAGAAGAATGAGAATCAATGAAACTCTCTTGCCTAAACTACTGATCTGATCCACTGATCAATAATTATAATGATCATGTCTTGACTCACTCAGCCTTTCTGCAGTTCCTCACAGCTGGGATCAGTCTCCATCGCCCCCACTGTGATGTGTTGTACTTCTTCAGGTCCAACTGGTCCATAACCTGCTCTGACATCTGCAGCATGTAGGCCAGGGCTGAGCACTGGATCTCAGAGAGTTCCTTCTCTGATCTGTTCTCTGTCTTCAGGAACTGTTGGATCTCTTGATGAACTGACTGGTCCTTCATCTCCGTCAGACAGTGGAAGATGTTGATGCTTCTGTCTGGAGATATTTCATAACTGTTCATCTCCTTCAGGTTGTCGATGACTCTCTGGATGGTTTCTCGACTGTTCTCTCTCTGACCCAGCAGACCTCCTAACAGCCTCTGGTTGGACTCCAGAGAGAGGCCATGAAGGAAGCGAACAAACAGGTCCAGGTGACCATTATGACTTCTGAGGGATTTATCCATGGCTCTCCTCAGGAAGTTATCCAGGGTTAAATCACTAAAATCTTCTGGTTCTTGTTCTTCTTGTTCTTCTTCTGACAACCCGTCACTGTCATAATATTCCTCAAGTTGTTCTTCCAGGAAATTGCCCAGGACCTGTGTGTTCCTGTTGGTGTAACAGTGGATCATGTAGACTGCAGCCAGAAACTCCTGAACACTCAGATGAACAAAGCAGTAGACTGTTTTCTGGAAGATCACACTCTCTCTTTTGAAGATCTCAGTACAGAGTCCTGAGTTCACCAAGGCCTCTGTGACATCCAGACCACACTGCTCCAGGTCTTCTTGGTAGAACATGATGTTTCCTTCCTCCAGCTGTTCAAACGCCAGCCTCCCCAGCTTCAGAAGAACTTCCCTGTCGGCCTCCGTCAGCTCCTGTGGACTTGTCTCATGTCCCTCAATAGAGGTCAATGGATGATGTCCTACAAACAAAAAATGACATTGTTGAAAATGAAAAAGTTGAAGATGTGGTTTTGTTTTGGCAGCTAATGATGACAAACTTACAACTTTATCACAAACTCTACATTTTGATTTTCCAGGGGTTATTTCTAAAGACGCCCTCGATACTCAAAGAAAAAAGAACAGTCAAATCAATGTTTTTATGTTGTATATCTAGCTGTCTATCTTGCTGTGTTTGCAGTGTACCATTTCTATCAGAAGCAGCAGTATTGCTGAATTTAATGTTATTTAAAGTAAAGATGTTAATGCTTTCTGTAATATAATAGATTGTATTTGTTAATACCTGCAGTGAGAGGGAAGAAGCAGAGGACCTCTGTGTTCCCTTTTTCTTTTTATAATTTTCATAGTTTAGTACAGACTACACAGTGCTTGGTTAATTCTGATAGCATCCCCACATGTTTCTAAGTAAACTCAATAATATCTCAATGACACAGATGTAAAATGTCTATAAATCACATTCCTGATATGAAAACACTGAGTGAAGTTCAGAAAGACAGAAGAAGCTGGTTCAAGATCAGATCCTCCTGCTCTCTCTGCCCCCTCCCTGCTGCTAGAGGGAGGAGAGGCTGCTTGTCTCAGTCAGCAGCTCTTTACAAGAGTTTGACTCATTGTTGATTTGTGGCAAACCAAGATAAACGTATAGAGCACACTCAGACAGCTTTCTGTTATTGTGTTTGAAACATTCAGTTTCTGAGTTGAAGTCATGTCATACAGTAACACACTAGAGAAACACACTGTCTCTCTCAACTACACTATCTAATGGCACGAAAAGCCAAAAAACAAAACAAAAAAAACCCTGCCCTAAGCTCCCACCACTGGAACAAGATGGATTAGCTAGAGACTTGTGTCAGTCTCAAATGCGGAGGAAACTAAAATGTGGACTAGAAGTATACTAAAAGTCCTAGTTAGTACACTAGGGGCCGGATCTACTAAGATCCCAGATAGCGGGCGCTATATTGTTTGCGCCGGCTATAATATTGCGAGTTTGGTTAGTGCACGCAAAACAGGTGATCTACTAAGAGTAACCCGCTAAATGAAAACACGTGCAAACCACAATATGTAAATGAGGGTTTTGCGCGTGGTAATCGTTTCCGCCATGGAGAGAGTGGACAGAGAGCTGGACGGACGAAGGGACAGAATGACATTTGATCCGATGCATACGATGACAGCATGTGTGTTCATCTCTCTCGCGCTCTGTTTAGATAAATAAACACAAATTGCTACAGGGCCCAACTCGTCTTATAGTGACGAACAGGCAGCAGCTGCAGCGACAATCACGCACCTATAATATGTGTGTGCCGCCCATGATCCAGTGGATTAATAGAGAGCTCAGGTGGGACACACGGATCTAAACGCTCTGACCACTGACCAGAGGGATCAAAGACGGGTGAAGGCAGCGGTGACGTCTCTCAGTCCGGGACCGGGACTGAGAGACGGAGCTGAGCAGCCAGGTACTGAGAGGAAAGGAGAGGAGAGGAGAGGAGCTCACTGCAGGACAGACGTGCCCCGTGCGTAACGGCGCGTAAAAGACTTTTAACACGGCTGAAAAACTGTTACAGAATTACCCAGACGTGAGGAATTGCAGAGATGTAAGATCACGGGGCTCTGACAGGTATCAAATCAATAAACGCATACGTTTTGGCAAAGTTGTATCAGTTAGTACATGGTTTTCAGACGTGGTGAATAAAGACGCAAAAACAGCCACCGCAATCTCTTCCTGGTTTGGTAAATCACATTGCACACGCTAAATAAATCAATTTGCATCTACTCCTCCCAGTATTCTGCACGTTCTGGCTGAAACGCCCATATTTACATATTCATCAAGGCAAACACGCTAAATGGATCGCACGTGCTATTCTGCCCGTGTGAGGGACGCAATCCTCGGTGCGTCCGGTTAGTAGATCAGGTTCCACATGTGTTTGTGCGTGCAATCACGTTTGCACACGTTTTAATACACGCAAACCTTTAGTAAATCCGGCCCTAGGAGTATATAGATGAGTGTACTTGTTGTATACTTGAAAGTGTACTTTTTTAAACTTAAAATGACGTATAAAGTATACGTTTATAAACTTAAAATGTTCCAATTTAGTCCGAAGAAGTATTAAATTAGTATATTTTCTAGTATGCTACAAGTACATGGTCCATAGTATACTTGCTATACTTATACTCAAGCATACTTAATCAGAATCAGAACTGTTTTATTGCCAAGAGCAGTAAAGGTCAGTTTACAGCACGAGGAACTTGTCTTGGTGTCAGGTGCAAACATAAAAGTACCAAAAATAGAATAGAATAAGAAAATAAAATAAAATAGAATGAATTAAAATATTCTAGTGCAAAAGATACGCATATACCCCCCCCCGACACGTTCCGTTCTTTTTACAGTCTATGGTTCCGCCATAGTAGCTCACACACACGCACACACGTCACACAGCTGATGAAGTTGATTAACAGTTAACTGTCTCAATACCAGTGTTGCCGCTAGCTTTCTTTTTCCTTTTTTTGTCCGTGTTCGGGTTGACAATTAATTAATTATGCTCATGAGTCCGGCTGTGTTGGGTCCGAGATTCCACAAGCCGGTCGGGTTTTACCGTTATTACCGGCAGTATGCCCGTTTATCACCAATAAACACAGTAGATGGGGAGTGACTGAGCTCAGGCTGTAAGGCGGGTGGTGGTGGGGGGGGACTGGGGGGGTCCGCGGAGGCGGTGGCGTGGAGCGTTGCGCGACTCTGACTGCAGCGGGGACTATCATGTCTCTGCTCCGTGACACCATGACAGGCTGCAGCCGCTGAATTGGGACACAGCTAGTGAGACTGACCGCCTGTGAGCGCTGTGGGACTGGGCCGGCATGGCAGCGCTAATGGTTGAAACAGCAGTGATACGTGCTTCCACGTCGGAGTCAATATTGGAGTAACAACAGCGGAAAAAGTCGCTTTTGACAAAAAAAAAAAAAAGAGAGAGAGAGAGAGAGAGAGACCTGCCGTGCCGTGTAAAAAAAAACAACTAAATTGTCATGTGTCACAACTTCCTGTATCTGGCCCTTCAAAATAAAAGCCCAGTGGCCTTTATACAGTTCAATCATATTGATTTTGACTTAATTTTGACAAGACACAGCTCCAAATGTTTGTTTGTTTTTTCCTGCAACCAATGAAATTTTGGTCAGCTAATGATTTTCCCTTCCTTCTTTCATCCCTTCTTTCCCTTCTTCCTTCCTTCTTCTTCCTTCCTTGAACAAATCTGTTCCCTCCCTCCATCTTTCTTTCCTCCCTTTTTCCCTTCCTTCTTTCTACAATCCTTTCCCCCTCCCTCCCTCCCTCCCTTCATTCCTTCCTCCTTCGTCCTTCCTTGAATGAATCTGTTCCCTCCCTCCATCTTTCTTTCCTTCCTTTTTCCCTCCCTTCCTTCCTTCTTCCCCTTCGTCTTCTTCCTTCCTTTTTGACCCAATCTGTTCCCTCGTTCCTTCAATCTTTCCTTCCTTTTTCCCTTTCTTCTTTTCTCCCATCTTACCCTTTGTCCTTCCTTCCTTCCTTCCTTCCTTCCTTCCTTCCTTCCTTCCTTCCTTCCTTCCTTCCTTCCTTCCTTCCTTCCTTCCTTCCTTCCTTCCTTCGTCCTTCCTTCCTTGACCCAGGAGGACAACAGTAGGGTTAATCAAGGCGGCGGCCAAAATCACCAAACGGGCCAGGGAAAAAACACTGCTCACGTGAAACAGCATGCAAAACGGTGCATGGCACTGCCATCAGCTACTATCATTGCTGAACTTGAGCAATAACAATAGTTTATAAAAGTCCTATCCACCTCTATCACTCACCATACTTGTTGTTCTTCCTCTTTGTCTGGACCAGCAGGAAGTGTAAGAACAGGTCAGTCGTTGTCTTGGGCAGCTCTCCTCTCTGGTCTGTGGTCAACATGTGCTCCAGAACTGTAGCACTGATCCAGCAGAAGACTGGGACTTGACACATGATGTGGAGGGTCCTGGACGTCTTGATGTGTGAGATGATTCTTCTGGACAGATCTTCATCACTGGACCTCCTCTTGAAGTACTCCTCTATCTGGGCGTCAGTGAAGCCTCGAACCTCTGTTACCCTGTCAACACATGTAGGAGGGATCTGATTGGCTGCTGCAGGTCTGGAGGTGATCCAGACCAGAGCCGAGGGAAGCAGATTCCCCTGGATGAGGTTTGTCAGCAGCACGTTGACTGATGACGTCTGTGTGACATCAGACACAACCTCCATGTTGTTGAAGTCCAGTGACAGTCGGCTTTCATCCAGGCCGTCAAAGATGAAGAGAAGTTTACAGACAGCCAGCTGCTCTGCTGTGACCTTCTGTAATGTTGGATGGAAAACATGGAGCAGCCTGAGAAGACTCAACCGCTGATCTCTGATCAGGTTCAGCTCCCTGAACGAAAGCAGAACCAGCAGACTGACATCTTGGTTCTCCAAGCCCTCGGCCCAGTCCAGAGTGAACTTCTGCACCGAGAAGGTTTTTCCAACGCCAGCGACGCCGTTGGTCAGAACCACTCTGATGGGTCTCTGTTGGACAGGTGAGACTGTAGAGACGTCCTCTCTCTGTTGGACAGGTGAGACTGTAGAGACATTGTCGCTCTGTTGGACAGGTGAGACAGTAGAGACGTTGTCTCTCTGTTCGACAGGTAAAGCTTTAAAGATGTCATTGCACTTGATTGGAGTGTCATGGAGGATCTTCTTCTTGGACGTTGTCTCCAGCTGTGTCACCTCATGTTGGGTATTAACCTCTTCACTCTGTCCCTCTGTGATGTAGAGCTCAGTGTAGATCCTGTTGAGGAGGGTTCCACTTCCTGTTCCCTCAGTTCCTTCAGTCACTCGTTCACATCTGCTCCTCAGACTGATCTTATGTTGATCTAAAACCTCCTGCAGACCACCATCTGCTGAAAGAGAAGAGACATAGTCAGACCAGGATTTACGCTATATGCATTTAGTCGTGGTGGCCCGGCACAACAAAATTATTATTTCCGCCACTGCTCCAGTACTGGGGCAGACACACAATAATAAACTACCACTTACCATTAAAAGTAGGGCTGGAGATTCTGGAAAAACGGTTCTATCAGGCCACATTTGAAAATACACCGGCCTTTGCTAGTGGTAAAACCAAAAAGTCAAGTCGAGCTGCACTAGTGCAAAAAGGCCACAAGTAATAACCCCCCTAAAGTGTCTCAATCCACTGGGTTTATCAATAAACAACGTTGACGAGGTTATTATAGCCCACAGATTTAAAGGGATAGTTCAACATTTTGGAAAATCCGCCTACTGCCATAATCCCTATAGTTATAGGGTTAGGTAAATTACCTTTAATCTAGATTGCCGCAGAAGAGACGCAAGCTACTCAGCTAACGCAATGGAGGCACACGATACTTCCGCCTATCCCTCATCAAACTCATCAAATACGCAATCCAACAACTCCAAAACGCTCAGGGGAGAAGTTGTGACCTGCACATTCACCACACTATGAGATAATAATGAAACGTTACGAGACAGAGTTGTTTTCTAGGCAAATGCGTAGCCAGAACTACATTCCAGACATGGCTGCTGGGCAGAGTAACTTCAAAAAGGCAAGTATTTCTGAGTATTTGCCACATGTGTTGTAATGTTACATAATTATACATTATTATTTCATAGCATGCTGAATGTGCAGGTCACAACTTGTCCACAGCCGTAGCCACTGCTTAAAAAAATCCTAGCGGAAACACTGCAGACTGTAGACAGAGAGCCTGACAATCTGATGGGATTATTTTCATCAGCTACAGAAAAACTACAGACAACAAAGTAGAGCTTGGAATGTTCTACTGTTCATCGTCTAAAATGACAGTGCTTCGTGATGGAACAATGACTGTGTAGACAACAACAGGTCCTGCTTTCAGAAACGACCACATCAGCAGATGTTCAGTCTCACTTTGTACACAGCTGCTCTGATTGGCTGTCTCCAGTCCACCTCTGGTTCTGGGTCTTTGTCCACACTGGGGACACGAGGGGTCTCCTGAAGAACCAGACTGGTCCCAGTCTGAGGTGAAGCACTGTCTGCAGAACCTGTGTCCACAGCTGGTGGAGACTGGATCCTTCAGGACGTCCTGACAGAGACCACAGCAGGACAGCTGCTCGTCCACAGAGACACCACTCCTCTTCTCTCTGTCAAGACATTTCTGTATCACTAGCATGTCACAATTACAACTCCACATCTGTGCTCTGATTGGTTGTCCACCCCATGAGGGTGGTGCTTCAGAAACCAAAGGAGTAGAGAGAGAGAAGGAAAAAGAAGGAGGTGAGCTGAACTAAAGCCTGGTCCTTAAGTGCTCTATCTCTCTTTGTTTATTAGTTGACCTTAAAAGTTTACTGTAGCAGCTAAGGCTGAGCTTAAAGCCACTGAGGGGCTGCTATAGGGGCCCAGCCCTGCTGTGGCTTCAGTCAGAAAACTGTTTGTGCTCCTCCCTGAAGAAACACCTGTCCTGACTGAAGGTTCCTATTAGAGATGCACGATAACGTTACAGATAATTATTGTCCCAATATTGGCTGATAATTATCGGCATAATTAAGGCCGCGTTTCCCAGGTCCAGTAAGAAGATCTTAGCGCTTCTTTCAACCACTCTTAAGGTTCCGTGAAGGAAGAACGCATTTCCCAGAGTCGTATTTAGCTTAAGATGATCTTTCACTAAGAAGGAAATGTAAGATCAAGGTAACCCACTCTTAAGAGTCTTTTTAGTGACCAAACACGCAGATTCAGCCGCATCACCACCGGACTGTAAAAAACTGTTTGTAAAAACGGGCTACACAAATGAAATGGCCTTGCCTTGGCTTATTATGTAAAATCAGAGACAGAGCTATAATGTTATGTGTGATGTATAATATTCAGCTCACTTTATAGCAGAAACCGTCTCTTACTGTGACTCTGAGGGTCCAGGTTCAGGACTGAAGACTGGAGGAAGTTCTTTGGACCAGTCACTCTTCATAGACAGACAGATGGATCCTGGAGACTCTGCTCTGAGTCTGTGGTTCTGACCTCTGCAAACACAAACATGTTTATATTCATATCACATCAATCACTGATCCATTCTCTGATGACAGAGGCATTGTGGGAAGTCTCCAGTGACATCAGCGTCCAGCACCACACACTAGTGAAGGATGGAAGCAACACAGCAGCTTATGTGTCTGCTCATCTTCTCCATGTTGATTCTATCTCTTAAGTACAGCCTGTGTGTTGTGATTATTGTGACTACACACATCAAACAGTACATCCTGCTGCAGCTTCATCTGACCGACTGAACACTTCAGCTCAGTTTACAGTAGAAACCATCTCTTACTGTGACTCTGAGGGTCCAGGTTCAGGACAGAAGACAGGAGGATCGTTTTTGGACCTGTCACTCTTCATCGATGGACAGATGGATCCTGGAGACTCTGCTCCGTCTTCATCTTCATCCACACGAACACTCATCTGCAAGATTTCAGTCAGTCTGAGAGGAAAACACACACACACACAGGTTAGTTTTCATCTGTATTATTCAGCTCATCACTGGGGATAACTCACGATTTTCAAATATTCTCACAATTATTAAAGTTGGATCAAATCAAATTGTTATCTGTTTTTCATGTTATTTATAATAATAATAATATAATTTTCCACATTTTTCTGTTTCCTGGTAATTGAACAGACTATATAGTATCACAACATGGAAACACAGAACACAACTACTGAACTAAATCTGTCTAACGTTTAGACTGGTTCCAAAAACTCCAGCCCAATCTGACCCAAGTTGAGCACATGACCATTCTCTCTGAGCCTTTCCATCCCCATTACCTGTAATTATTGATTTAAACTCGACATTTTTAGTCAGCTGTCTGTTATTATTCACATCTTAAACTACAACCCTGTTCTCATCTGATGGCTTTTTCTAGTCGTCGGGCACATGCTAAACCAGCTGTTCTGGAACTGAAAACTCTTTCTCTTGTCAGAGTAAGTCAAGTCATACTTCAGGGAAACACAGGTATTTTTGAAACTGTGTGTTTCTCTGCATGGTTTGGCCTTTCATCCACATGTAATCGCAGTTGTGGGCTCCTGAAACCGGAGTTTTTTGAAACCAGAGTCCAGGGTGAACTTTTTGAAAGTCCGGTTTCAGCAGTCATGTGTGGACAGGAAAATCGAGGAAAACCACAATTAATCTCTTGTCGCCATTGTTTGACGTCACAGTGTGCAATGGAAATAAACAGTAAGGTGTATCCATGGAGATTTGTGGACATGACCCACTGCTCAATAGAAAGAGCTTATATATCGCTGTACTTGGACTAACACGACTCCCAATCCACATTTTGCTGGCTTTATATTCATGTGTGACATGGGTTAACAAACTGAGTTAATACCTGAACTCTCGTTCGACTAATCCTGAGTTTTCGGTTGCAGAACAGGTGATAACAGTAAGTTTAATCAACTCTGAGGAAGTTTGACCCTGAGTCTAACAGATCTTCCAGCCTTCCTGATCAGCTCCGAGCTGCAAACACCTCGTAGGTGAAAGCGGGGCGGCTTGTTCAGGGCCAACTGGGAGATATGCGAGGTCAAAGGCGAAGTCAGTAGCGCTCCCCGGCCCGTCACATCTACATACTTGCCAACAATGGGTTGTGAAAAATGGGGATTTTTTTTTCACCGGTGTATCGGCCCAAAGAACAAGGTTCCTTCACCAGGTGTGCGTATAAATTGTCATCATTTCTTGCCTTGTACTTTAAACCTGATGAAGGAGCCTTGTTCTGAAAATCTTGTTTCTTTGATAGTCAATAAATGATTCTGTTTACCATTGTATTGAGAGCTATGAAAAATATAGCAATTTTAATTGTTGAAATTAGTAATTTGAGAACCGTAAAACTTCAGACTTCCTACATACATGGAAATAGTTCAACTAGCCTATTTTAAGTTAACAGACAAGCAGTAACTTGTTCTAGACCAACACAATATTTGGGGAATTGGTCTTTCCTGACACTACACTATTATAATGATATTAACTCTGATATGAATTACATCTCATTATTTTTACTACTTAAATCACAGTAGTATACTTGAACTCAACCTGATGTAAACATTAATAAAACTCAATAACCAGTCCAGCCACACAAGCAGCTCCATGTTGTCCCTGTGTGATGTTCAAGGTCAGGACAGTCTGAGGACAGAGAGCTTGGAGGTTGAAGCTTAACGAATGTTGCACGGCTCATTCTGACAATAATAATTCCACTTTTGCATTTGGGTCCATTTTTAGCGCAACTAGCCAGAGCTTTAGTAAGTCTAGCTTGTGGAGAGGAAGCCTGTGGAAGCTGAACTTCATCCAGCTGCTCATTTTGTTCTGACAAGTCAGAAACACGTAGCTGCGTTGTGCTCAGAGATGACATCATCCAGGTCAGAGGTCAGTAGGTCAACCTACAGACCCCGGATGTTGATAACAGCTAACCCCGGACTCAGAGGGGAATAGCACTAGCCTACCATAACAACATATTGGAGAAGTGAACGAGTTTCTCTACAGATAATGTGTTATTAAGGGGCTGCATTGCGCTGCCCCATAGACTTGCATTATACAGATATACGCAGAGCTAATTTCGTCGGAACGACTTGTAATGATACCAAAGTTATCTGGGTGAGTAAATGATCGTATTTTATGCTAGAAATAAGATCCAGATTGTAAAAAAAACGGCAATTCCCCTTTAACTCATTGAGTGCCAACCACGTAATTTCTCGTTTTTCGTTCCCATGCGTTGAGTGCCAAAAACGAGATTTCTCGTTTTTTGCTTCTTTTTTTTAAATTATGAAACTAGACACTTTAACACACCACGGACTCTATGACGAGCAGAACTGAAATAGATGACGATCAAAGTCTCATGACAGCTCATGATCTGGAAGTTTTTATCATAACTCAGCTTTTTCAAACGGAGTTCTGCATGTGGATGCAGCAGCTGCTCTGCTCTCACCCGCGAGGCTCCAGCAGCTCGGAGCCGAACAGGAAGCTCTCAGCCGACAGTCCCGCCCCCTTCATCTGGAGCAACACCGTGTCCTCCCCAAGGTCCTCCCGCGGTAAAATGTGATGGTCTCTGGGCCAAAGCAGACCGGCATCACCGACCCGTACCACAGAAGGACCGCGATGGTAACTGACACAGAGTCAAGTTAAAATGGCTGTTTGAAACCTAAAACCCAGAGTCTCCTTCAGATAAGTTTTTTTATGAAACCTGCTTCCTGAAGCGGGGCCCTGGACTCGGTGTAATCAGACTCCTGTCGCGCCTCCTCTTTTTCCTCAACAAATATTTCCTATGTAACAGACTAATGGACCTGCAATCAGATTTACACGTGCAGAGACGGACAGGTTAAAAATCAACAATCATGTCAGCGTTACCTCACTCAGGGGTGTTTGGGTGAACTACGAAGAATAATGGAATAGTTTGACAGTGAAGTGAAGTGTTTGTAGTTGCTGTGCCCCTCCCTACTGATCAGCTCCTGTTGTTTCCTCCTTTTCTCTCAGTGTCTCTGTGTGGACAGAAGTTCACTGTGACTCTTCTTCCCTCCACAGTCCACAGGGACAACTGACTCACACACTCTCATACTTCAATAACAACTAGAATAATAATAATAATGTTGTGTTAACACTCACCTGCCTCAGACTTCACTTTCTCTCCTTCTGCTCCGTCACTTAAAAATGGAGTGTGAACTCACTCAACACGTCTGTACCTGTTGAACACCTGTAGTTTTAATGGCCCCGCCTCCTTCTCTGCATTTATAGGAAGTCACATGACTCTGTGAGTGTGTGTTGTTCAAACTAGTTGTTATTTCATTGCCTGTTGTTTAAAATGACAACTAATGTGTTTTAATGAGAAACTCTCTCTCGTTATCACCAGCTTAATATAAATAATGTTGATGATTGTTGTGAGAGAAGAGAAGTGACTTCATACAGGTAGAATGGCGCCATCTGCTGGACAACTTCTGATATTACACCTGTTAGTTCATGAGCCAAGACCCCAAAATTGGCCTCCCGAAATCGATCGGGTGGGCAATTTCTAGTTTGTTTTTTTGACTTGGTAGACGTCTCTAGTGAACAGTTTGGCATGATAACCATTGCAAACAGGTAGCTTAGTGGTGGTTTTCACGTGAGGAACATGGAGCTGGGGTTCCTTTGAGTGATCATTGCAGTCCTCACATGGAATTGGATCAGGGAGTTTTTCTGCCATGTTTTCCTCTAACACTTACAAAACATTTATTAAAGCTGTGAAGCACATCATCCATGTTGTCCTTTTTAATGTTACTGTAACCCAGTAGATGATTGGCTCATATGAATATATAATATAATAATATTGTTTGTTTACCTCAAAATTCATTTATTTCAGGCAGCAGAAAGCTCTTATCGTCCCCACAGAAATATGAACATGACCTACAGTTACTATTGTTTGTGCATTAAAGGAAGATTTAAGGCACTGATAACCTGTTATGATCTATGATATATTGTGTGGATGCTGAACTCATTGTATTTTGTTGGTGTGTGTGTATTGCTTGCACTGATAATGTGCATTATAGACGGAGAACTTGCTAAATATGTTTATTAAGAGCAAAAGCAATGTTGTGAATTTAAAAATTGAAGTGTTTGATTTGTGTTTTTACTGTTTTCACAGTTGATAACTTAAAGGATTCATGTAATGGATAAAAAGAGATGAAACAAAATGAATCATATTTCATGGTTAAAAGTAAAACAAAAAGTATTGTAATTCATGGAAAAGAGCTCAAATCTTCACATTTCATGGCAAAAAAAGCTAGAATAATTTATGGTTGTTTTAAAATGTGTAAAAATAAATATTCCATTTGATAGGCTATAGATCTAAAACCTGTACAGTTAAAACATGTTTTCCTCTCACTATTGTATTACAGTGCTAGTGTGTTTAATTGTGTGATTATGTGATTTGAGTATGGCCATAAAGTGTTATGACTATGTAGTAACAGTCCTGTCTCTGTTCCCTAAAGACTTTCAAACAACATTAATTAAAACTCATTTTTGTTATTATTATTTTTCTCATGTGGACATTTCCCATATGTGATAGAGAACAATTTGATTTGTCATTTCTGAAGACCAAAAAGAAAGAAACAGTGGAACATGAAGTCAATTATTGTGCTGAATTTTCATTTTATTTTTATTTTTCATAAAGCATATGCTGTTAACTCCAGTCCAAAGTAGCTTGTGACTTCATTTACTCATTGTGTTTATCATTACGAGCCCAGTCTTTCCTGGTCCATATAGCTTAATATCCTGTGACACTTAACGGGACACACTCTGAATGAAATACTGAGGGGAACTTCATTGTGTTGAGACATTTTTGATAATAACATTTTAGATATACCATATTCCTTTAGTGTTGTTTTTGGTGTTATTAAATATTGCCCTATAGTTTTCTTTTCTACAGAGCTTTATAATATTGGTTCACTTATTCTGATACTTGCATTTATTTTCTGCCTCTTTAGTTCTCTGTTGAATAAATTCTCTGTAGAGTGTATTTGTCTTTTGACAGGCATTTCCTAATCCCTTCATGATCCATGGTCCATCTATATACTTTAGTTTGCTGCTTTGTTGTTTCACTGGACACTTTTTGTTTAATAATGATGTGAATATTCTTAAAAAGTTCCATATACATTGTCAAAATAGTTTTCATTATGAACTGTTTACAAGTCATTCCTAAACACATTCATACTTCCCTCTGTCCTCACTCTGCTGTAATGTGTTTTATTGATTTATCTGGCTGCTTTGTCTTGTTTGCTGCTGTAACAGAGTTAAGGAGTTAGTAATTCCACTAACTGTAATGTTATTATGGAAGCTGCACTACACTTAGTTTATTATTAGTATTTGCCTGTTACAATATGAAGTCGTTCACTCCTTTATTTATTTTTTATTTATTCATTATGATCTATGTGCTATAAGCTCTTATTTTGAAACGCCACACCAACAGCCCCTGCAGACTTGGCGGGTTGGCCCCGTTTCTAGGCAACAGTCTGCTGTGGGAGTCTCGTGGTAGGTTGACTTGTACTGAGCTCCGTTAATCTAACTTTCTATTTGAGGGTTAAAGGTGACTTTATTGATCATACATGTGAAGATCTGCTCCAGACAACAACTGCTGATGTTCTGTGATGATGCTGAGTGAGATACATGACAAGTTCATTGATACGGAAAAGCTTTTCACTAACTTTGATAGCTTCATGTTAGCTTGTGGCTAATCCTAGCAGCGTGACTGTTTAACAGGCAGAGAGTGTTGTGAAGTTTATTTTGTTCCAGTGTGTGTGTGTGTGTGTGTGTGTGTGTGTGTTATCCTGAGCTGTGAGTGTGAAGCCTGATGCAGAGATTATTTCTCCTCTTTTCATTAGCAGATGTAAATAAAGTCTGATGGAAGTCTGACAGTGACGGTCCTTGTCCTCTGTGAAACTACACGACGCATGAGAAAGCACTGAACCGCTCCACTGCCATCAACTGTAACAACTGGTAGGTGTCACTGAGCTCAGAGATTCATAATCCAGTCACTGGCTTGTTTTCTGTCTCATTGGTCAATATGTGGTTGATTACGGCGCTACACTGGGCTGTGGTTCTGCTGGGTCCAGTGGTTTTTGGATATAGGCTCATGCTGAACATTGTATTGATAAACTCATCAGTCATTCTGTGCTTATTGGGATTTAGCAGATGAGTGTTGAATGGATCAGTGGCGTGCACAGGGGGGGTGGCCCAATTGTTGAAAAACGCGTGCTAAAGTGCCCCCTGGGAGCCAAAACGCGCGTTAAAGTGCCCTCTTGGAAGCCAAAACACGTGCTAAAGTGTCCTATCTAGTAACATAGGGAACTTTATTAGCCGTGCTAATCCCTGACAAGCACCCAGAGTTCAGACCAGCAGGCAGAGCCGCAGTTTAACACGCCCCTCTGCTGGTTCCCTCTTGTTGTCACCCACCCAGCCTATAGAAACTGTGTCTGCCTCGAGGCTGTCTAAGCCTAAACCCCAATCTAGAGGAGTTGTTTATAGCAACTTAGTTAAAATCAAAACCACTGCTCCAGCAAGCCAACCTAATAGAACTATTAAATGTGGTTTGCTCAACATTCGTTCTCTCCCATCCAAGTCTCTCCTAGTGAATGACTTAATTACAAGTCACCATATTGACATATTAACACTAACTGAGACCTGGTTGCAGCAAGATGAATATGTTAGTTTGAATGAATCTACCCCTCCTAGTTACATTAACTGTCATGTGCCTCGTAACACAGGCCGAGGAGGAGGAGTGGCTGCTATTTATCAGTCAAATCTGATTATCAACCCTAGACATAATAGTTCATATAATACATTTGAAAGCCTTACTGTCAGCCTCTCTCACCCAGACTGGAAAGCAGAAAAACCACTCTTACTTGCTGTAGTGTATCGTCCTCCTGCACCTTATTCTGAGTTTCTAGAAGAATTCCCTGACTTTCTGTCAAATTTAGCAATGAGCTCAGACAAAGTCATTATAGTAGGTGACTTTAACATTCATGTGGACGTCGATGATGATTGTCTGGCTACTGCGTTCAAGTCACTTTTGGATTCAGTCGGCTTCTCTCAGAGGGTAAACAAACCCACTCACACTTTTAATCATATCCTTGACTTAGTACTTACTTATGGAATAGAAGCTGACCATGTCACAGTTCTTCCTCAGAACCCCGTCTTGTCTGACCATTCTTTAATAACATTTGAATTTACTTTAACAAATATCCTACCTGGGAAAAAATCCCGCTACAGTAGATGTCTATCTGACACAGCTGTTTCTAGATTTAAAGAGCTTATTCCAGCATTATTCTTCTCCCCTCCCCTCCCCTCCTCTCCTCTCCTCTCCTCTCCTCTCCTCTCCTCTCCTCTCCTCTCCTCTCCTCTCCTCTCCTCTCCTCTCCTCTCCTCTCCTCTCCCCTCCCCTCCTCTCCTCTCCTCAGTATATTTTTGAACTGTCATTTTCTGTTGTCATTTTCTGTTGTACTTTGTAGTTTGGCCTTGGTGTCTCGCACTCTCTCTGTGTTTCCGCAGATCCACCGGAGCTCCATCTCTCTGCACCAGCCGCCGCCTACATCGCCCCCCTCCCACCCCTTCCCCTGCCGTTAGACCGGCCTCCCCTCCCTTCCCATGGACCAGTCTGCCACCCAGTCCTCCCATCGAGCTGACCGGCTCTCCCTGCCCCCCCCCCCTCCCCTCACTAGAGACTGCCTTCATCAACCCCTGCTAACATTTCCATATTCCGCACATTCTGTGACAAACTGTAAACTGTTTTCTTGTCTGTAACAACATCTATTGCACGTCTGTCCGTCCTGGGTGAGGGATCCCTCCTCTGTTGCTCACCCTGAGGTTTCTCCTGTTTTTCCCTGTTAAAAGGGTTTTCTATGGAGTTTTTCCTCAGTCGATGTGAGGGTCTAAGGACAGAGGATGTTGCTACGATGCCATGTAAAGCCCTTTGAGACAAACTGTTTGTAAAAACGGGCTATACAAATAAAATTGCCTTGCCTTGCCTTGCCTTGTGGAAACATCAGTGTGCTTCACCATGGTCTGACTGGAGTTTTCTTCACTAACAGCTTCTGCTTCATCGATGCTGACGACCTGTGAGCTCCATGAGGGTCATCACAGCTGCTGCTGCTACATCACATGCTGTCCAACTGGATTCATCAGCCAGCACATCTTCCCATGTGTCACAGCTGATCTACAGGGATTCAGGCAGCGTTCACACAGACTCTACACAAAGGTCAGAGACAGTCACATCCACCAGCACTGATACACAACTCTGAGTATTCATCTATTAGTATTAAGTTTATTAAGTTACCAAGATGGTAGGCTACACAGCTGATGCGTTTCTAAAACTGAAATGGTCTGGGCATCATCCATAATTCATTTTTTTTCCTAAAGCAAAGAACCTGTAAATCTGCTAATTCAAAAAAAAACCTTTTGGCATCAGAACAAAAGCAAGAAAAAAACTGTCAAAATGGTGCATCTTCGGTGTTTGACAGTTTCTTTTATTTGGCTTTTATTTAGATTTATTCACTCTTGATGTCCTCTTCCTGTGTGTGCACTGAGCTACTGTCTCTGTCAAACCAGAATGCAAATAAGACACCATGTCTTAATGAGAATATCTGTATAAATAATGGTTAAAGCAGAAGTAAGTGGTCCGGTCGTTTTCGCTAATGCTGCGTTCCAGGCAGGCTTTTGAAATCGTAAATTACAGCTTCAAGTCACAACTTACGACTTTGTAGCGTTCCAGGCAACCCACTCGTGTTTTTCCGACCTGTTTTACCGGTGAAAGTCACTATAACGGCCACTCGTAACTTCCGACCCGTGAAGTCGTACCAGATCGAACTGGTACGACTTCACGGTCGGAAAAATACGAGTTTCCTTGAACGCACCATAACAGTCCTCGTCCCTACGTCACCACATTCACGGCGTCCCTTGGCTGCACACACAGCCCTGCATGCCGTTCTCTCTCCTCATTGGATAAAAACTGTAGGATACGATAAATGTTTTCTCTTCGGCTCAGAGCAGAGCAGAGTGACTGAGAGACCCGTGATTCAGTCCAAACACTCTATGTAAGTGATTGCTGTCGGAAGATATAACTATTTAAGACTTATATTAACACAAATATATCACTTACTTCTGCTTTAAGTAAAAAATGAAATGAAATGAAAAGATTAATTACAAAAACTCTGAATTTGATTTTTTGGGGATTTTCTTTATTTCTGTAAAGAAACAAAACCAAATTGACCAAATGATTTTGTTTCTAGTCTTTGGTTTAGAATTAAAAATCAGATACATCCATATGAATATGGTTTCTGGTTTCAAAATAAATTATGATAGAAGGAATTTTTTTTTTAAAAGAAGAAGAATTTCATGTCTTGATTGTGACACCAAAAATTCTCTTTTGAATCACAGACTGATGTTTATTAGAGATGCATTTTTCATTTAGTTAAGAAACAAAAAACAAATTGATCACATGATTTAATTTCCAGTCTTTGGTTTATAATGATGTTTTTAAATGATATTACATGATGGATTATGTGATGAGACTCAGACCTGAAACAGTGAACATTTACTGTAACACTCACCTGTTCATATTATTATCAGTGTAACGCAGTACCACCTAACAACCACAAGGGGTCAGGGCATAAACATGAATGAACACTCATATGAAAGTGGTGTGTTCAGGTAGAAGGTCACATGACCAGGCTGGACTGCAGGCTCACTTCACTGTGTTTCAGAGTTGACTGGTTTCTGGCTCTAGTCTGAGCAACATGACTGGGAACACAGTCAGTCCACTGTTGAAGAACCATAACAACTGTAACCTACACACTACATGAGTATAGTAGTTACAGGAGAAGCTTATGGGTTAAAGGGATAGTTCACCCAAAATTCAAATTGCACTCATTATCTACTCACCCTCATGTGGACTAAGGGCTGGGAGAAGTTTCAGAGTCCTCCGTGCCTTCTCTGAGTTACAGGGGGTCTCGGCGTAGCAGTGCATGTCCATATGACGGTTGCAAATGGATACCACTTTTCTTCATAACAAAAAGACACACCAAAAAACATCCAAATACCTCCATGCTGCTCGTATGTAATGTCCGTCTTGTATTGAAGCCCCGAAATGCTATATTTCAAGCTTGTTTGTAGGACGGACCAGGAAGAGGAGCTTCCGTTACAAACAAGCTGAAATCTGAAACTTCTGCCAGCACTTAGTCGACATGAGGGTGAGTAGATAATGAGTGCAATTTGAATTTTGGGTGAACTATCCCCTTAAGGTAGGAGCCAGCCAATCATCTTCAATCAAACACTATGACAACTAGTATCATATATCGCCGTGACGACAGGACGTTCGATCTGATGTCAGAGAAGTCACACGGCCACACGGCTGCAACAAAGGATGTAAGGAGCCAACAGAGCAGCAGAGAGAGGTGAGTTCACTATTCACTACTATTAATGATGCACAGTAGAGTCTGTTGAAGAGAAGAGCAGCGTCCATGTCAGAGATTACAAGAGTTTTTATTACAACAACTGTCACATTCACTGAAAAAATGAGTAATGAGACTTTTACAGGAACCACATGGGGCTTTGAACCATAGATTTTCATCAATGACAACACTGACAAACAACAAAGATAATGTTCAGTAAAGTCAGATGTGTTAAACCTACAGTCACTGATGCTGTGCTTCATTTGTTTGAGTCATAATCAGGAATCAGTGTTTAGTTGAAACTGTTTCCATTTTTACTAACAGGTGAATATTGTATGTAACCGACTACAACTGGTCAGATGAAACTAGTACGAGAGCCTTACTTTCTGACCATGTATATTCACACAGTTGGTCTGCTTACAGTTCTATAGTTATATATATCCTGTATTTTTCACTGTTCTTCACAGATATATGCTACAGTCAGGATTAGAGGTAAGTATTATAAACTCTTTAATATTTATTCAGTCATTGTCATTGTAAATTGTTAAACTCCCTGTTCACAGGAACTTGCTCCCCATCCTTCTCTCCACCACAGTCCCAAGGGAGTCCAGGCTCCGCCCCACAACAGAACTCGCATTCTGTGGCTCGGTTCAAGGTCTGGTTTCAGATTTCCATCTGCTCTCAGTTCATGTCTTGATTTCCTCACCATCGAATGCAGCCTCTTGTTTGTGGTGTCAGTGGTTTGTTCTGTTTGATTGTATGTGTGTGTGTGTGGCAGCGTCGCCCTCTGCTGGTCTTTAGACGCACCTACACCACTCAACTCTTCTGAAGAGAGACTCTGCTTTGTGTTGATCATACTGCACTTGTTGGTGGTGGGGGGGGGGCCTGTATCATGAAGCAATCGAAAGCAATCAGCGGTACCACAACGCTGGTTATCAACTCGGTAACTCAACCTCGGCTTGTCTTGCTGTGAATCTGTGAACGCGCACGTATAAAGGGCGGATTCAAGGCAGCTGACCAATCACAACCATGAGCACCGACGCGTCAGAGAGTGCAGCAAACACCTTATTTCTCCTGTGAGGAAAAGGAAAAAAAAAGAAGCCCGTGGTCCGACCTGACCCAGTTATTGAATGTTTACGTTTATTCAGAAGAAGTTTAATCAGTGCTGATAAACTTGTAAATGATACTGCTTTGGATCCGATTCTTTCCTTCTATTCTGATTCTTTTAAACCGTGGCCAAACAACAGAACTATTTTATTATATAGACTATATATTTTCCATCTTTGCTGAGCATAAGGTTTGTTCTAAAGTAAATAAAAGCCTGTCCCATATAGACGCGTGTCTCTATAGACGGGTCTGCTCGGCACACACACACACCCTCAAAAAAAAAAAAAAACTATTGGCAGAAGTCCGGGCCGTGAGAACCGGCAGCCTACCTCTCCTATGGATAATCAGCGTGAAAATCCGTTGTCTTCTCACTGTCTGGGCTCCGGTTACCGGTGAGAGGACACGTGTCATTATTCTCGTACAGGTGATTGGTCGGCGGGTGGAGCATTTTACTGGATTCAGATCAATCCTGAAAGCTGCCCTGCCCCGGAGCAGGTTTGCCATTCAGAGTAAGAGACACTGAAAGGTGTCAGTTTGATGTGGGTGTAATGACGTCAGTGTGACATCACAAGGTGTTTTCCTATTAGTTTGTGCTGTGAGCTGCAGGTAATGTGTGAAAAGCTGATTGGTGTACAGGAGAGAACCAGCAATAAGCAACGAGTAGCAGAGGTAAAAGACACAGGAACAACAGGTAAGTTTGACAGTGTGTTATTGTCAATTTGTGTGAGCAAAGCAGAAGAAACGGCACACAACAGCAGAGACACTCATCCTCCCTCTGGATTAGTTGTTTCTCCAACTTTAGGTTTTTAAATCAGAATCAATGTTTACAGTCTGATGTGAGTGCACACAAGGGTTTTAGAGATTATTTCACAGGCTCCACCTTTGGAGGCCATGAGCAGAAAAAGCCTGAAAACCACTGCAGACAGCAGCGCCCGCAGGTCGGTGCAGAGCGTGATGGGCATGGGAACTCTGTGTGTGTGTGTCCTTACATCCATAGAAGACTCTGGACTCGTAATGGGAAATAAACCAGGAAGTGTTGAGTCGGAAATGGCGACTGTTCACCTTCAAAGTAAAAGTCACACATTGGCAGCAGTGAATAATTTCAGAGTAAGACGTCGACACCTATGGAGAGACATTTTAGTCAAAACTTGATGAATAAATTAATGAATAAAAATTTGCCAGGAAATGTATCTCAAAATAAATCCATTAATAAACGTAAACATGTACATGACACATCATGACACTTTTTTAAATCACATTTTTTATTTGTTTCACATCAGATTATTTACAGGACAGAGATGAATATAGTTTAATAATGAATTTAGTGTCATGGTAACAAAAAAATCATTTGCGGGTAGGATTAGTAGCTGATGGTTTTGTGCTGCTCTACGGTAAAGAGAAACTTTTATTTGATTCAGTGAAAACGCAAAGAAAAAGAAATCACATGTAATTCATTCTATTCAGCCTCTATACAACATGATGTTTGTTTCTAGTTGTGTTTCTTGTTGTGTGTGTTTACCTGTGACCAGCTAACAAACATCCTGTAAAGTTGAACAAGAACAGTGAATTTGTTTAAAATGTGTTTTTCTCCTCAGTGACGCTGGCGGCTCAGAGACTTTTAGCTTGGTGATATTAGGCCTCGTCCTTCATCAGCAGCTGAGTAAAAGTCACCGTGGTTTTTGTCCTATATTAATCAACGCTTCCATCTTTAAGGAAGAGGAAGTTTACAAGAATCACCGAGAAGAGTTTAAAAAATCAACTGATTTAATCCATGAATGTGAAAACAGAGACAGACATGTAGAGACTGAACTGTCTGTTCAACAGTGAGAAGGTTTCTGTGAACCAGTGTTAATTTCGTCAGACGAGACGAAAAATATACGTCAACGATGTTTTTTTTCATGACGAAAACGAGACGAAATCAATGCCCTTAAACACTGACTGTGAGGAAATTAACACTATTTTTTTGTTGACGAAAAAAGACAAGACGAAATCTACTTAATCAAATAAAAAGTTGATAAAATGTCTCTTTCTTTTTTCGTCACAGACTTTTAAATTACAATCCAAAAAGTGCCACATCACTGGATGCTGTTTTTTTCTCCTCCTGCGCTGTGTGTCTGAGTGAGGAACACACACACACCGTCTGTGCTGTCTGTGCTAAGTGCGGTGAGTAGCCTACAAACTGGCTAGGGGGGGGGGGGGGGGGCATGGGCATTGCAGGGGGGCGTGGGCCGAAGCGCCGAGCAACGGAAATCATGTGCGAGCCGGAGCCCTCCCGTTCACATCATTGCATTTGTCAATCGCTGTGTTTTATTTTTAAAATTAACCGGATTCTCCCGCTGTTTCTTTGTGCGACTTCCTGTCCGGCTTGACGGGATCGATCGCGGCTCGTGCGCCACGGCGCTGCTGCCGTGAACCAGAGCGATACGGCTCTGGTGTGAACGACGCTATAGTTAACATCATAGGGCTCCGCTTCTCGCAGCTCTTCTGCGGCCGGTGTGTCCTTGGCATAGACGCGTCTCCGCGCTGGTCGGTCGACAAGCGCTTCTGTGTGTGTGTGTTCATCTCTCTCAAAAAAAAGGGGGGTGGGTGGGTGGGGGGTGTGTGTGTGGAAATGTTCTTATCAGCCAAAGGGGGGCCCAGCAGAGAAAGTTTAAGCTCCCTGCTAACATCATGCTTGGAAGAAATTCCTAATCATTCAACATGTGGAGCTACTTCATCAGGTAATAATGACATAAATCTTGTGAGATGAGTGAGAAAAAGACTAAAATTAATCTATTGATTTGACTAAATTAATTGTGATTAACATACTGTCAATCTCCTTTCAAAGACTAAAAAAAGACTATTGACTAAAACTCGACTAAAATACTTTGGATTTTCTTTGACTAAAACTAGACTAAAATGCCAAGACTTTTCGTTGACTAAAATGTGACTAAACAAAAAAGAATACAAGCTGACTAAATATGACGAAAACTAATCAGGGCATTTGACACAAGACTAAGACTAAAACTAAATTGAAAAATAGCTGACAAAATTAACACTGCTGTGAACGGAGGAGACTCTGGTTCACTCAACACAGATTCACTGTGGAACCAGAACAGAGTCCAAACCCAGGATACAGAGGTTGAGTGAAGGTGGTGTTGAAGGTGTAGAGGTGGATCAGTGAGTCAGAGGAGACTCTGTAGAAGGACAGAGAGCCAGCAGGACAGTCCACATACACTGCTACTCTGTCAGAGGAGGAGGAGGAGGAGGAGGAGGAGGTGATACGTGTCCCTCTGTTATTGTGCCAGACACTGTAACCACCGTCATAGCAGTTCAGACTCCAGGACTGATCGTTCCTTCCAAACCTACAGTCATCACTGCGTCCTTTCCTCCTGATTCCTCTGTAACTCACTGATATATAAACCCCTCCTCTCCACTCCACCTCCCAGTAGCAGCGACCAGTCAGACCAGTTGAACACAGCAGCTGACAACACTGGTCAAATCTGTCTGGATGATCAGGATATGACTGATCCTCCTCCACACGTGTCGCCTTCCTGTTGTTGTCAGACAGTTTGATGTTTGTGTTCACTGTGTTTGTGTTGATTGTGAGTGGACGGGAATCTGATGGAGAGAACAAGACACAGTTTGATGAAGACTCATGACGTCAGTGATGTGACAGTGTGAAGATGGTTGAATATGTCCCTTTGTTTCAATGAATCAAAGTAAAAACAGACTTACACTTCCTCAGACCTGGTGTCAACCATGGGACTCCAGCAGGCTCCACCCTGAAAGGAGGAGGGGGGTCAGAGCAGCACCTTCTCTGTCAGCATGCACACATGGACATTACATGGCTCTCACACACACACTGTTTTATCACTGTGTTCACATGGAGGCTGGTATGTCTGGATGAACATTGAGCACATAGAAGAAGGAGTCAGATGTGTTTCAGCACACACATTCAGCCACAAACACTGATTATTACACTGTTCACTACACTCACTTTCTTCTGATTCAAGTCTTATGTTCTTCTCCTCTACACCAATACTGTATACTTGTTCACATATCGTTATAAAAAAATAAAAAAACTAGGGCTGGGACTCGATTAAAAAAATTAATTGAATTAATTAGAGGCTTTGTAATTAATTAATCGCAATTAATCACATTTTAATCGCATATAAATATTTGACCTGAGAACAGTGAGAAGCATTTTTTTTTCACATGGATTTTAGTATACCATTGAATGACTGAATACATAAGCTTAAGCAACAAAACATAGTTTTTTTTCAAGGTGGTAATTAACCAAGACCAACAGACTAGGGATGCAAATTATCGATTAATTCATTAATCGATATTTGATACAGATTAAATGGTCTTTCCTGCCAATACACTATGATGATTACTGTAGTATTTAACTAGGCTACTTAAATCACAGAAGCATAAACTGATTTGTTGAACTCAGCCTGATGTAAACATTAATAAAACTCAGTAACCAATCACACAGGCAGCTCCATGTTTGTCCCTGTGTGATGTTCAGGGACAGTCAGGACAGTCTGAAGACAGACAGCTCTGAGGTTGAAGTCTTATGCACCATGAGACACTGACAGGTCTGTAGCTACATCTTGACCACATATCAGCTGTTCAGCTGCAGCAGAGGAAACTCCACTGTTCTCAGCTTCCCCGCGACGAGCGCTTTTTTTTCCTTTTTTTTTTTGAACACGCCCACCCCTCCCCCCCAGAGCGGAGCAAGCAACAAGCCTGCTGCTGCCTGCAGAAACCGAATGCGGAGTAAAATGTCATATTCACAGTCACAACTTCCACAATAAAACCAAAGATTACCTGTTCAACATAAACTCAGCACCGCTGCTGCAGCAGCCTGAGCGCCAAGAGTCTCCCTGTAGCTCGGCTGTGCTCGGCGCCAGCCTACTAATAGCGGCGGCGCCAGTCCAGATGCAGCCGGTAATGAGGTGGTGCCAGTTGCCGTCGTCGCCATCCCCGGCAACGGGACCGCGGCGACCGCTGACAGCCTCATGCTACAGGGAGACTCCTCGCGCTGGGTGACCGGGCACATGGTGCTGTGTTAAAGGTACTTTATTTGTCACATATACAGCTAGTACGGTGAAATTCTTTCTCTGCATTTAACCCATCCCTGAGGAGCAGTGGGCAGCCACGGTGCAGCGCCCGGGGACCAACTCCAGATTATGAGCCAGTGCCTTTGGTCAGGGGCACTGACTGGAGGATTAACCTAGCCGACATGTTTTTAGTGGTGGGGGAAACCGGAGTACCCGGAGGAAACCCACGCAGACACGGGGAGAACATGCAAACTCCACACAGAAAGGACCTGGGCGACCGGGGATTCGAACCCAGGACCTTCTTGCTGTGAGGCAACAGTGCTAACCACTGTGCCACCGTGCCGCCCTATGCACCATGAGACACTGACAGGTCTGTAGCCTGGGGAAGAGGAGCAGAAAGACCGGGGCCTGGAGCTTTGCAGCGCCGCAGTGCAGAGAGACCCGCTCAGGCTCAGCTGCGGCTGTGTGACAGGGAGAGGAGGAAGACCAGCAGCTCAGCAGGGCCGCGTGTATATCGGACCACAGGACCATAATCGCTGTATAAACGATGTAAATAATAATTACCAATGCTCCAAATCGTAGACCATAACTTTAACTCGTTACTCACTGGTTTCTTAGCGATGGTACAGCCTGAGGCCAGTATACAACAGGTAACAGTGTTGTTGTCACTTTTCACCTCCTCTCTCCCTTGCAGTGATCAGTGCATGGATGTATTATATTAACAGTGTTGGCGGCTTGTTAGATGATTGTGCTCCAGTGTAATCAGTACGCCTGAAACTCATCCAGTGAGAAACGTGATTAAAATGCGTTAATTTTTTTAACGCGTTAATTTTTGTGTAATTAATTAATCGTAATTAACGCGTTAAAGTCCCGGCCCTAAAAAAAACATGTTTTACAAAATGTATAATCGTGATTAGTAATCGTGATTTCAATATTGATATAATAAACGTGATTATCATTTTGGCCATAATTGTGCAGCCCTACTCACGAGTCAGTGTTGTTGTTGTTTTTTTCCGGGGACTTATGTATTTATTTTGAAAGAACAGCTGGAGAGAGATGGGGGCAGGGAGAAAAAGTGAGCAGTAAAGGGACTGTCGGGACTCGGGTGGAAATGAACGGGGTTGCTGCAGCGAGTGTGCTTTACCAAGAGAGATACGATGCTCGCAGCTCAGCGTATTTATAATCCGAGATTCCACCGAGCGTTTCAGTGATGGTAAGCGGCTGCTGCTTCATTATTTCCGCCACCGCTGCAACCATTAAAGAGCAACTAAACCCCTCAGTTTTGGATGACGTACTCTAAGCTTGAGATTCAAAAAATGCCTTGATTATGGGCGGGACTCAGGAGCACTCTCCGACCCCCTGCGCCCCATTCACACCCGCGAAATCACACAAAAGAGAAAAAAAAAGTAATAAACACACATTGACACTTCTGCTAGGGCTAACGAGCTACTAACGAGCGACTAACAGCACTAGTAGCGCGGACACTACTAGGAGAGGACGCCAGAGCCGTGACACAGCATCTACAGCCGATCCGCCGGCTCGTTAGCTTGTTAACGGCTCGTTAGCGCCGGCCGCAATAACGATTCCCGTTCAGGCAGCTGTTAGCAGCCGTTAGCCGCAGCAGAGCAGCTAGAGTGCCTAGCAACCGTAGGCAGGCAGCAGCCGGTGCTGATTGGTCGGGGAGCTGGTGGCCGGTGACGAAAGCTGCCTCCAAAACGTCATCTGCCTCCATCTCAGCCAATAGAAAAATTTGATTGTAATAGCCGTGTTTCAACCCATAGAGGGCAGTCACTCTACATTTTTACTACAAAATACACCAAATTGAAATATTTTGACTAAAATGTCAAAAGTTGGACCAGAATCAAGCAACAACACTACCTTATACCCAAATATATTTGTTTTCAGCAGAAAAAAGTGGTTTAGGGGTTTAGTTCCTCTTTAATGATGCGACCAGTGGCGTCATTAATATTCTTAAGCCCCCCCAAATAATTTGGTGTTCTTTTATTATGTGACTTTTTTTATATATATATGTGACATATATTCTCCTTTTAAGAACCCCAGCTGTCACCGCATTTGTCTCTTGTTATTTCTGATTTGTTTAATTTAATTAGTTTGTTGAGTGTGTGACCACCCCCCTTCCCAGCTGGTTGCGCCCATGTAGCGGCGGCTTGTTTGAAGCTCCGCTTCGAGCCTGCAGTGACGGGCTGCAGGAGCTCTGATGTCAACAGAGGGAGAGAGTCAGTCCACCTGTAGCTAAAAGAGGACTAGCAGGCATCAGACAGTAAGCTACTACATCTCTAAATAGCAGTGTTGTCAAAATGACCGCGATAAAATTTGAATTCATGTGAAATATTAATTGCGTTGTAAACGGATCATATGAAACCAGGAGACGCTAGGCTTCTGTTGGTACCAACCATGGCATGATAGCTTGTCAGAAAACGGGCTAAATAATGCTCCAAAGTTCGGCTAGATTCTGGTGGGGAAAACTTTTAAACGGGGATCCTGAACACTCCTGTGTGTGTTCCTCTCTCTCTCTCTCTCTCTCTGTCTGTCTCATGCGCCGTGTGTGTGTGTGTGTGTGCTGTGTAGCCTATGTGTGTAATGTGTTACTGTAACATGCATCTGGTACTTAATAGCTTGGCTGTGTTAAAGAAAATAACATTTAGCAGTGAAAACAGATTATTTAATGGATTCATTTAAAATATTAATGATATCTGGTGACACTGCAGCAGCACAGACAGACAGGGAGAGAAATGCTGTAGGGAGAGGCCAGACAGAGACATGCCCTGAATATGCAGAAGATCAGGTAAGACACAGGAATATATAAAAACAGCATGATAACAATATAGGCTAGGTATAAATATATATTTTTTTTTAAACCTAGTCCAAATAAAACTACTAATAAAAGCAGAATATTCAAATTAAAATGATTCTCAGGGTCAGTCATTTGCACAACCCCCCAATGTCTATTTCAGCTCAGAAAAAAAAAATCTGAAATTTCTTGTGAAGGTCCTGGTTGTGTAGAAGATGAAGGGGTTTCTAGGGTGAAATGTGCACTCTTTACCATAAATATCTGCTCCAGTTGGAGTCGCACTTCATTTTTGTTGTCTGGTCTTATTTGAATTGGAAAATGTGAAGAGGTCTGGGTGAAATCAAAAAGAGCCAAAAACATCTGTATTTGGATGGAGTGTATAACCATTATGACACAGGCTACTAATGAAATATAATTAGTTTTCCAGTCCACCTGGACATATCCATGATAGTCAAACACCTGAAAAATTACTCAGGTTCACTTTTTTAGCTAGTTGAATTCTTAGATTCAACTAGCCTATGATTCAATACTCTAAATTTACTCTAAATTCTAAATATTGTGTTTTTTCTGTTGTTGTTTTTTCTGTTGTGAAAGTTCGTGCTTGCGCACTACATTTTCTCACATCCTGTGCATCTACTGGGGGCTAAGCCCCCCCTGTCCTTAAAACCTAGTGACGCCCCTGGATGGGACAGACGCACAGTAACAGTCACCTGTTCTTCCACACGCCGCTGATCCAAACAGCTGAACAGCGAAGTGATTCAGCGCGTCACTGAGCCTTCTTGTGTGGAGGAGTACTGAGCAAGTCGGTCAATTCCAGACAGCTTTTTCCCGCCCTTTCCCCTGATGTTAAACCGGCCTGCCCTCCCTTCCCATGAACCAGTCCAGTCCTCCCATTAAGCTGGCCTGCTCTCCCTGCCTTCCCTCCCACCAGAAGCTGCCTTCATCAACTCTTGCTAACATGTTTTCTACATTCTGTCTTATAAACTGTTTTCTTGTCTGTAACAACATCTATTGCACGTTTTTTTTCTCAGTCGATGTGAGGGCAGAGGATGTTGTTATGATGCCATGTAAAGCCCTTTGAGTCAAACTGTTTGTAAAAACGAGCTATTAGGGGTGTAACGGTATATGTATTCGTCCCGTGCCGTCACGGGACGAATAGCGTGACGCTATTAAATCCTCTGAAGGGAGCTCCTATGGTGTGCGGATTTTTTCTTTATTTCATTTATTCCTCCTTTATCCAGCACCCATCCAAACTGGGCCTACCTGATGTGTGTGTTTTTCTCACAATTTTGCTGGCCTATATAACTTACACTTAAATGGGTGTATTATTTTCTGATGGTAATCTATTTCTTGAGTCAAGCAACGGTGAGTAACGGCGCATAGTAACAGTAACAGTAATGGCGTTGTAACGGGGGAAACAGTAACGTTTTTGATTACTTGTTACTGAGAAAAGTAGTGCCGTTAGTAACACTGTTTATTTTAACGTTGTTATTCCCATCACTGCTGATCAAAGCTGCACAGCTCATGTTTGAAACACTCTTGAGATTTTGGCTTCAGTATAAACTGTGTTGGGACGAGTCAGACTGTGACAGAGGACGTCAGTGGAGTGGGCAGAGCTTCACTGTGGCCTACACCACCTCTGGATATGGTCTGAGTGATGGGATCTGATGTCATCACTGCATGGATCACCTGAGACAGATGTTAATACCAGGTGTGACCAGGTGTGAACGGGGCCAGGCTGCTGCAGCCTCTCCATACCTGAGAGAGTCCAGTCTCCAGTCTGGATCCTCCAGTCCGTCTGACAGCAGCTTCACTCCTGAGGCTCCTGGATGGTTGTAGCTCAGGTCCAGCTCTCTCAGATGGGAGGGGTTGGAGCTCAGAGCTGAGGCCAGAGAAGCACAGCCTTCCTCTGTGACCAGACATCCTGACAGACTGAACACACACAACAACACACAGGAACCCTCTGTCAACACCTGCTGCTGTGTTCAAGTGGCATCAGATGAACAGCTGGATGGATCCTCACCTGAGAGTCTCCAGTCTACAGTGTGGACTCTCCAGTCCACCAGACAGCAGCTTCACTCCTGAGTCCTGCAGGTTGTTGTTACTCAGGTCCAGGTGTCTCAGACTAGAGGACTGAGAGCTGAGGACTGAGGACAGAGCTTCACAGCTTCTCTCTGAGAGGTTACAGCCGCTCAGTCTGAAGAGATGATCATGAGGAATTAAAGAAGAGAGAAGTTTATTATCTGTCCTGTTTAAAAGACAGAAGTGTTTTTACACAAAGTCTTCTGTGAGGATAGCAGCAGCAGAGAGCAGAGGAGGGAATCTATTTTCCTCTTTTTTTGCAAATTCTTCTTTTCTATTTACTGCTGGATGGTGTGAGGTGGTGTTTGGTGATTCATGGCTGTGGATTGTGAAGTCTAAAGGTGATGTGCTCTCTCTTCCTAACTCCTGTCAAAACCCTCGCTGCGGGGGCGTCGAGTGGCGCAAGAGGTTAAGCAGGCGCCCCATGTGGAGGCTGAGGTCCTCAATGCAGACGGCCCCGGTTCGAATCCCGCGTCGGGCACTCATTCCTGCGTGTCTCCCCATTTCCTGTCTCTCTTAACTATGCTATCAATAAGGGCATGAAAAGCCAAAAAATATAGTTACAAAAAAAACCTTGCTGCGGCGTTCTGAACCAGCTGGAGACTGAAAGAGGTTAAGTCCTCAATTGCAGGCCCACTAACCTACATTTGTTCTTATTTTCTTTCTTTTTCTACTACTTGCAGGTAGGACAAAATATGATGAAAATGACGTGAAGCTCATATTGGATGGCATTGAGATTACTGTCCACATTATTCAAACAAAGGACCATAAAACCAGCTGAGAACAAAGAATGCGCGCCAGCGGCAAAACGTCCGGTAAATCACACCTAGGTGTGATTCCACCCAGATGGTCAAACACTGGCCTCCCATTGGTCAGCACCTGGGGGAAGCCCCAGGGACCCCCGTGACGTCAGCAAAGGCTTAAGTGCCGCTGCGATGCGCCGCTGCGATGCGCCGCTCCCCGCTTTTTCCCGTGTGATGAAGTGCTGCAAGGAGCTCCGGCTTCACGCAACAAGTTACTAAAAGGGAGCACTCCAAACGTTTGAACTGAAGACCTAGGCCGCAGTTCTTAGCTTGCTGGACAAGTAAACTGCCTCAAGTTTCATCTGAAACGGCCGGATCCCGTGGAGACTGCCAAGCAACCGCCACTCTCTCTCTCCCGCATCTACCGCAGAAGTGAAGATCGCCTTTCTTCACGAGATGGGACCCCGCCGAAGACCCCGCTTCGTCATCAGAGTTAACTCTGCTGGCCCTCCGTCTCTGCCACCCTTCCAGAGGACGACCAGTTTATCCCACTGTAGGACGCTACAGCTGCCCCGTACACCATCAGGTCGACGAACCTCTTCAGCGCCGGGAAGCACGCTTCTATTGAAAGTAAGAGAGCTTTTGTCTGGGCAGAGACTAGAATTAGTGTGAATTTGTGTTTATTTTTGAGGACCTCCGCGTCCGGTTATGTTGATTGTGCTGATTTTGCTGTGTGTTTACTAGTTATTAACTAGTTGTTAGTCACGTGTTGAACGCAATTCTCCGTATCCGCGTCAGAAGACCAGAGAGGATATCTGAGCGTCAGTTATTTTATCCTTACTGTGGTATTGGATACGAGATTGGGTTCATCCCTGACTTGTGTGACCAGTCGGCCCTTTGATCCCTCTCTCCTCTCTCTCCTTTTTCCTCTCTACTAACTCACATAGACGCACGCACCCACACACACCTGCCTATATAACACAACAAGCCCCCATAAGGGACTCCGCCCCAAACACGAGCGTTCGTATCAGAGTAATCAGTGTGAGCAACGTGACTGTGGCCATTGTGTGTGTACCTGAGGAACACGTGGAAACAGCCACATCATGTCCATTATCTGACATCTGACATCTGACCCCCCCCCCATTAGGCTACACGCACGCACGCACACACACAGACACACACACACTAGTTAGTTAGTTGACCTGCTTATTGATTATTAATGCTTAATAATTATTGTCAACCACCAATTTCCTATGGTAATTCCCAACATTACTAAAGTAGCATCTGCTCGCTTTCTGGTAGACATGGTTGATGGAAAATGTAGCTGGAAAGAGCATACTGATTATGTTGCATAGAAAGTATCTAAGTCGCTGGGAATTGTGTGTGTGTGTGTGTGTGTGTGTGTGTGTGTGTGTGTGTGTGTGTGTGTGTGTGTGTGTGTGTGTGTGTGTGTGTGTGTGTGTGTGTGTGTGTGTGTGTGTGCAAATAAATAGATACCTAAAAGAACAATGCTGAATAAATCCAACTCTACACTTACAGAGCTTTGTTAGAGGCTTTGACCACTGGCAGCAGCCTCAGAAGAGCCTCATCTGAAGCAGAGTATTTCTTCAGGTCAAACTCATCCAGATCTTCTCCTGATGACAGTAAGATGAAGACCAGAGCCGACCATTGAGTAGGAGACAGTTCATCTGTGGAGAGACGTCCTGATCTCAGGGACTGTTGGATCTGCTCCACTAGAGAACGATCATTCAGTTCATTCAGACAGTGGAACAGGTTGATGCTTTTCTCTGCAGAGGGAGTCTCTTTAATCTTCTTCTTGATGTACTGAACTGTTTCCTGATTGGACCCTGAGTCACTTCCTGTCTGTGTCATCAGACCTCGTAGGAGATTCTGATTGGTCTCCAGTGAAAGACCCAGGAGGAAGCGGAGGAACAAGTCCAGGTGTCCATTTGGACTCTGTAAGGCCTCGTCCACAGCGCTCTGGTAGAAGTTTGTCTCTACAGATTTGACTGTTGTTGTTTCCGTCTTCTTGGAGGTTGTTTGTTGTTGTGACAGTAGATTGAGTCCAGAGTTGATGAAGGTCAGATGGACATGAAGAGCAGCCAGAAACTCCTGAACACTCAGATGGACGAAGCAGAACACTTTGTCCTGGTACAGGCCGCTCTCCTCTTTAAAGATCTGTGTGAACACTCCTGAGTACACTGAGGCTGCTCTGATATCGATGCCACACTCTGTCAGGTCTGATTCATAGAAGATCAGGTTTCCTTTCTGCAGCTGCTCAAAAGACAGTTTTCCCAGAGACTCAATCATCTTCGTACTCTCTGGACTCCAGTGTGGATCTGTCTCAGCTCCTCCATCATACTTGACCTTCTTCAGTTTGGACTGAACCACCAGGAAGTGGATGTACATCTCAGTCAGGGTCTTGGGCAGCTCTCCTCCCTCTCTGGTCTTCAACAGCTCCTCCAGAACTCCAGCAGTGATCCAGCAGAAGACTGGGATGTGGCACATGATGTGGAGGCTTCGTGATGTCTTGATGTGGGAGATGATCTTCTTGGCCTGTTCCTCATCTCTGAACCTCTTCCTGAAGTACTCCTCCTTCTGTGGGTCAGTGAACCCTCTGACCTCTGTCACCATGTCAACACACTCAGGAGGGATCTGATTGGCCGCTGCAGGTCGTGTGGTTATCCAGAGACGAGCAGAGGGAAGCAGTTTCCCCCTGATGAGGTTGGTCAGCAGCACGTCCACTGAGGTGGACTCTGTCACATCAGTCAGGATCTCAGTGTTGTGGAAGTCCAGAGGAAGTCGACACTCGTCCAGACCGTCAAAGATGAAGACCACCTGGAACTGATCAAACCTGCAGATTCCTGCTTCTTTGGTTTCAGAGAAGAAGTGATGAACAAGTTCCACCAAGCTCAACTTTTTCTCCTTCAGCACATTCAGCTCTCTGAAGGTGAAGGGAAATGTGAAGTCTATGTCCTGGTTGGTTTTTTCTTCAGCCCAGTCCAGAGTGAACTTCTGAGTTAAGACTGTTTTCCCAATGCCAGCCACTCCCTTTGTCATCACTCTTCTGATTGGTCGGTCTCTTCCAGGTGGGGCTTTAAAGATGTCTTCTGGTCTGATGGTTGTTTCTGGTCTGTCTGGTTTCCTGGACGCTGTTTCAATCTGTCTGACCTCATGTTCATCATTGACCCCTCCGGCCCCTCCCTCTGTGATGTAGAGCTCTGTGTAGATCTGGTTCAGAAGGGTTGGGTTTCCTGCTTTAGAGATCCCCTCAAACACACACTGGAACTTCTTCTTCAGGACAGATTTGAGTTTACGTCCACAAACTGGACCAAAATATTCTGAATGAAAAAAAAGAAAAAACATTAATGAGGAAATATAACATTTTAATTTCTCTAAATAACGACTATATGAACATGTTTCCCTCCATGTGTTGATGTCAGTGAACGTCTCATTTGTCCATCATGTTCAATCTTTAGAGAAATCCTCTTACTGCTCTGCAGACGCTCAGCCAGCTCCTCCTTCTTCATCCTCCTCAGGAAGTTCACTGTGATCTTCACTAATGCCTCTCTGCTGCTCCTCCTCTGCTCTTCATTCTCACCGTCCAACACCTCCTCATCCTCCCTCTGACTCCCTGAGCATTCTGGGTAATCTGGACTCAGTGCCTTGTGGATCTTCTTCAGCTCGTTCTTGACAAAAGTGACCATGTTCTCCTCCAGCAGCTGGAACAGAAACTCTGTGAGTGACAGCATCAAACTAAAACCATGGAGCCAAACATCAGATCCATGTTGGACAGACTGACAATCCACTGGTGTCAAAGTGCAGCATGGAGATGATGGTGAACACAACAGATGTAACAGCAGCTGTTGGACATGTCCTCACCATAAATATGGAGTCCAGGTGTGTTTGATGCTGCTGGGCAGACTGACCACTGGGAACCTCTGAGCTCTCCTGGTCCACTCTGTGGAGGAATCAGTGTCAAGTCAACATCAGGACAGAGAGATAATACAAGATGGACTTTATATGTCCCCTGAGGACGTTCACAGCAGGCAGAGACACTTTGGTTTCAGACCTGGTCCAACAACACGTCGTACAAACTGGTTCTTTTCTACAATAACCTGAGTCTGACTGTCAGTTGCAGCTTACATCTGATCAGCTGATCCACGTCCTCCTTTAAAGAAAATGATCAAGTCCTTTGAGTTGTTGCTCTTTAAAGACAGACAGCTGGGTTGAGGAGAGTCTGGTCTCTGCTGCTGGATCCTGAAACAACAACACAACTCGTGTTTAACAGTTGTAGGTTTTCAAAATAATTCTCTGCAAAGTTATTTTAAGGGTTACACATGTGAATGAGTTTCTTTTCCTACATTTTGTAACAATGGGCCTCATTCACCGATATCTCTTTAAGTTAATTTATCTTCTATACAGCTCATCCTCACTAGGGTCGAGGGTGAGCTGGAGCCTTTCTCAGCTGACTTTGGGCAGGAGGCGGGGTTCACCCTGGACAGCTCAGCAGTCTATCACAGGGCCAACACATTTGATTAGTGAAGATCTGAATCGGCTGTGTTAATCCCACTTTACGCCTTGTCTCCTCCCTCTTTGCCGTTTGCGCCGGTAGGACGGACAAGGGGAGTGTCTGTGCTGGCCTGCGTCGGACTGCGCTGTCCACCAATCTTGCAAAATACACCTGGACACGCCTCATTGGCGTGTTGAAGCTGCGCTGCGCCTAGACTGCGCTCGGTCCAGGAAACTAGGGCCCCCTGAGTCTATTTGAGAAGACACACAGCAGGTCTCACTTCTAGACAATTAGCTCAGTGAGTTAAAAGCTGGTTTGTGGGGCGAGGGGATGTGGGTTCAAGACCCGTCAAGGGAATTGACTAACACACCAGATGGTCTTTGTGAAATACATGAACAAAATCTTAGAGTCACAGTAGATTTTTATACCAGAATTTTACCTCTTTTTACAGTGGTTTTAAATCTGCCTTCACAACAGTGAATGGCTTACTCAATTTGTGAAGCCACTGTTGAACCGCCACTTGTCAATTAGCTCAGTACGATAGACAATGCTCTTTGGTTCCAGAGGATGCGGGTTCAATCCTCAACTGGTGCAAAGTGAACGTTATAAGGCCAACTGTCTTGTCTTCCTATTCTCCTGTTTGTTGCTCAGAATTTGCCTAAATTTGCCAAAAAATAGCCCGACTCGACCCATCGCTGCGCAGCAGCTATAATTTTGTCTTACATCTGATCAGCTGATCCACGTCCTCCTTTAAAGTTATCCATCCAGCCCATTGACATGTTACTCTTTAAAGACAGACAGCCGGATTCAGGAGAGTCTGGTCTCTGCTGCTGGATCCTGAAACAACTAACTGATAAATGTGCATGTTGGAGAAAAACTGATGAAAAATATCTTCAATCTTTTAATAAACACATCAGTTCCTTCAGGGTCTCCAATTCTATTCTATGTACTGTGTACTCTTCATACATTGAGAGCCTCCTTACTTTCTCTTTCATCTGCTGTTTTAACAGCCTGGCAGTGAAGGACAGGAACTGTTTAAATAACATTGTTAAAGTCTGCTCGAAAATTACTGGCACCCAACTTACTGACTTGAACTCCCTTTGGGAAAGACGGGTCTCACAAAAGGCAGCATGCATCATTACTAGGGATGCACCGATTGTGAAATTCTGGGCCGATGCCAATACCGATGTTTAAAATAACAACTTGTTGTTATCGATGTCGATTGTTGTTGTCGATGTTTTTTCTTTTTGTTATTTATTCCGTCTTTGGTGCCACAGAAACATTACTGAACTATTTTAAAAGTCTTTCAGCTCTTCATCATATTATTATTTAATGAGCACAAATTCAGTTAGACAAATTTATGAAACAAAAACAACCTTTAATGTCAATTTTTAGTTGACATAACCTTATAACACTTACAGTGGCCTAGAGTTAGTATTAGAGTTGCTACATGGTAAAAGTAGTTACCAGGAAAAGTAACTATAGCATTACTTTTTTTTTTATATAAAATGCTCAAATATGTCAAATTACTTAGACTTCTCTCCCTAACCTCCTTTATCTGCAGTAACACAGAGACAGAATGATGAAAGGTTTTTTTTTTCCAAATGGTTGATGAACTAAAAATAATCTGTATAATGTACACTGAAAGAGGAACTAAGCAGGATTTCTCCCGTGGCTATGCTACATTTTTACCTCAATTAAAAAGCCCCAGAGTAATTGTGATAGTTAACTATATGACTTGTGACTGGTAACGAGTGAGAACGGAGGCTCTCTGCCTTCACCTGGCGTCTCTCTAGTTGTAACATCAGTGTAGTAGTCTACCAGGCCGCCCCGCGGTGTCCATGTCCCAGGTCTTGTCTCTGTGGCACTGCGACACTAATGTTTATAACAGTTACGTAATCCACCGCTCCATTTATCGATTTCTCACTGGCATCGTTGTAAACACATACACGTGGCCCGGCGGAGGTTAGGAAAAAAAGCGACCAGACGAGTTCCTCTCTGTGTAAGCCCATACAGGGGATTTAAATGACGAAGGGCGTTCAGGATCCTCCGTTCCTCTGCTCGCCATGACCGCGCTGCACTTAACAAGTGTGTTTATTAAACATGCGTGCAACTTTTTTTTCAAAAATCAATCCACGGATCACATATGTGCCGAACCGAAGATATTGATCCAACAGATCACGGATCAATGATGATCTGTTGCACCACTAATATCTTCCCCCCCAAAAAAAGGAAAAAAGAAAGGTTCCTCCCGAGCACAGCGTTCATGCGGCATTTAAACCAACATAAACTTCGGCCACTGCCATCTGTGAATGTTTTTTTGCCGATGGCCGATGGCAGTTCACGAGCCGAACATTGGCCGATGTCGATGTTCAGCCGATGCATCGGTGCATCCCTAATCATAATCATGTTCTGGTCTGTGAATTTATCTTGATGCCATCAGGTCGACGTTACATGCAGCCTCTCAGGAAGACCAATTGCTATTCTAGGTCTTTTGTGCCTTCTGCCATTAGTTTGTTGAATGCTCAGTTGGCTTGAAGCTGTAGTTTAGTACTGTTGTTGACATTGTGTTTTTTATGTATATTGCCCTACTTATGTATTTATTATACTTTTGTACTTTTATCTTACCTGATCTCAATTTTGCACTGTCTTGCACTTTCCTCCTCAATTGTATGTATGCTTGTGTATGCGATTGTGGTGCAGTGGTCAGCTGTAGAATTGCCCTATGGGATAAATAAAGTAATCTCAACTCAACTGACTTTTAGAGAGAAAGTCTTTCTGACTGTTTAAAATTCTGACCTTTGACCTGTGGTCTGGCTCTGATGTCCCCCACACAGAGTGGTTTTAGAGGGAGGGGGTCCCTCCTCTCTGTCCTCACACTGATCCATGCTGCTGAGCTCACATCCACATCAGCTCACACACACTTTGTAGCTTCACCTGCAGAGGAAACACACATCATTTATCTGCACAGCAGCTCACATGTCCATCATGTCTCCAGCTGCTCCTCCACTGATTGGCTCTTCTTCTCCGCTTCATATCAGTAGGGATGGGTACCTTTCGCATTTGAATCGATACGGCATCGATACTCGGTACCTGGGAACCAATATCAGTCCCAATTGGTACCTGTTTTCGGTACTTTTTGTGTGTGTGGTAATTAAAAAAAAATCTAAATGTCTAAAATTTTAATATTTACCTCTTACGTAACAACATCACAACTCCTCAGGCTTTAAGAGTATTTTATGTTTTAGGGATGGGCAATGATTTTCATATAATGGAATAGTCATTCAATGAAAAAAAAAAAAGTTTATGAGACTATCGTCTTGTCTGAAAAAATGTCCATTTTTACTGTGGGAAAAGGAGAAACATGGAGAGACTCCTGCAGCCATCAGAAAGCTCTGTGTGAAACTTTGTCAAATAAAAAAAACAACTGAAACTGCAGAGCAAACTCTGCAACATGTGGACTTCACGTTTTGACGAGAGGAGAGTGGGAGACTTCATCCTCGTTTAGATGTGCTCTCATTACATGACGAGGACTTGAATGGCGGCGCTTTGATGAGAAGCAGGACTCCACTGTTGTCACAACAGTCTGTTCTTCACGTTAAATGACGGACGGCTGTTTTTCAGGTAGTGATTTAAAACGACGGACTGACGCTACCGCTTCTCCGCGTCTCATTTCAGAGAGAGAGAGAGGGAGAGAGAAGGGGGGCGGGCGCAAGTGTGCGGTCATGCAGACTGCACTCTCTCTCGCTGACGCACGACGAAGGTGCGTTCAGGTACCGAAATGTGGTACCGATTGACTTTATGTGAATCGATACTCGGTATCGATTAATTCATTAATCGATATTTGATACATACAGATTTAAATGGTCTTTCCTGCCAATACACTATGATGATTACCACAGATGGGGACTCGAGGCACTTAAGTCGCACCCACAGAGACTTCAGACTCGACTCGGACTCGTGTTTTGAATCATCCATCCATCCATCCATTGTCCGCCGCATTATCCGAGTCCGGGTCGCGGGGGCAGCAGTCGGAGCAGGGATCCCCAGACTTCCCTCTCCCCGGACACTTCCTCCAGCTCTTCCGGGGGGACCCCAAGGCGTTCCCAGGCCAGCCGAGTGACGTAGTCACTCCAGCGTGTCCTGGGTCTTCCTCGGGGCCTCCTCCCGGTGGGACATGCCCGGAACACCTCACGAGGGAGGCGTCCAGGGGGCATCCTATACAGGTGCCCGAGCCACCTCAGCTGGCTCCTCTCGATGTGGAGGAGCAGCGGCTCTACTCCGAGCTCCTCCCGGGTGACAGAGCTCCTCACCCTATCTCTAAGGGAGCGCCCCGCCACCCTGCGGAGGAAACTCATTTCGGCCGCTTGTATCCGGGATCCCGTTCTTTCGGTCATGACCCAGAGTTCATGACCATAGGTGAGGGTGGGAACGTAGATCGACCGGTAAATCGAGAGCTTTGCCTTTCGGCTCAGCTCCTTCTTCACCACGACGGACCGATACAATGACCGCATTACTGCGGCCGCCGCACCGATCCGCCTGTCGATCTCGCGCTCCGTTCTCCCCTCACTCGTGAACAAGACCCCAAGATACTTAAACTCCTCCACCTGAGGCAGGAACTCTCCCCCGACCTGGAGGGTGCACGCCACCTTTTTCCGGTCGAGAACCATGGCCTCGGACTTAGAGGTGCTGATTCTCATCCCAGCTGCTTCACACTCGGCTGCAAACCGCCCCAGTGCATGCTGAAGGTCCTGGCTCGAGGGAGCCAACAAGACCACATCATCTGCAAAAAGCAGAGATGAAATCAAGTGGCTCCCGAACCGTACCCCCTCCGGCACTTGGCTGCGCCTAGAAATTCTGTCCATAAAAATAATGAACAGAACCGGTGACAAAGGGCAGCCCTGCCGGAGTCCAACACGCACCGGGAACAGGTCTGACTTACTGCCGGCAATGCGAACCAAGCTCCTGCTCCGGTCATACAGGGACCGTACAGCCCTCAGCAGAGGGCCTCCGACCCCATACTCTCGGAGCACCTCCCACAGGATGCCACGTGGGACACGGTCGAAAGCCTTCTCCAAGTCCACAAAACACATGTGGACTGGTTGGGCAAACTCCCATGCACCCTCGAGCACCCTGCGGAGGGTGTAGAGCTGGTCCAGCGTTCCACGGCCAGGGCGAAAACCGCATTGTTCCTCCTGAATCCGAGGTTCGACTATCGGCCGAATTCTCCTCTCCAGCACCCTGGAATAGACTTTCCCCGGGAGGCTGAGGAGTGTGATCCCCCGGTAGTTGGGACACACCCTCCGGTCCCCCTTTTTGAAGAGAGGGACCACCACCCCGGTCTGCCAGTCCAGAGGCACTGTCCCCGACTGCCACGCGATGCTGCAGAGGCGTGTCAGCCACGACAGCCCCGCAACATCCAGAGACTTGAGGTACTCAGGGCGGATCTCATCCACCCCCGGTGCCTTGCCACTGAGGAGCTTCCGGACTACCTCAGTGACTTCAGCTTGGGTGATGAATGAATCAACCTCTGAATCCTCAGCCTCTGCTTCCTCGACGGAAGGCGTTTCAGTGGGATTGAGGAGATCCTCGAAGTATTCCTTCCACCGCCCGACGATATCCCCAGTCGAGGTCAACAGCTCCCCACCTCCACTGTAAACAGTGTTGGCGGAGCACTGCTTCCCCCTCCTGAGGCGCCGGATGGTTTGCCAGAATTTCCTCGAGGCTGACCGGTAGTGCTCCTCCATGGCCTCCCCGAACTTTTCCCAGACCCGAGTTTTTGCTTCCGTGACCGCCCGGGCTGCAGTCCGCTTGGCCTGCCGGTACCCGTCAGCTGTCTCGGGGGTCCCCCGAGCTAGCCAGGCTCGGTAGGACTCCTTCTTCAGCTTGACGGCATCCCTTACTTCCGGTGTCCACCACCGGGTTCGGGGATTGCCGCCGCGACAGGCGCCGGAGACCTTACGGCCGCAGCTCCGGACGGCCGCGTCAACAATGGAAGTGGAGAACATGGTCCATTCGGACTCAATGTCTCCGGCCTCCCTCGGAATCCGGTCAAAGCTCTCCCGGAGGTAGGAGTTGAAGACCTCCCTGACAGGGGATTCTGCCAGACGTTCCCAGCAGACCCTCACGATACGCTTGGGTCTTCCAGGTCTGACCAGCTTCCTCCCCTGCCAGCGGATCCAACTCACCACCAGGTGGTGATCAGTTGACAGCTCAGCCCCTCTCTTCACCCGAGTGTCCAAGACATACGGCCGGAGGTCAGATGACACGACTACAAAGTCGATCATTGACCTCCGTCCTAGGGTGTCCTGGTGCCACGTGCACTGATGGACACCCTTATGCTCGAACATGGTGTTCGTTATGGACAGACTGTGGCTAGCACAGAAGTCCAATAACAAAACACCGCTCGGGTTCAGATCGGGGAGGCCGTTCCTCCCAATCACACCTCTCCAGGTAACACTGTCGCTGCCCACGTGAGCGTTGAAGTCCCCCAGCAGAACGATGGAGTCCCCAGTTGGGGCACTTTCCAGCACCCCTCCCAGGGCCTCCAGGAAGGCCGGGTACTCTGCACTGCCGTTCGGCCCGTAGGCCGAAACGACAGTGAGAGACCTATCCCCGACCCGAAGGCGCAGGGAAGCGACCCTCTCGTTAAGTGGGGAGAACTCCAACACATGGCGGCTGAGCTGGGGAGCTATGAGTAAACCCACACCAGCTCGCCGCCTCTCACCATGGGCAACTCCAGAGTTTTGAATCATCACAATCATTATTTTTTTGGCTCGTGCCTCCCTCCTGACAGGACGACCGACGATCTTTTTTTTTTTTTTGGCGTTAACACACCACTAGCGGAGCAGCGCCACATGACCGGTAACGTTATTCAGATGGAGGTTAGATCTTCATATTGAACTCCTACAGAGTGCAGCCACACACCAGTGTCTAAAGAGAGAGGAACAGCAGAGCTCCTCTGACAGCGCAGTCAGCTGCGGGTGAGTGACAGGTGACTGTGAACTGGCTTTTTCTTTTTTTATAGCGGCACCGTCCGTAGCCTACATGTGAGGTACAACGCCCGTTTGTTATCAGACTTTCCTTCACGGGGACTAGCTGCTGCATAACTGGCACATATCAGGCTACTGTAGGCTAAATCCTCCTGTTTATTTATGTTTTTGCTGCAAAATATGACTGAAGGCCCGTATGGAAGTCTGGACATGTCGACACGCCCCCATGAGTTTTGATGATGATTGATTGATGATTTTTTAGAGACTTGGGACTTGACTTGGACTCGTGACCAAAGACTTGAGACTTGACTTGGACTTGCAAAAAAAGACTTGTGAACAAACAGGGCTACTTAAATCACAGTAGCATTTACTGATTTGTTGAACTCAGCAGCCAGCTGTAAACATCAATAAAACTCAGTAACCAATCACACAGCTCCATGTTGTCTCTGTGTGATGTTCAGGGACAGGTCAGGCAGTGTTTCCCACAGTATTTCGGGGGGGGGGGGGGGGGGGGATATAGCGCTGCAGCTGAGTAATTAGCGCGATTTTAGCGTGCGCCCGTGTCTGTGTATCTATGTGCAGGCAGAGATCAGAGATGGTGTTTTAAATAACCATGCTAGTGTTTCACCAGCTCTCATCTCTGCCAGTCAGCCTCTCAAACTGCCGCCTCTCCCACGTGCGGGCGCACCGCACGTAGACACACGTGAGAAAAAAATAATATATATTTTTTTTTTTTCTGTGAGAGACTGTGGCGGGCCCAAACGATGGGAAACACTGGGTCAGGACAGTCTGAAGACAGACAGCTCTGAAATGCACCGTGGACAGTGACAGGTCTGTAGCAACGTCTTGACCACATGTCAGATGTTCAGCTGCAGCAGAGGACACTCTGCTGCTCTCAGCTTCCCCGCCACGAGCAATTTATTTATTTTTTTATTTTTTTTATTAAGCTCCGGTAGCGACCAGCTAAACTACAGGAGGATACTGTAAACCAGCGCGGATCAGGTGTGTTTATCAAAGCTTGGTCGCTGTGCTGAGGCACCGGGTCGGTTTGAGCTGCGTTCAGGCTGCATTAAAACTCCTCAGGCAGCTCAGTGTCGGCGGCTTTTTGACTCGTTACTCACTGGTTTCTGTGTGTTAGCGATGGTACAGGCTGAGGCCAGTATACAACAGGTAACAGTGTTGTTGTCTCTTTTCACCTCCTCTCTCCCTTGCAGTGATCAGTGTGTGCGGCTTGTTAGATGATTGTGCTCCAGTGTAATCAGTACGCCTGAAACTCATCCAGTCAGAAACGTTCCGCGGTGCGATTAAAATGCGTTAATTTTTGTGTAATTAATTAATCGTAATTAATGCGTTAAAGTCTCGGCCCTATTCGATACCCATCCCTACACACAGCAGTGAGGAAGAGGAAGCTGCCATCAGCTGCTGTACTTCTACTATCAGTCCACTAGATGGCGTCATGAAGCTGCAGCCCAGCAACATGATCCATGGACCACTGTTTCCATCCACTGACACACACAAGGACTGAGATCCACTGAGTTGATGTGACACAGTCTCTGTCCCTGTAGAAAACCACTGGATCAAACAAGCTACACACACAACAACTGCAATGGATTGCTATTGGGACAGTAACCTGGTGCATTATTAAAAATATGACATGAAGAATTCACCCAAAAGCTGTTGCTGTTGAATACAAAAGTATTTTAATTTTGTCATGGCCATTTGGCCCACAAACAGCTGTGAACGTGAACAACTAAAAATAGTGAAATGTAGGGTCACACAGTAAACTACTGCATGTTGTGCACACTTCAGTCCGAATAGCAGCATCAGTGTGAAAAGCAGCAGACTGACGAGCGTCGGTCATGCTGCGCGGAGCGGAGCGGGTCTCTGACTGCAGCAGGCACCGTGACACTGTGAGACTGACCGCCGGTGAGGCTGGGGGGGGCGGGGCTCACGGCGGCTCCGTGGCTCGTTGAAGACGGTGCTTGACGTGTTTTCACATCAGAGTCTACAAACGAGAGACGTCTTTAACAACACCGGAAAAAGTTGCTAGATTTGTCGCTAGTCGCTATTGACAAAAAAGATAAAGTCGCCAAGTTGGTAGGATGAGAGAGTGGGGGGCGGTGTGAGGAGGACCGAGCCTGCCTGTCTGCGTGTGTGTGTGTGCGCGCGCGAGAAGAGCAGAGGCTCGTTAGTAGACAAGTTTGTCTTTGTTGTTTTTCTTTCTTTTGGGTTACGGCCGACAGTAACTGTACCGTTCCTGAAATAAATGAAGGTTCAGTCTCTCTCCCTGCAGTGACTGTGGTTTATCACGGTGTGAATAGTACGTTACGTTAGCACTGTAAACTCGTTATATGAAGGAACAAGACAGTAGTGGTCTCCCCTGTGTGTGAACATGAACTACATTTACTTAGCTGCTGTTTCACCTTTCAGCTAGACTCAAGAGCAAGTGGGACGGAAAACCTCGGAAGCCAGTTGGCTGAATGTATTTATACGTAGAGCAGAGCAGGGGGCGGGTTTATGTAAGTAGGCCCGGCCATTCAAAACCTGCACACAGAACAGTCTCTGAGGCCTAGCTCCTCAAGGAAATTATGAATGGCAAAAATACTTTTTACATGTTTTGAGGGACACATTTAAGGCCTAATTAATATGATAAGAAGACAATTACTGAATTTGGTTTACTCAGTCTTTAAATAATACCTATTTTTTGAGTTTCACAAAACAGAAAATCTGAATAATGTGAAGGGAAATGAATTGATGGATGAACAGACACTGGTATATGACAAACTTCCATTAAGATTTTTTTTTATGGCAGCAAATAGTAACATCCATTGTCCTCTGGGGTCAAAAATGCAATGCACACATCTGCACACAACACACTATTACCACCTGCATCTGAGGACACATGCAGACTGTTTCTTAATGAAGACTGATTCTGAAACGTTAGTTTTGAAAGATTTAATGTATGCTGTTAAATGTTAAATGTTTTGGAAATGAATGTTGATTTGTCTTTTAACACAAATTTGTTTGATAATGTTATGTTTTGTGCTTTTTAGCAGTCAAACCACCTGTTTTGTGAAACTCAAAAAATAGGTATTATTTCATATAAATGAGGTGCTAAATTAGTATTAATAGGTTGGTCTGAAGTTGAGTAAAAAGATAAAACACAACTTTGTGTGATAATGTTATGTTTTGTGCTTTTTTGTCCTCAAAGAGTGTTACTAAATTCAATAGTTCAACCAAATTACTTCAAATTTATTCTAATTGTTAATACCATATTGAACAACCTCTGTTAATTTCAGGCTGTTTGATGAAAAAACAAGCAAATTATGAAGGAAAGGATTTTGGTTTGGGGTCAAAATGAGCCCAGGACAACATGAGGGCTAATGACAGACAAGTCCACATCAGTCCAGGGGCCTCATTTATCAAACTGGGTGTAAAAGTGCTACAAAATTTTGACGTACGGCGAAAAGCCAAAAATGGCGTACACCCAAAATATTTACACCCTTTTCAGATCTATCAAACTGTGCGCACGCATAACTCTCCGCAATTTTCATTGATAAATCACACCGGACCCAAGAAAAGTGCGGATGTGAACACGCCTCTCATTCCGCCTTCTGAAAGGCCCAACACAACCATATGGTCAATGCAAATCAGCACGTGCATATTAATTAGCCATGTGCGCTCTGGAAATGTGTGGAGTGACGTCAGTGGAAGACGGTGAAGACAACGGACGGATGGAGAGCAAAAAAAAACAAAAAACGGACGGACGGACGGACGGAGAGCGGGGAAAGAAGCGGAATTTCTCTGAAAGCGAGATACGCAATATCAGTCAGAAAAATGATCTCGCATTGAAATAGGCTACAATAAAAACAAAAAACTCCCAAAGCTAAATGAAACAGAGCGGAAAGAAGAAGAATCCTATTCAATCTGCCCCAATGTCACAAATAATTCAAAGCAGGGTTTCCCCTACCAGTTACTATTAGGCTACTTTGAAACATTCTAAAACATTGAAGTCCACCAGTCTGTGTCTTTTACTAAAATGATGTTGGGCAGCACCCCCTTTTGTTAAATACAATAAATATTATTCACACAAAAAATATGATAATGTTTTCTCATTTTTACCTGTAACCGCCACGCCACGACCAGAGAATTCACCAATTTGCGCCGACATTATTGGGCTTGCTGCGCTGTGTGTGTGTGTCCAGTCTGGCTACTTTGCATGCACATGCAGGGGAAAAATATCAATATGATATCAAAAGAAAACGAAATTTGTTTTAGGGGAGCGCCGGGTCGATTGATACACAGCGATTTCCTCGAAAACCACACAAGATTTCGTCACCGCCTTCAGCACTCAACACCGACCAATCCTGGGAAAGCTCGTGAAATGACGTCACGCCATTCAAAAGTTATTAGCGCGAACCGGTTTTTGACTACGGGAAGTAAAATCTTACGTGCGGCAGTTTTTTTGTGATCAAAAGTTGTATTGTGTGTTTCATGCAATAATAATATGACCTAACAACATTTGAATTCTTACATAAACAGGTCCTAATGTATGCAATGTCATAGTTTTGAAGTTTAGAGGCAAAACAGGTTGAAGTGTCAGTAGTCGCTGCAGGGACGATTGATACAGCTGTTTCAAATGTCCCTCACGCCACCGTGCGTAGTGATTGTGGACACATTGAGCGATCAATATCTGTATAAATCACCGAATTAATACCCTAACTGTTTTGCAATGAACAACAACCGATTTGAATGAACAACATGTATATTTTATTAACCCTAACCACATATTTTTTATGAACAAAACGTGTTTATGACATGAATCAACAGATATTAAGCAAAGTGAGGGGGAAATGCCGAGGGTAAAATGACAATATGTTCAACTGTGTCTCCATAAACATGACTTAGGACAGGGAAATAAGTCAATGAAATGAAAATGCAGTTGTCCAACAACTCGTACAAAAGAAGAAGGGTGAGTTTAATCGAAATGCGGATCCTGACAATTAAGCACGGGACAAAAATATTTATTTGACCTATTTATAGGCTATTGTGAGAAATTATGTGACATTTTGGCAATGACGAGTACACTAGTAGCCTATGTTGTCTGATATGCTGCATAAAAACGAGAGTAAGTTCAGTAGTTTCTGTTTAAAACATGCTGTTTCAACCGTCCCTCCTCTGTGTCTCAAACGACCCGCATAGGTGGGGCGTTTGAGACAAATGTCAACTTACGTTCAAAGTTATAAAACAGCGCGATCATCCAACATATGTGTTAAATTACACTTGTAACTAAGAGAATACACATGTGAGTTGTTGATCACATGATAAAAATGTTTGTGTACACAACGTCATCTTTGAAGTGTATCACTCGACCCGGCTCTCCCCTATAAAGCCAGTATTTAGGAGCAAACTAGTATAAATGCACAGGGGAAAAAACAGAAAGAACAGACACTTTCTCCCGACAGGTTTTGGTTTGACAGATCCCAAATTAAGCGGAGAAAAGTGCGTAGGCTACGCACAAAACGGGGGAAAGAGCATGTAAAAAAAAAAAAAGAAAAAAAGGTGTATCCACAATGATAAACGAGGCCCCTGTAGTGTAAATCTAATGACAGACCACTCACCACAGACAAAGTCCCAGCTGTTTTCCAGCAGCTGTCTCGACCAGCTCAGGCCGCGTTTAGTGGCTCAGACAGCGGGAGAGCAGCGGCTCATCTCCGCCTCCTCCACAGGCTGATCCAGGCAGCTGCCTCCAGCTGCACACAAAGAACCACTGTGTTCAACTACTGACCATCGACCAACTCTGCTTCTGCTCTTATTCCAGCGCTTCTACCGACAACATCCACACAACATGGCGGACACGGTTCTGTCGGTCCAGACTTCACAGTCACAGCTCCGACTCAGCTACAGTAACATTATAATAACACAACAATAACACAACGACAAGTTGAAGAGCAGAGAACCCAGGTAATAACAGGTGTTAACGAGGAAAACATTCAGACTGTTCACCTTACCTTCACACGAGGAAATAAACGGCGACACAACAGCGGGGACAAAGTGAAAGTAAACTTTAAACAGGAAGTGGAGGAGGAGGAGGAGGAGGAATGAGGGGGGGGGTTGGGGGGCATTTGTAATCTGAGTAGAGACTAGAGAGACTGGTGTTTTTACTGCTGTTTATTTCTACTACTGAACCATAAAGAGTTAAAATATTAATAATAATATCGATCTTCAGTCCGCCGCTTGTCAGAAGAACATGTGTTTCCCCTCTGTGTGTTGTTGTGATGTCGTCAGGAGCGTCAGCAGGGGGCGACACTGATCCACTGCAGCAGGGACAACACCCACACTAGAAGAACTGTGAGCTTCCTAGAAAACATCAGGAAAACATCCATGGAAAAGCAGGAGGAAGAGAAGATGGAGGGACTGTATCTTCCAATCAGCCGTAAAAGCCTGTCAGTGATTCTGTGTGTTTGAACTCATCTCCAGTTTCCTCCAGGACACTGCAGGACTCCATGCACGGCTCCACTCACACTTTTAAAAGTCAAATATTTGGGGGCACAAAAAGACATTTGGGAGCCAAATTAAAAATGTTAATGTAACACATTATTTATTTAAAGGGATATTCCGGCGTAAGTTTAACCCATGGTCTAACACACAACAGATCTTAATGCTGACGTAAGGTGACACACCTCTTTAATAATAATAATGCTGTCAGAGAGAGAGAGAGAGAGAGATCGTGGTGGACAACTGTGGACTGACTGAATGTGAAAGTAATCCAAAACTATAATCCGTCATCATCACAACTCTGCTTTAATGATGAGCAGTGGAAGTTGTTTCATTGCACAAATCTCTTATAGTCTAAAGTAAAGTTCATGCAGCTCAAATACAAGTGGCCAGAAGCACAACAGGTGTAAATGTATTAAATCTAAGAACATTGTGCAGTCTGGTCTGGTGCTTCAATATATTGATGATAACAACAATGAGGTGTATACATTATTTGGATGGAGCCTGCTCACACATTTAATATAGCCTAACCAATAATAGGCTATATATTATATAGGCTACTATATATATAGACCTGCTGCTCTTTTTGCTTCATTGCTTGTTGGGGAACTTAATTGTGTTGAGCCATTTTTAATAATAACATTTTATACCATATTCCATTAGTGTTGTTTTTGGTGTTATACTGTCCTATAGTTTTCTTTTCTACAGAGCTTTATAATATTGGTTCACTTATTCTGATACTTACATTTATTTTCTGCCTCTTTAGTTCTCTGTTGAATAAATTCTCTGTAGAGTGTATTTGTCTTTTGACAGGCGTTTCTTAATCCCTTCATGATCCATGGTCCATCTATATACTTTAGTTTGCTGCTTTGTTGTTTCACTGCACACTTTTTGTTTAATTATGATGTGAATATTAAAACTACTTAAAATGTTCCATATACATTATCAATATTGTTTTCTTTATGAACTGTTTACAAGTCATTCCTAAGCACATTCATACTTTCCTCTGTCCTCACTCTGCTGTAATGTGTTTTATTTATTTATCTGGCTGCTTTGTCTTGTACTTGCTGCTGTAACAGAGTTAAGGGTAACACTTTATTTTAAGGGGTCCTTGTTCCTGTGTAGTTACCTAATTAATTACAGTTTAATTACCTATGTAACTGCATGTAATAACATGTACTTACATTGTAAATACATTGTATATTTTGGTGTACTTACAGGTCCTTGTTACACTTGTAATAAGAAATGCTTGTTACAATACCTGGTCAAAGTGGCCACTCTCTTTGGGGAAGGGGTACATCTGCAAGAAAAATGGGTGAAACCACAACCCATGTTGCCTGGGAAAACTTTTCCATCAATCTTCCTCCTGCCTCTTGAGTCTTGGAACATTTATGCTGTTTCACAACTTAGTCTATGTAACAGTTGTGTTAGTACACCGTTGTTACTCTTTGATACAGTGTAATAAGCACATTAAAATAAAGTGTACCTGGGATACCTCAGTCCTTAAACATTAACTGCAATAACCAGTGTCTTCGATAGTGTACCAAGTGTGCTGTTACACAACTTAGTATATGTAACAGTTGTGTTAATACACCTTTGTTACTCTTTGATACAGTGTAATAAGCACATTAAAGTGTACCTGCTGGGATACCTCAGTCCTTAAACATTAACTGCAATAACCAGTGTCTTCGACAGTGTACCACGTGTGCTGTTACACAACTTAGTATATGTAATAGTTGTGTTAGTACACACTAGTTACTCTTTGATACAGTGAAATAAGCACATTAAAATAAAGTATACCTGGGTCGGGATACCTCAACTCTTATAAATTAACTGCGATAACCAGTGTCTTTGTACTGTCTTTGAGGGTTAAAAAAGTGTGTGCTTTGGTTCAAAGAAACCACGTCGAAGTGAGCGCTCGGCTCGTCAAGTCCAGCTATGTTGTGTTTTTTCTGTTGCATGCTCACTTCTCATGCTCGGGTGTAAAAGTGAGCACAGACGGCTAAACAGACTGCTAAATAATATTGTTGGATGCTTTTGCCTTGAGGAATGTCTATCTGTGAGTAGAATATGTCAATAGTGTTACATGATTGTGTATTTTTGTAATTAAGACATGATTAGTTATGTTTTCGGTAAATATACCTTGCTAGCTTTCAGTCTATGCTAACTCTTTTCATTTTGTTAATCTGGATGCTAATTGAAGTGTATTCATGCAATGCTACTGTAAGTACTGTAAGCAGGGGCGGAGTGGGGCACCAAAATCTACCGGGAAAATTCTGACCGCACCGGCCCACCATCGGCCCAACCCCACACACACACACACACACACACACACACACACACACACACACACACCATTTACATATTTCTGTACCGCTCACTGCTCAAACAGAGCTATGTGTCATTCCATATGGCAAAATATATGAGTGCCAGAAGCAAAAAAAAAAAAATGTGGGTGAAACAACTTAATTGGGGGTCTGTGGGTCCTCCCCCAGAAATTTTTTTTTAAAGGCTACACCATTTCCCATATTCTGGTGCATTTTAACCAATACATCCATGATTTTAACACATTGTTACTTTTATCTAGCTAAAAAAAAAGAAAGAAAGAAATTACAGAAATACAGAATGTGAAAGAGCTGCAATTAGTGCCTCCCAAGCAGATTTAACACTGCTGACCATAACATTACATCCAGTCATGTTTACTCCTTTATTTCCCACTCTCAACTACTCTGCTCTGCAAATTGATTTTACTGACAGCGCGCTGCAAACGCCACGGTTTCGGGTCTTGTCCTACTCACCAACATGCTTCGTGCCCATGGAGAAGACAGAGCAGGCTGCTGCTGTGATGTGAGAGGTTCCGGCTCGTAACGGTACCGCGGTCCGCGTACCGCCGCCCCCTGGCCCACTTACAGTAAAGCACGGACTTTGTTGTCTTGTTAAATTAATATAACTTATAGATAACGTAACACACGGGCAGGACTGATCAGGTTTGCTGGGTAGCTTCCGTGAGTCGTTCTGTTTTTAGCCGCAGCCGCTAGTTTAATGATAACTTTAACAGTGATAGGCTCACGCATTTCCCATTTCCCATGAGGCTTTGCACCATTCTACATTAGTTTAAGAACAAACAAACAAATTAAATTGCTGGTTATTTTATATTTTGTGGTCATGAAAGTTCTGTAACATTGAAGTAAAATAATTAGATAAAGATAGGAGGCTAAACAAAAATCATTTAGTAGGCTGGATTGATGAGAGTCTGATTCACTATCGCAACCATGAGTGAGAGGTAGAGAGACATGAACGGGTACAAATAATGGGTGGACTTTTAATCATGTGTAGAGGTAGAGCTTGGAGATTATCATGGGGACTTGTGAATAATGTTACTTTTAACTCGTGAGCACCACACGGCCACGCAGGGCAGCTTGCGGGCCGGCTCACTTGGGTTTATTGGCCGCCGGCCGACCGGGAAATCTCCCGGTCCTCCCGATGGCCACTCCGCCCCTGACTGTAAGTAAATTGTGTTTCTGTGATCATTTCAGTTTTACGGAGGAGAAATAGAGGACTATTTAAAGGACTGAAAAGATCAAGCCTTGTGGTTTTTTGGGGATAATAAAAATAAAGGACGATAAAGGAACACTGAAATGCATTTTTTGAGTGTGTGGTTTATGCATACAGATTGCTGATGATGTTTTCAGTTCCATATGAATTGAGTTATCCAGCATTGTCTCATTTTCTGAAAAAATGCTATTCTAGTTATTGGTTTATGTAAAAATACTTGAGTACCAAGTTTCTGCATGATGTTACATGTAAGTATGTAGCAGGTACACTTTATTTTAATGTGCTTATTCCACTGTATCAAAGAGTAACAAGTGTGTACTAACACAATCGTTACTAAGTTGTGTAACAGCACACGTGGTACACTATCAAAGACACTGGTTATTGCAGTTAATGTTTAAGGACTGAGGTATCCCAGCAGGTACACTTTAATGTGCTTATTACACTGTATCAAAGAGTAACAAAGGTGTACTAACACAACTGTTACATATACTAAATTGTGTAACAGCACACGTGGTACACTATCAAAGACACTGGTTATTGCAGTTAATGTTTAAGGACTGAGGTATCCCAGGTACACTTTATTTTAATGTGCTTATTACACTGTATCAAAGAGTAACAACGGTGTAGTAACACAACTGTTACATAGACTAAGTTGTGAAACAGCATACATGTTCCAAGACTCAAGAGGCAGGAGGAAGATTGATGGAAAAGTTTTCCCAGGCAACATGGGTTGTGGTTTCACCCATTTTTCTTGCAGATGTACCCCTTCCCCAAAGAGAGTGGCCACTTTGACCAGGTATTGTAACAAGCATTTCTTATTACATGTGTAACAAGGACCTGTAAGTACACCAAAATATACAATGTATTTACAATGTAAGTACATGTTATTACATGCAGTTACATAGGTAATTACACTGTAATTAATTAGGTAACTACACAGGAACAAGGACCCCTTAAAATAAAGTGTTACCAGATGGTTGAATGTGCGGCTCAAAGTAAAAACACACTTACACTTCCTCAGACCTGGTGTCAAGAATCGGACTCCAGCAGGCTCCACCCTGAAAGGAGGAGGGGGGTCAGAGCAGCACTTTCTCTGTCAGCATGCACACATGGACATTACATGGCTCTCACACACACACACTGTTTTATCACTGTGTTCACATGGAGGCAACATTTTTTTGTCTGATCTTACTTCATGAGGACTAGAATTCTTAAAATTGAGCCGTATATAAAATAAAACCATTAATTAGAGGGTAATTTGCCTACAGGTTGATTTACTGTCTCTGTCTGGGGGCGCTGGACAAGTCGCCCCAGCACTGTAGCAGCTCAGCCAATCAGTGATTGTTGTTCAGTCAAAAATACACGGAGCAACAGGTAATTTAGCCAATTAGCAAACATTTTGGTCTCCCGTGGCAACCAGAAATTGAGGGGGAAAATAACAGAGGAGCTTTCCTCGGTAGCAGCATGGCTACGGAGTTTTCATGAGTTTCAAATTCTGGTTCTTTTTTACTTTTTAAAACAGTGAGGACAGACACCACACGGACTGTAACTAACGAATTAGCGACCTAGAGACCTATTTATCTGAACGGATTAAAAAACATGAACTCTCAAGGGACACAGGAACAGTGCTGTCATCTAGCCATGCCAGGCAGGACTAGCAGCAGAGTTCCACAGTTGGATGAAGAACACTGTTTCAATCCCTCCTACTGGCGCAAGTGGGAAAGAGGGAGGAGAGAAGGTGTGGAGTGGGATTGACACAGCCGATTCAGATCTTCACCAATCAAATGAGCTCCTCTCCTCACCTTTAACTGCACCGCGGGTGATGCGCACTGCAATTTTGTCATTTTATACTTCAACATGGAAGAATGTAGACAGCAACGCCAGACAGCCGACGCCTGCCCCCGTGCTTCATTGGTGGTCACCTCCAGAGCTGCAGCATTCCCTGGTGCCCTCCTCGGAACTGCAGCATCCTCCAGCACCCCGTCCAGAGCTGAAGCTTCCTCCAGCGCCACTTCCAGAGCTGCAGCATTCTCCGGCACCATTCCCTGGGCTGCAGCCACCCTCGGACGCCACTCTAGTTCCGGCGTCGGGGGTCCCGGCAGACGCCACTCCTGTTCCGGCGTAGAGGGTCCTGGCGGACGTCACCCCAGTTCTGGTGTCAGATGATGCAGCACCCAGCTCTCCTGTGGAGGTCAGGGCACCGAGAGGGAGACATAGGCGGTGAGGACGCCGATCCTCAGCACCCCACAGCTCTGATGTGCCAGAGCTCGGAATTTCCTGTCTCCAACCTGGTGGCGAGCAGTCCCAGGTTCCCAGCCTCCAGCCAAGGGGCTCATCCACTCCTGTCTCCAGAGTCCAGCCTGAGGCCTGCCCGACTCCTGTCTCCAGTGTCCAGCTGGAAGCCCGTCTGACTCCTGTCTCCAGTGTCCAGCTGGCACCCCAGCCCATCTCTGTCCTGAGACTCCAGTCAGCGGCCAGCCGCCCTCCTGGTCTCCAGTCCCGCAAGCGGCATCGCCCTCCAGCCCTGCCTCCGGAGGGGACCCGCAAGCGGTGTCGCCCTCCTTCCCAGCCTCTGGGCCGTTCCCCAGACTCTCTGTGTGCTTCTGCCCGGCCTCCGGGCCAACCCCCAAACTCTCCGTGCTGTTTTGCCCGGCCTCCTGGCCTCCCCCCAGAATCCCTACAGAGTGTCCGAACCCTCTGCTTGGCCTCTCAGGCCGCCTGCCTGAGGTCCCCTGCTCTGCCTGTCATATCCCATGGTCTTGCCCTTGGTTCCCTCCTCCAGGCCCCCTCCGCCCACCCTGGTCGAGGTTGTCTGGCCTGGGAGGACATCTGGGATCCGTCCCTTAAGGAGGGGGTACTGTCATGGTCCTGAGCCTGCCGCCATTTAGTGGCTCGGTTTTCTGTTGTTTTGGACTCCGGGCGGCTGTGGCTCAGGAGGTAGAGCGGGTCGTCCACTAACCGGAAGGTCGGTGGTTCGATTCCAGTCAACATGTCGAAGTGTCCTTGGGCAAGAGGGGCAAGATGTGTCCATCGGGGTATGAATGTGTGTGAATGCTTAGTTTCCTGCACTATATGTATGTATATATATGCTGTATGAATGTGTGTGAAAGGATGTGACCATTACATTGTAAAGCGCTTTGAGTGGTCCAAGAGACTAGAAAAGCGCTATATAAGTGCAAGTCCGTTTACCATTTTACCATTTGTTTTCTTCAGTTCCTGTTTTATTTTGTAGTTCAGTTCTTGTGCATTTTGTTCTAGTGTTGCTTCCTGTGTTTTCCCTCCACACTCTCCTTGCACACCTGTCATGTGTTTCACCTCGTCAACCCTGCCCTGCTCCTTGTGTGTCTCCACCAATCAGGTTTCTTTGCCCTCCCGTCTCTTCCAGCTGTTGCTTGTTGCTTTGATTAGTTCTGTTGTATTTAGTCTTGTGTGTCTTTCAGTTCCTTGTCCGATTATTGTGTTTGTTGTGATGTTTTGTTCTCCTGCCTGTCGTGAGCAATTAAAACTTTAGTTTGCAAATATCTGCCTGTGTAGCTCCTGCATTTGGGTCCCCCTGCTTCCTCCAACCCTGACAAGTTACTGACCATTGCTGAACAATGACCATCTGATTCAGTGAGGCTGTTCTATTTGTGTAGATAACCCAAACTTTAACCGACCTGCATCACTCAATGAAGAAAATATAAGGCTATTAAATTTTGTATAGTTTTATTTATGAAGAAATTAATTTGCTGCTGTTTTACTGTAACTATCAGCACCAACATACAAATGAATTCCAACTTTGAGAAATGACTGATTAAAAGCGTGATCATTGGTGGATGGAGGCTTCAGACGCAGGTAGGCTACAATCAGTCACATGGTTGCACCGATCACATCAGAAAACCCAACGATCAGTGTTTGGGAAATTATAATTAGGTGCTGTGAACGCGACTTTATAACCGTCAGTAGTTCGTCAGGTTCGGCTGACGGTGGGTTGTGAAACACCGGACTGGTCTCCTGCTGACAGGTCAAAAAAGAACTTCTGCTGTGGCGATCACCTGCACCTGAACAGGTATCACACCAGAGCGGCTCCACTCCCTCCTCAGTCAGAGCTCTGGTGTCTGACAGAGAAAGCGACTGAGCAGCCGTTCATCTCTGTCCTGCAGGAGATCTCCTACCTGGAGGAGGTTTCTGTCTGTGACGTGAAGCTACCAACGGGGCTGTTTCTGTTTAAACAGCTGATTAATGAGCAGCTGTCACATTAGCAAGAAGCAGAGCCAATCAATGAGCTTGTGGGCGGTCTAAAGGGAAACAGGCTTCAGCTTGAGCGACTGTTTTCCGCTTGGTCCTAGTGCTTGACCCGTCTCTGTTTAATATAGCGTAACATCGTTTTTGAACGGTAAAAAGTGCAGGGGGCATGTCCCCTGTGCCCCCAAAACACACCCCTTAATAAAGACACTCACATTTAAGTAACATTTAAGTAACCCATATTTAAACCCTATGTGACACAGATGAGAAGTGTACACTGATCACAACATAAACAAACACCATGCGTAAAAGGGATGAAATCAGAAGCATCTCACCCTACGGGACGCATTGCATTATTTTTTCTGTGATGAGAGATGCTGAGTATAGGCTATATACTCACTATCTGGTGCCAAGGCTGTTTGTGGGTGGTTGAGAGATGATAGTTTTTTTTTGTTTTTCGTTAGTTTGCACCACAGTTTCAGCTGTGTTTATTCAGTCAGGCCGAGTTTCCTAGGGGTGGGTCCATGGATTCCTAATGTGTGGCAGCCTGCGCGGAGCACGAGGACGTGCTTGTGAAAAGAGGGGGAGAGATGTGACAGTTGAGGGTCCTGTCACTACTGTATGCCTCCAATTGATCATGCGCCCTGGCTACTTGGCCAAGGGGATGTCCCTTTGGCCAAGCGGTAAGCGCGCATGACTCTTATCCGGGAGCCTGAGGTTCGAAGCCCGCCCGGGCCCTCTTCACCTTGCCACAGTTTATTGCATTTAAATGTGCCTGGAACAGTGGAAACCTGCCTGTGAAGTCTTGGTGACGCGTGAGCACTGCGCGCCGGTCAGCCAAACTACCACTGCGCCGGCTGCGCATGCGCCTTGCGCCGAGAGTAGACCAGGTTGAAGCTGGCGACTTTCGGCACACCCTCAGTTTTTTGGCATGAAACTTTCACTGCACCAAGCGGAATCTGTGACACCTCCCCCTGCTGCGCCATCACACCCATCTCGGCGCAGCACAGTCTACCAAACTGCCAACCTGACCGTGCGCCATGCTGCGCTGGTCGAAACTTGCACTGTGCCGGCTGTGCCACCCTGCGCCACCTTGCGCCGCGCCACAAGACTAGAGCACTTTGTCTATATTTAACAATAACAAAGTCATCTCTGACATTAATCCCTGCTGTAGGTTACATCATAAATTATGCCTTTTAATAACCATTTTTTTGTAAAAGGAGGATTTGCCAATATATTTGTCAACTGGTGTGATGCCCACTTGCTGCTCATTAATACAACTAAAACTGTTGAGATGTTGTTGGATCCTAGATCAATGGGAGACCAGAGCCCTGTGGCCGTCCATGGCCAGGACATTGTGCAGGTCAAAATATTCAGGTACCTTGGTGTCCATGTTGACAGCGATTTGAGCTGGGGCACACAGGTGGCCAATGTTTGTGCCAAAATTCACCAACGTCTCCATTTCCTACGTAGGCTCAGAGTATTTGGAGTTTGCAAAAATATTATGCAAATTTTTTATAGAGCAGCAATTGAGTCAATACTCCGCTATGGTATCACCAGCTGGTTTGGTAACCTAACTGTTAAATCTAGAGCTGAAATCTCAAGCCTTGTCAAAACTGCTGGCAAGATTATGGGAATAACACCCCCCCTAAATCCACAGGACCTTTTTGAGCAGGCGACGATCAGACAGGCAAATGCCATTTTAACAGATAGTTCTCATGTGCTGAATAGTGAATATACTCTCCTGAACTCTGGAAAGAGATATAGGCTTCCCTTGTGCAGGCACAATCGATACAAACATTCCTTTGTGCCTTGATCAACCAAGCTTCTCAACAGCAGGAAATGATTGCGATGTCTCTGTATATGTATACGAACATAGGCTATGTGTATATGGAAATGAATGTATTATGAGTTAAACTATGGACATACTGTATGTGAGTGAATGGATTAATGTATGTTTGAGGTTATGTGATGCTGATATGAATGTATATTTATGATTACAGTTAGAGTAGCGGTGTGGATGCATGTGAATGACGTTCACGTCGGCTTGCTGCATGTGCAGGATTGTCCAGTGGTCTGTTTACTCCACCAGTCTTTTAACTTGATGTTCTTTTTGTACTGTATGTGTTTTTATGTATGCAACATGTTCCCTGTCTCCACGACAAATTTCTCCCTGGTGGAGACCAATAAACTAACCTAACCTAACCTAATATTTCATGTTCACTGTGTGTCAAAGATAAACTACTGTCTGTTCAGGGTCATCTGTCAAACTGCTGATTTATCAAAGGCAATTAAATAATTAATGTTTATCACTTTTATCAGGATGGTCACCAAAAATGTCAGGGACAAACGTCAGGGACAAACAGCCCCACCTAGAATATTTTTCACCAGCCGCCACTGCTCATGATCAATGACTCTGTTCTTCTCTGCTCTTCACACAGATCAGCGGCAACACACTGACTAACTGTGATCAGTCACACACACATGTGGAACAAAGCAGCCGTCCTCAGGACCAGTCCTGAGCTCCATCAAACCTGTCCACACATTTTTACTGGACTTAGAGAAACTGTAGAGCAGAGAGAACCAGGCTCAGCTCAGAGCACATGGACTCAGACAGGAAGTGAAGCTCCAGCTGCTGGAGACTTTCATTAAGGAGACACTTTGTGGCTTCATCTGATCTGGAGTCAGACGTGTTTGAGCAGCACACACACAGTCTGAAAATAGCTGTTTGATCACACACATATTCAGCCACAAACACTGATTATTACACTGTTCACTACACTCACTTTCTTCTGATTGACAGCTCCAGGCCTCTGGACAGTGAAGACATCTGGATGTCACACTTGTGATTTACTGTCTCCTCAACACAACAACACATCTCATCAGGCCAAGATCAGGATCTCAGAGAGACTGAGCTGATTATTGATCATCAATATCTGACCAGATAGAGACCTGATGGTGCCGCCTGGTTTCTGTCTCTTATTTCCTCCTTGGTTGGAGACATTGGGAGACGAATGTCGCTGAGCAGTGGACATGGTTTGATTCTTGTTGCTGTGCTGTTATTAGTGTGAAATGTTTCCTGATACACTCTAAAGTAAAGTCTGATCCAAACATCTGGAGAGACCCAGAGCACAGCTGCCAACAGCTGCTTTCATCACTGAGATCTCTTCTCCAGAATATGACACAGTGAGTCATGATGAGACACTGAAGTCATCATGAGGAGAAACTCCTGTGACTGATAAAAGCTGCACAGCTCATGTTTGAAACACCCAGAGTTTTTGGCTTCAGTATAAACTGTGTTGGGACGAGTCAGACTGTGACATAGGATGCTAGTGGAGTGGGCAGAGCTTCACTGTGGCCTACAGCACCTGGATATGGTCTGAGTGATGGGATCTGATGTCGTCAAAGCATGGATCTGTCGTGTCGTCAGACTGTGTGGTAAAGGAGGTGAAAAACGATGACCAGGACTGCTAGCAGGCAGCAGCCATTTATTAGTGTGCAGGCATGGTGGACATGAACATAACCAAAGACCCCCCACTGACCTGAGGAGGAAACCCCGTAGACACTCTCTACTACATACTTCTAGTGCCCTCTAAGGGACATAGTGTGCAACACCTGGAACAGCAGGGCGCTGTCTAACGTGAGACAGAAATTCAACATTTGCTGTGCTTTACTCTCAAACACCACAGGCTCACCTGAGACAGATGTTAATACCAGGTGTGACCAGGTGTGAACAATCCATCCTCTGTGATCAGACATCCTGGCAGACTGAACACATACAACAACACACAGGAACCCTCTGTCAACACCTGCTGCTGTGTTCAAGTGTCATCAGATAAACAACTGGATGGATCCTCACCTGAGAGTCTCCAGTCTACAGTGTGGACTCTCCAGTCCACCAGACAGCAGCTTCACTCCTGAGTCCTGCAGGTTGTTGTCACTCAGGTCCAGGTGTCTCAGACTAGAGGACTGGGAGCTGAGGACTGAGGACAGAGCTTCACAGCTTCTCTCTGAGAGGTTACAGCTGCTCAGTCTGAAGAGATGATCATGAGGAATTAAAGAACAAAGGAGTTTATTTTGTCTGTCCTGTTGAAAAGACAGAAGGGTTTTTATGTAATGATGAATAAATCCAACTATCTCTACACTTACAGAGCTTTGTTGGAGGCTTTGACCACTGGCAGCAGCCTCAGAAGAGCCTCCTCTGAAGCAGAGTATTTCTTCAGGTCAAACACGTCCAGATCTTCTTCTGATGACAATATGATGAAGACCAGAGCCGACCACTGAGCAGGAGACAGTTTATCTGTGGAGAGACGTCCTGATCTCAGGGACTGTTGGATCTGCTCCACAAGAGAACGATCATTCAGTTCATTCAGACAGTGGAACAGGTTGATGCTTTTCTCTGCAGAGGGAGTCTCTTCAATCTTCTTCTTTATGTACTGGACTGTTTCCTGATTGGACCCTGAGTCACTTCCTGTCTGTGTCATCAGGCCTTGTAGGAGAGTCTGATTGGTCTTCATTGAAAGACCAAGGAGGAAGCGGAGGAACAAGTCCAGGTGTCCATTTGGACTCTGTAAGGCCTCGTCCACAGCGCTCTGGTAGAAGTTTTTCTTTGCAGATTTGAATCCTATTGTTGCAGTCTTCTTGGAGGTTGTTTGTTGTTGTGACATCAGGATTGAGGATTTTGCTTTTTTGATTAGGCTATGTGTGACGTCCGACAAGGATCAAACCATCCAAGTTTAAAAACACACCGGCAGCAGCGCACACTGATCTGCAGCCTAGACTGTTATTATTCTGTCACCTGAGTTAACCAGGTGCACGTGAGTTTGGAGCTGACGAGAGGAGAGAATAAAGAGCGAGACAACGCGGCCCTGAGGAGGAACTGTGAAGGACTCAGCTGTAATGGAAAATGACCTAAACTGAGTCCAGTAGAGCTGTAACTGTGTAGTGGAAAGGCGTGCAAAGTTCCTACATTGTTTTAACATCTAGGTAAAAAAAAAAAAAAAAAGGTTTTCTGGGATAAAGGGGCAGATTACATAAGATTCTTCTTCTTTCTGCTCCCTTTTGTTGAGATTTGGGAGGTTTTTGTTTTTATTGTAGCTTATTAAAATGCAAGATCATTTTTCTGACTGATTTATTGCTCGATATCGCCCGTGTATGTAGTTCCGCTTCTTTCCCCCGCCCTCCGCCCCTCCATTGTCACTTTGTTGTCACTTTGTAGCCGCTCCACAGAGCGCACATGGCTAATTAAATATGCATGTGCTGACCATATATAGTTGTATATAGGCGTTTCGGGGGTGGAGTAAGAGGTGTGTTCACGTGTGCACCATTCTTGGGTCCGGTGTGATTTATTGCGGAGAGTTGTGCGTACGCACAGTTTGATTGATCTGAAAAAGGTGTGAATATTTTTGGTGTACGCCATTTTTGTCTTTTCGCCGTAAGCAAAAATGTAGTAGCAGTTTTACACCCTCTTTGATAAATGAGGCCCCTGGAGATAAGAAAGATTAGTGAGGACCTAACATACAGTATATCTATTCGTGATTTTTCCACGTCTGATTTAACATGGCAGTCTATGGCCAACTTTTGACAGGATCATCTCTGGAAAGCTCGTCCCAGACTGAGTAAAATGACACCAATTTCAACTTTATACCAGCTTCCCAGCCAAAGTTATAAAAGATGGCCGTTTCGGCGATACCCCCTTTTACCCAGTAACCCTACACTCTGTATGGCCAACTTCTGACAGGAAGCTCCTACAGACCGAGGACATTTCTGGAAAGCTTGTCCCAGATGGAGTAAAATGACACTAATTTCAAGTCTAACCCACCTTCCTAGCCAAAGTTATGACAGATGGACCTTTCGCCGACAGGCCGTTTCAGACATTAATCAAGGGACATAACTTTTGAACCATAACTCCCACACACTTGCAAAGGGGCTCTACCCCCAATATATTGACCACGGGGAACAATTTGAGACCACTCCCAAGTCTCTAGGACATTCCCTTCAAAAGTTACCCGGAAGTGACCCGACGGGGGAGTGAGTGGTATTTTTGGAATCACAGTACCCCACTGAGTGAATTGGAAATGTTTTCTACTCTCTACGAGACTCCTATTCCCCCCTTTCACCCTATTACCTAATGCATTCCTATGAGGACGCTTTCAACGCCCATAAATCATCAACACTAACACCCACAGACTTCTAAGTGGCCTCTACCCCACTATATTGACCACGAGGAACACGTAGACACCACCCCCGAGTCTCTACGACATTCCGTTCAAGAGTTACCCGGAAGTGACCCGACGGGGGAGAAAGTGGTATTTTTGGAACGAGACTACCACAATGATGAGTAGAACAGCAGCAGGCTGTACGCTGTCCAGCTCCAAACCGTCACACACTTCCATCACTTTGATGTGTGTCTCTGCAGCGCGCTTCTCTGACGACTTTCACCTGTAAGGGGGCGGAGCTTATTCTCTCTAACCAATGGGAAGTCACTGCTGTTTGATTCGAGCAATAGAAATAGACCAGGACTTGACAAACACATAAATCAACCAATGAATTCAAACCAACCAACTCCCGGGCTTTTCTGAACTGGAAATGCGTCACAAACAAAATAAAAGTAGTAGATCAAAAATCATAATGAAATTATTTTTATTAGATGACATTAGAGTTCAACTTAAAAACAAATATTATTCCACTTAACATGTGTGTTCTGGTGTTTGGTTAACAGCAGTTTCAGCTCAATACAGAGATCAAACCTGCGATCATTTGAAGTCTCACCTCATTTAACATGGTGCTCATTAGCTAATTATAATAATTACGATTATAAAAGTGAAACTTGCTGTGACTGAGTGCTACAGTTTAAAAACCTCTGAGGTTGTTTGATGATGTCACTTCCTGTTGGACAAGTTCAAGTCCTGCATGAGACAAACACATTTCATCTCTGCATCTTTGTTTTCACTCTGAGTTCTTCCTCTTCACCTTCGTCTCTGTGAAACACCTCCTCCTCCTCTTCCTCCGTCTCTCTTCTCTCTGCAGCAAATTCAGACCAATCAGCAGCGAGTGGATCTGCATCATGTGACCAGTGTGTCCACGATTCACAAAACCAGAGCAGAGATGACTCACTGCAGTGACACACACACACACACACACACACACACACACACACACACACACACACACACACACACACACACACACACACACACACACACACACACACACACACACCTGCTGTAACACATCTGTACATTTCCATGTCATAGTTCAAACTTCTTCAGTGTTTTATTAAATAACTTATGAAACCACCTCGACTCAGTGACTCATGCTGACGATGACATCATGAACCCTGGGCCGTGACCTTTGACCTTTAGCCAGTTTTATTTCCTTTGGTCACGAGAGAAGAAACAGGTTCATCATCAGCCAATCACAACCCCGACCTCTGACCTCTGACCCTTTTAAAAGCAGTTCTCACTAAATATCTCAGATTCTACATTTTAATATTGTGATGGTCCAAACACTCAGACGCCGATTTAACCTCGACAAACAAACTGCGGCGGAACAGAACAGAATAAAACAGAACCGGGGCAGAATAGAATAAAACAGAACAGAACATAACAGAGCCAAACAGAACCAGGGCGACAGACTCCGGTTCTGGATCCGTTTACTTTGTGATTTGATTTCCAGATCAAAACAGTTGACACAAATCATTCAACCTGGTTTTTACATTCAACAGGTTCGGGTCTGTCCGCCATTATGGCTGCTGCTTCCACTCACTGATCAAAAATATTATTGATCACATGATTGATTTCCCTCACCGTCTCATCTCTGACCTCCGTCACAGGAAGTGAACGACCGTCTCATCAGCAACAATCAACCAGAATGAGAATCAGAGTAAATATCAATCAGTGAAGGAACTGGATGTGTTTTCATGAACGTCCACCAGGAGGAGGGATGCCCTACAAAGGCAAAGTGCAGTATCTCCTTTTTTTCTTTTTTCTTTTGACCAATCAAAAGTGTGGCATATTCTCTTCAATCTGGTAGAATTTGATATTAGTACTGCTAAAATTTCCAGAGTTATCAGGCTTTTTATTTAGCTGTCCATCCAAAAAAGCTCTGTGAATGTGAAACCAAGGCAAAGTGCAGTATCTGCAAAGAGTAACGGTACTCCCTACATCCCATAATTTACTCTATGATTCCATTGGAGTAAAACCAAGGCAAAGTGCCGTATCTGCACCAAAACCAAGGCAAAGTGCCGTACCTGCCATAAAACGGTCAAAATTGGTCAGAAAGACAAACTACAAAATACATTTAATTCAGTCCACCTTTATCTAATCAATTATAGACTTGGTAGTTATTCATAATTTGATGCTTAAACCTGACAATAGGTGCGTTTCCATACCCAAATATTGAAATTAAAAACTGGTAATGGAAACACCTACATTTCGAAAAAATTCTCAAATATCGCTAAAAAGTTTTCATGAGGTGGTTTTTGAGACGTATCGATACAAACGTGTATCGCAAAAGTGTAATGGAAACACTTTTTTCGCTTTTCTACACGTCACCGGCGTCACCGGAGTTGTGTGTGTCCACAGCTTTATGTGACTGGAGGGGACGAATGTACCACATGTTTTTTGTCATGCATTGCTGACCTGGACATTGTTTCTCAATAAATCAGAAAAACCTTTCCTATTATTCCCCTTTTCCGTGCATGGTTGAAGGAGATTGGCTCACATCCACGCTCCACTCCCTCCTGCGCCGAAATGTCCCCTCTAGTCACATAAACCAGTACGGGTGTGTGGACACAACCACCTCATCACCGCTGGTGTTTAAAAGGCTCCGGTCTTTCTGCAGTCAGGTTAAAGCGCACATCCGCCGTGTTGGTAAACAAATAATCCCTCTATATCAACGTATGTGTCGGAGGCAACCGTGCTTGAGCAGCTTGGGTTGGAGGTGGTGTGAGTGCGGGCCAGCGGGGGACAGAGGAGGGGGGGCATTCGGGCTTCAGAGCGGTACGGAACAACTGGCCCGTGTGAGTGTGCCCTTATTTGTGGCCGCTGCCAGCGCCACACGGGCTTTGCCTTTCAGCGATCAAGCGCTGTTTTCGTCTTTGTTAAAAACAATAACAGCAACAGCTGTAGGCAGCTGAGATCACTGTGCTATCACCATAGAAACGCAAGACGCATTACGGCTCATTCGCAAAACACCTTTCAATGGAAACACCCGCAAATAGCAATTGCACTTTTTCGAAGTTTCAGAAATATCGCTTTTATTTTGCGAAAATCTGTGATGGAAACGCAGCTAAAGAAAAACACAAAAAGCTGTTTTTCTCAGTTTGGCATTTTTCCAGATACTGCACTTTGCCTTTGTAGAGCAGAGGAGACGTCCACCAGGAGGAGACGAGGAGACGAGGGTTGGGCTCCGGTTCCTGACGGAAACAACAACGTCCTCTGATTGAAGCTCCGTTTATTCTGTTTATTTACATTTATTCCACCGTCGTTCTGAGAACAGACGCCGCTCTGCAGGAAACACGCTTTGACACGCGCAGGAAAAAGAGAAAGGAATTCTATCTGCGTTGGTGTTTGACTGGTCGCACGCTGCGGGTTGTGGGCGGATCTTAACTTCTTCTTCCTTGTTTTACCGGCGCTCGGCGCCAGTGAACCAGATTAAAACTCATCAACGGTTCTGATGGAACCGGTTCCATCTGGTTCTCGGAGCCCAACCCCAGAGGAGACTGTTGGACGTCTCCAGGTGTTGATGATGTCATGAAGCTCTCACCAACGTGTTGACACAAAATAAGGCTGGAGATTGGATATAAGGTTGCCATGGTAACTTGTCTACATCCACAATGGTACAATCAGAAGATGACGTTGGTTTTGATTGACAGCATGCAGTTAAAGTGAGCGAGTGTCGGAGGTCCAGAGTCTCGGTCACCACGGTAACGGGGCAGCCAGAGTCTCGGTCACCACGGTAACGGGGCAGCCAGTTTACATTCAGACCTCGGAGGTCGACGGCCGCCGGGCGAGTCTCATTGACAAACACTGAGATCCTCTCTCTCTCTTAACGATCCAGATCAACAATCCTGTTTCCTTCATCGTTCTCTTTGTCCTCCTCCTCCTTCTCCTTCTCTTTTCTCTTCTCCTCCTTCTCCTTCTCCTTCTCTTTTCTCTTCTCCTCCTCCTCCCTCTCTCTCTCCCTCTGTCTCTCCCTCGCCCCCCCCTGGTTCTTCAGATCCTGAAAGACTTCCGTGAAGAAGTGCGGGTCGGCGTTGATCCGCAGCATGTCATCGCTCAGGCGCTCGATCAGCTCCAGCGCTCGCTCCCAGAATGCATCGCGGCTGGACTCCACCAGGAACGGCTTGAGCGGGTAGGAGATCTCGTTGCCTAGATACGAGTAGGCCAGGTAGAGACAGGTGAGGAAGACGGCGTGGAGCTCCGCCTCCGAACACGTGTCCTCGTCCACGGCCTCTCGACACAGCAGGTAGACGAAGACCAGGCTGGCCGGGCTCAGGAAGCACTGGTCCTAGGGAGAGACAGAGATACTACTAGTACTAGTACTACATAAACACTACTACTACTACTACTACTACAGTACTACTCCAGTACTACAGTAGTACTACTCCAGTACCTGCCAGCCTTGGACCAGCAGAGCTCGGTCGACGTTTCTGAACCACAGGACGATCTGATTGGACGACAGCTCCTTCACCTTCACACAGCGACGACACAGGAAGTCAGAGAGACATCGAAGGAGCTCGCCTGTGGACGCCTGCAAGGGGACAGACAAGGAGACAAGGACAGAAGGAGATGAGCTTTGAAACAGAAGACCAGAATTACTATTCATCTTTAATAGAAAAGAATAAGAACAACCCCAGGTTCCTCTTCAACACTGTGGCCAGGCTGACCAAGAACCATAGTGTCGTTGAGCCATCCATCCCTCCAACCGAAAAGATTGTTAATATTAGAACGAAGATTGCCAGTAATGGAGCACAGATTACGGTAACCACAGAAGCACCTCCCAGACTTGGTACACACTTGGACAGCTTCTCTCCCATCGACCTGTCGGACTTAACTTCTGCAATTACTTCTTCCACAATTCCACAGTCCCGACAAGACTACTTAAGGATGTCTTCCCCTTAATTAACATTTCTTTTCTGAACCAAATCAATCTTTCCCTAGTCACAGGCTACGTGCCACAGGCCTTCAAGGTGGCTGTCATTAACCCTTAAAAAACCTTCTCTTGACCCAGACGTCCTAGCCAACTATAGGCCTATATCCAACCTTCCTTACATCTCCAAGATCCTCGAGAAGGTTGTCCTGGAGCAGCTACATGAACATCAGCACAGCAACGAGCTCTTTGAAGCTTTCCAATCTGGATTCAGAGAACACCATAGCACTCAAACATCACTTGTCAAAGTCTCTAATGATCTTCTTATAGCTTCAGACAGAGGTCTCGTCTCTGTACTTGTACTTTTGGACCTTAGTGCTGCATTCGACAACATCGACCACAGCATCCTGCTGCAGAGACTGGATCATGAAATTGGGATTAAAGGACCTGGTTTAAGTCATACTTATCTGACAGGTTTCAATTTGTAAATGATAATAACGACCACTCAGAGTACAGCAGAGTTACGTATGGTGTACCACAGGGTTCAGTCTTAGGGCCAATCCTCTTCATTCTTTACATGCTCCCATTAGGTGACATCATCCGGAAGCACTCAATCAATTTTCACTGTTATGCGGATGATACGCAACTCTACTTGTCCATGGAGCCAGATGACAGAAGCCGCCTCATCAATCTGCAAGACTGTCTGAAAGACATTAGATCCTGGATGTCCTCTAACAACTGCGAGGAACCTTGGAGTCATTTTTGACCAGGACCTTTCCTTCAGCTCCCACATAAAACACATGAGTAGGACCGCCTTCTTCCATCTACGCAGTATCATTAAGAGGAATATCCTCTCCCAGAGTGATGCTGAGAAACTAGTGCATGCATTTATCACTTCTAGGCTAGACTACTGCAACTCTCTCCTGTCAGGATGTCCGAAAAACTCTCTAAAGAGTCTCCAGCTGGTCCAGAATGCCGCAGCGAGGGTTTTGACAGGAGTTAGGAAGAGAGAGCACATCTCTCCCACTTTAGCTTCTCTCCACTGGCTTCCTTCTGCTGACTTATAAGGCTCTTAATCATAAAGCTCCATCCTATCTGAAAGAACTAATCATTCCTTACTGTCCTACCAGAGCACTCCGCTCCCAGAATGCAGGCAAGGCAAGGCAATTTTATTTGTATAGCCCGTTTTTACAAACAGTTTGTCTCAAAGGGCTTTACATGGCATCGTAACAACATCCTAGACCCTCACATCGACTGAGGAAAAACTCCATGGAAACCCTTTTAACAGGGAAAAATCGGAGAAACCTCAGGGTGAGCAACAGAGAAGGGATCCCTCACCCAGGACGGACAGGTCTGTTAGTGACTCCCAGTATCTCTAAAAACAGACTGGGAGGTAGAGCCTTCAGTTACCGGGCTCCTTTACTGTGGAACCAGCTCTCTCCATCCGCTGCTATAGGCTTAGACTGCTGGGGACACATCTGGTTACACAGAGCCCTCTCCTTTCTCCTCCTCTCCTCTCCTCTCCTCTCCTCTCCTCTCCTCTCCTCTCCTCTCCTCTCCTCTCCTCTCCTCTCCTCTCCTCTCCACTCCTCTCCCCACATCTCCTCTCCCTCCTCTCCTCTCCTCTCCTCAGTATATTTTTGAACTGTCATTTTCTGTTGTACTTTGTAGTTTGGCCTTGGTGTCTCGCACTCTCTCTGTGTTTCCACAGATCCACCGGAGCTCCATCTCTCTGCACCAGCCGCCGCCTGCATCGCCCCCCCCCCCCCCCCCCTTCCCACCCTTTCCCCTGCTGTTAGACCGGCCTCCCCTCCCTTCCCATGGACCAGTCTGCCATCCAGTCCTCCCCATTAAGCTGGCCAGCTCTCCCTGTCCCCCCCCCCTCACCAGAGGCTGCCTTCATCAACTCCTGCTAACATTTCCATATTTCGCACATTCTGTGACATAAACTGTTTTCTTGTCTGTAACAACATCTATTGCACGTCTGTCCGTCCTGGGTGAGGGATCCCTCCTCTGTTGCTCACCCTGAGGTTTCTCCTGGTTTTCCCTGTTAAAAGGGTTTTCCATGGAGTTTTTCCTCAGTCGATGTGAGGGTCTAAGGACAGAGGATGTTGTTACGATGCCATGTAAAGCCCTTTGAGACAAACTGTTTGTAAAAACGGGCTATACAAATAAAATTGCCTTGCCTTGCCATGAGAAGGACACACAGAGACAAGGAGACAAGGATGAGGTGACACAAATAAGGAGACGAGGATGAAGAGACAGACAAGGAGACAAGGATCAGGAAACATAAACAAGGAGATGAAGACACAGGGACAAGGAGACGAGGAGACGAGGAGACAAGGAGACGAGGACATGAGGGGACAAGGACATAGAGATGAGGAGACAAGGAGATGAGGACATAGAGACGAGGAGACAAGGATGAGGAGACAAGGACATGTGGACACTGTGGGACAGTTTGATCTCTGAACTTCAGTTTCTTCTGGAGGGAAAATAATTTCTGTTTCTTTATGTTTGATTTTGGATCAAACTGATCACGTGTCCAATAAACATCCAATCAGTCTCTATATAAATAGTATATATATATACTATATATATATATATGTATATATATACAGTATATATACATATAATGAGTCTATATGGATCATTGATTCCTTGTCTCTAATCGATCGGAACCCATCGGAGCTCGATGCGGCTGCTGAAAGCCGACCTGCACCACGACTAACCCTATATATATACAGTATATACATATACATATATGTACATGTATATATATGTATATGTATAGACTGATTATATATATGTGCTGCTGAGTGACCGACCTGCACCACGACTCTCCGCGGCGACAGAACCGTGTCGAGTCGCTCCGGACGCTCCGGACGCTCCGGGACGGTGGGGACGGGAACGGGGATCGGTCCGTGTCTCTGTCCAGTCTTCGGGTTGGGGTTCGGTTGGTGGCGGCCGTTGCTAGGGTTACCGTTGGGTCGGTGGCAGCCGTCGTCGTTCTCCTTGTCCCGCTGCGCCGGCCCGGACTCGGACTCGGGAACAGGCTTCACCTTCTTCCCGCCCTTCCTCTTGGCGCGCGCCGCCACCAGACGTTTCTTCCAGCGGAGCGCGTGCAGCAGCACCGGGTGGCGTCTCTTCTTCTTCTTCTGCTTCTGCTCTGACGCTAAGCCTTCCTCCTCCTCCTCCTCCTCGCCAGCCTCCACCGGCTTCTGCACCGCCAGCTCCGGCCCACGAGCCGCCGCTTTCCGCGAGCCCGGAGACAGAGACAGCACCGTTCCCATGACGACAACCGGACCGAGCGGCGCGAGCCTCTCTGCTGCAGCGCAGGAGGAGGAGGAGGAGGAGGAGGAAGAGCGTGTGTGTGTGTGTCCTTGCGCTACAGCGTCAAATCATTAAAGTAAAAAAAAAAATCATCATTTAGAGAAACAGAGACGAGCAACTGCAGCAGCGTCCGTCTCCACCTGTCTGTCTCTGTCTCTGTCTCCGTCTCCACCTGTCTCTGTCTCAGTCTCTGTCTCAGTCTCTGTCTCAGTCTCTGTCTCCGTGACGCAGACTGAAGGAATGGGGGGGTTAGGATGGGGTTGGGGGGGGGGGGGGGGGGGTGATGCGCGCTGCAGAGACTCGGAGCTGAAACTCAGTTTAAAGCTGCAGTAGAGTTAAAGGAGCATTTCACAGACATCAGCAGCGAATCAAAATTAGTCTGGAAGATGAAAAAAAAAGGAAATAAGTAATAATACGGTTAGGGTTAGCAATAATAATAATAGTTACTGACCAAAGAGCTCGGTGTGAAGCCCCGTGGCCATAATAATAATAATAATAATAATGATAATGATAATGATAATGTCAATAATAATAATGATAATGATAATGATAATAATAAGAAGAATGATAATAATAAATGATAATAATAATAATAATAATGATAATAATAAGAAGAATGATAATAATAAATGATAATAATAATAATAATAATAATAATAATAATAATAATAATAATAATAATAATAATAATAAAACACTAACAGCCGCTTCATGTTTTCAATCTGTTACTGAGCAACTTTTAGAAATTAATGAATAAAATCAAAGGGTTGTAAACTGATTAAACAGAGTGATATTGATCATTGATATTCTTATTGATCATTGATCCAATCATGTTCGTTTCCCTTCATAATGTCACATTATCAATATTATCATCATTATTATTATTATCATCATCATCATCATCATCATTATTATTACCAATATTATTATTGTTATTATGATAATTGTCATTAACAGAGACGATGTGACAGTCAGTGGCCTCATGGCTCCGCCCCCTCAGTGTGTGTGTGTGTGTGTGTGTGTGTGTGTAGGGGCGGTGGGGGGGGGAGGGGCCAGCGGCAGCAGAAGGTTCATTGTCTGAGGAGCAGAGAGAGAGAGAGGAGGAGGGAGGGGCGAGCGAGGTAGACAAAGACTGCAGCTGGGAGAGAGAGAGAGAGAGCGACAGAGACAAAGAGGGCGAACGAGTCTCGTTCTTTCTTCATGTGGGGGAGGAGAGAGAGAGAGAGAGAGAGAGAGGGGAGGATTAACACCGCTCACACACACACATCTCACATCAACACACACACCGACTCACACACACTGACACACACACACACATCTACACACACACACACGCGTCGCAGAGCGAAGCTTCATCTGGAGCAGCAGCATCTTCATCTTCAGCATCTTCATCTTCAGCATCTTCGTCTTCAGCATCTTCTTCCTCTTCCTCAGCAACGGAGGCAGAACGGACGAGAGACAAAGAGACTGACAGAGAGAGAGAGAGAGAGAGAGAGGCCTGCTGCAGCTCGACCGCCCGTCTCTCGCCCCGTCATGGCCGACCACATGTTCCAGCCGCCGCCGCCGCCGCCGTGTGTCTGAGTGTGTTGTTGTAGTGGGTGTGTTCGCTCCGCTAGCTGAGTGTGTGTTAGCTCAGTGTGTGTGTGTGTGTGTGTGTGTGTGTGTGATGGGCAACGCAGAGAGCATGGAGACGCAGCTCGCCGTCATCCGGTCCAGAGCGGCGCCGGTTCGACTCCCGATGCCGGACGCCGCCGAGCTGGAGGAGAGGTTCTCCATCGCACTGGTGAGGACACACACACACACACACATTGAACACACAGAGATACACACACAGACACACACTGATCACATACAGACACACACACAGATACACAACTGACTGCACTGAAACATGAACAAATGAATCTATAGGATGTTTTGGTCTGAGGTTCTGGTCTGAGGTGGACTCAGTCTGATGTGGACTCATGTGGACTCGGTCTGTCTTCTTCATTTGTCCTAAATCGCTGCTTATTTAACTGTTATATTATTAATCATAATTCTCATGGTTTCAGGTTTGTAATTTCTACTCATGTTCTTATCTCTCGCCTCCCTCCGACCTTCCCAGATCCCAGATCCCAGATCCCTAATTCTTCCCACCATCTTCCTTTTCTCCCAGTGTATGGAACTACTTTATGCATGATTAATTGATATGGATGAATATCAAAATATGAATCCCTACGAGTCGTTTCTCTAAAGCTGCTGATGTCCAGAGACGTGGTAGTGGAGGAGCGTGGTGTTCAGGGACAGAGTTTCTCTTACAGGATGATGATGATGTCAGATGTGACCAGAGATGAATATGCAGTCAGAAATCTATTTGTCAAACATTCGCCGTGTCTCAGTTCAGCGGCTGCAGCCTTTCGGAGGATGCAGCCTAACCCGTCTTCAGAGGCTGCGTCGACCGTCGGTAAATGAGACGGTCTGTCCTGATTGCGTCCGAATGTAAACGACGTCCTAACGTTAAACATTTGAAAGTGGCGCTTGCAACGGCTCTTCCGTTCCTCCACTCCTCACCGGTGGCGCCAGCGGAGCAGAGCGGGGATACGGCGGAGAGCCGCTGGGGTCATCCCTATGTTCCCCAGGTCCTATGTTCCCCACTTTGTATGGGACCGCTTTTCCCCAAAAGGGTCCTATGTTCCCCACTGTGTCCAGAACCCTTTTTTTTAGAAAAAGGGTCCTATGTTCCCCGCTTTTCTTCAAAAGGACCCAGGGAACATGCAATTTTTGTACCCATACCTGTTGTGACTTTGCAGATTTTTGCCTATTTTTGAGTGAGAAGTTGAGTTGTGACTTTGAGTGAGAAGTAGAATTGTCCCATTGGTTGGGTTTAGGCAATGAAGAAAGGAGTTGGTTAAGTTTAGTAAAAAGACCAGGTAGAGGCTAGACAGGCCAGATAGATAGAGAGTCCAGATAAGTAGAGAGAGTCCATCGACCAGCAACAGCGGGGAACATAGGACCCTTTTTCTGAAAAAGGGTCCTATGTTCCCCACTGTTACCGGTATGTATTGCGACCGGGGAACATAGGACCCTTTTTGGGAAAAACGGGGAACATAGGACCCATTTTCAAAAAGAGGGTCCTATATTCCCCTATGGGGGAACATAGAACCCGGGGAACATAGGTACGCTCCCGAGCCGCTAATGATTCATTTGGGGATCATCCCTATGTTCCCCGGGTCCTATGTTCCCCACTTTGTATGAGACCGGGGAACATAGAACCCCTTTTCTAAAAAAGGGTCCTATGTTCCCCGCTTTTCCCCAAAAGGGTCCTATTTTCCCCTCTGTGTTCAGACCGGGGAACATGAAAAAGGGTCCTATGTTGAAAAAGGGTCCTATGTTCCCCAGTATGTATTGCGACCGGGGAACATAGGACCCTTTTTGGGGAAAACGGGGAACATAGGACCCTTTTTCAAAAAGTGGGTCCTATATTCCCCTATAGGGGACCATAGAACCCGGGGAACATAGGACCCGGGGAACATAGGTACGCTCCCGTTCGTTTGATAGCATGCTACGTTGCTAATAACAACAACAGCGCGCAAAAAATCTTGGGATACGGGAGGCCACGAGGGATCGTGCAGTGCGTCCTCCTAGAACTGGCAGAGGAAGGAAGGAAGGCTGCATTTGGAGGAGCCTTTGAATTAAATTGAATTGGGACCGGCCTAGTCGCGGCGCTGTGACACCATCGGCCTTCAAATAGAGTGCCGAAGCGGAAGCAGGAAGTAACGGCGCCATGGGTCCTCAATTCGAAAAAAGTCTCCATACAAATGAACGGGAGTCCAAGTTTTATTTTGTGATCCGTTTGAATTGTGCCATGAGAAAAAAATATGTCCTCTACCTGTTTAAAACATCACGATTCATGCCGAGAAATCAGCAGTTTGTCGAAAAACGGCAACAGAAGAATGTATTTTGTGTGACGACGCTCTGTGGACTACAAATCTGGTGTCCCACAAAAAATACGTCACCAACTGACACGGGAAAGGGCGCCATGTAGTGACGTCACCTACACCACCTGGAGTCTTTCTGGTTACGGACTCTTCGGAATTTTATTTATTTATTTACAACAAACAGCTGGTTTCTCGGCATGAAACGGGATGTTTTAAACAGGTAGAGGACATATTTTTTTCTCATGGCACCATTCAAACGGATCACGAAATAAAACTTGGACTCCCGTTCATTTGTATGGAGACTTTTTTTCGAATTGAGGACCCATGGCGCCGTTACTTCCTGCTTCCGCTTCGGCACTATATGCCGCCGCGACGCTGTGACATCATCGGCCTCTGAAGGCCGCAGCCGCTGAACTGGGACACAGTTATTATTTGTTCCAACATTTCAATCTTTTCTTTTTAGATGTGGATCTAAAATGTGAAGAATGTGAAGTCTGAAAATACATTTGTTCAATTTTTAATAATTTAGGGTTATTTTATTGGGGGACATGGATCTGCACCCATGGATCTGGTCCGATGTTCTGGACTCTGAGGGCGCACTCACACTAGGGCCAGTTGATCCGTGCCGTGCTGAAGCCCGAATGCCCCCCCTCCCCTGTCTGTCGCTGGCCCGCACTCACACTGCCCCGAACCCAAGCGTGCTGAAGCACGTTGCCTCCGACACAAACGTCATCACGTTGATATACCAACACGGCGGATGCGCTCTGACTGCAGAAAGAATGGCGCTTTGACCGGTTGTCATGGTTATCTTGAAGTTTAATCAAAGCGACGTTAACTAGCGATGTTTACGGCGCGACGTAATCATTAAGTGACTGTTGTTTACATGCGGTTGCAGACACGTGGTGGAGAACGAGCCCGCAGCGCATTACGTGTGGGCATTCCTGGCCAAGCGTACCGTGCCCAAGCACACCTCTCCCAACCGTGCCGAGCCAGGAAAGTGTACCGTGCTCATGGAACACTTGCACTCACACTACCAACAGAATCCGGACTTTAGGGGGCAAACGTGCTTGGGCACGGTACGATTGCCTAGTGTCAGTGCGCCCTGAGTCTGGTTCTGGATGTTCTGGTCTCCTCTTCTTCCTCTTTTTCTTCTTCCTCCTCTTCTTCTTCTAATTCTTCCTCTGCTGTGGAATGACCTCCAGAGAGCCGTTCACACCAGACATCCCATAATAACATGGCTGAGTTGAGTTGACTGTTTCCGTCTCTGCTCCTCAGAACTCCATGAACCTGCCTCCGGATAAGGTGCGTTTGCTACGTTCCTATGACAACGAGAAGAAGTGGGAGCTGATCTGTGATCAGGTTGGTGATGTCATCAGAGTTCAGGTCAAGTGGGCGGGGCCTCAGCTGGGGTGGGCGGGGCTTCAGCTGAGGTGGGCGGGGCTTCAGCTGAGCTGTGTGTGTGTGTGTGTGTGTGTGTGATGCAGGAGCGGTTCCAAGTGAAGAATCCTCCTCACACCTACATCCAGAAGCTCAGAGGCTTCCTGGACCCGGCCGTCACACGCAAGGTATGCTGGAGTTCCACTTCCTGTCTCTCTCTGTCTGAGGTTAAAGGGGCAGTTCAACATTTACTCAGATCCTCCTGTCTCTCTCTCTGCAGAAATTCAGAAGAAGAGTTCAGGAGTCGACTCAGATGCTCAGAGAACTGGAGATTTCTCTTCGTACAAACCACATCGGGTCTGTCTCTCACCTGTCTGTCTGTCTGTCTGTCTGTCTGTCTCTCACCCGTCTGTCTGTCTGTCTGTCTCTCACCTGTCTGTCTGTCTCTCTCACCTGACTGCCTGTCTGTCTGTCTGTCTGTCTGTCTGTCTGTCTCTCACCTGTCTGTCTGCCTGTCTGTCTCTCACCCGTCTGTCTGCCTATCTGTCTCTCACCTGTCTGTCTGTAACCTGTCTGTCTCTCACCCGTCTGTCTTTAAC
>NC_139914.1:322500-447500 GCF_905171665.1 Trachurus trachurus
CACGGAGAGCGACCGGCTGCAGGTGCAGATCCAGGCGTACCTGGACAACGTGTTTGACGTGGGGACGCTGCTGGAGGACGCGGAGACCAAGACGGCGGCTCTGGAGCGAGTGGAGGAGCTGGAGGAGAACCTGAGCACGGTGAGACAGACGGACGGAGACAGAGGGTTAGGGTTAGGGCGCCGGACGGTGACAGACAGATGTGGGAACAGATGTTTGACTGACCCGTCTCACCTGTCCCCAGATGTCGGAGCGTCTGCTGGACGTGGAGAACGAAGCCATGCTGAAGATCGTGGAGCTGGAGAAGCAGCTGATGCAAACCAACAAGGAGCTGGATCAGCTCCGGGTCAGTTACCATGGAGACAGACACTGTTGTATGATGATGCTGTTTGACCACATGATGAGAATGTCCCTGTCCCCCTGAGCAGGACGTGTACGCCAGCGCCAACACGCAGGTGCACACGCTGCGGCGCATCGTCCGCGAGAAGGACCAGACCATCCGGCGCCAGAGCCGTCTGGAGCGCCAGGCGCAGGAGGCGCAACAAGCCGGAGGACCCGGAGCGCCGCAGCCCCAGAGAGGGGAGGGGGATGGGGGCGTGGCCGACTCCGCCTCCCCCTCCCCTCCCCCCTGCCCCAACCTCTCCCCCAGGTAAGACCCTGTCCTCCCCCAGGTAAGACCGGAGTAGAAAACGTTTTACGGTGTCTCACTGTGACCACGCCCCCCCCCTCTCTCTCTGCAGCCCAGAGACTCTGGCCTATCACAGCGCGACGCTGCCCGCCCCCCCCCCTCCACCCCCTCCACCGCCGATGCCCGGCTCAGGTGAGTTCCAGCTCCACCACTCACCTGGTTGCTAGGTGACAGATGACATCACTTCCTGTTCTTCTTCTGTCCACAGTGTCCAACGGGCCGTACGCCGCCCCTCCCCCCCCCGCTCCCCCTCCTCCCCCCCCTCCACCTCCACCTCCCTGTCGGACCAGTGAACTCTCCTCCTCCGTCCCCATGCCCCCCCCTCCCCCCCCGGTGGCCCCACCCCTCCCCGGCTGTGGCGGCTCGCCGACCGTCATCTTCAACTCTGGACTCGCAGGTCAGTGGCTGCACCAATCAGCTGTCAGCCAATCAGCCAATCAGCTGTCTCTCAGCCAATCACAGTTAGAACTTAACGTATTGATCTGTTGTTTCTCTTTGACAGAGGGGGCGCTCAAGCTGTTCTGTAAGTTCAACATCTGTTGTCTCACCCGTCTCACCTGTCTCTGTCTCACCCGTCTCTACCTGTCTCACCCGTCTCTGTCTCACCGGTCTCACCGGTCTCACCTGTCTCACCTGTCTCACCTGTCTCACCCATCTCTGTCTCACCTGTCTCACCTGTCTCTGTCTCACCCGTCTCCGTCTCACCCGTCTCATGCAGCGGTGAAGATCAAGAAGCCGATCCAGACCAAGTTCCGGATGCCGGTGTTGAACTGGGTCGCTCTGAAGCCGAGTCAGATCAATGGGACGGTTTTCAACGACATCGATGACGAGTCCATCCTGCAGGTGGTACACACACACGCACGCACGCACACACACACACACACACACACACACACACCTGTCTGTCTGTCTGACCGCCTGTCTGTCTCTCAGGACCTGAACGTGGAGGAGTTTGAGGAGCTCTTCAAGACGAAGGCTCAGGGTCCGGCCGTGGACTTGACTCTGTCTCGACAGAAACTTCCACAGAAAACGGCGTCTAAAGTTTCTCTGCTGGAGGCGAACAGAGCCAAGAACCTGGCCATCACGCTGAGGAAGGCCGGCCAGGGGTCAGAGGTCATCTGCAGAGCCATCCACATGTAGGTCAAGGGTCAACACTTACACGTGTCAGAAAGAGGTTGGCCAACATCATGGCCATTTTGTATCTCAGGTTTTCTCAGAAGTCCAGTTTCTGTTTGCAGATGTTTCCATTGCACTGCAAAAACTCAAAATCTTACCGAGAATATTTGTCTTATTTCTTGTCAAAATGTCTCATTTCTAGTCAAAACAAATCTCATTATACTTAAAATAAGACTCGTCACATAAAAAGTTGTTTTTAGGCATTTTTTTACTTTTTTCAAGCAAATTTTCACTTGAAGTTAGTAGAAAAATCTGCCAGAGAAAGCAAGTTTTTTGTGCTTGTAATAAGAAAGAAAAATTGCTCCACTACCAGATTTTTCTACTTATTTTAAGTGAAAATCTGCTTGAAAGAAGTAAAAAGTGTCTAAAAACAAGCTACTTTTTATGTGATTTTACGTATAATCAGATTTGTTTTGACTAGAAATGACATTTTGACTAGAAATAAGACAAATATTCTTGGAAAGATTTTGAGTTTTTGCAGTGTGAATGTTGTTTTGCGAATGAGCCGTAACTCTGTAAAATCTTGCAATATCCCATAATTCTTTTAAGTTCTCGTCCCGCGATACTTCACTTTGACAAAGATGGACGTAAGCGTCTTGTGTTTCCATGGAGGACAAACCACCGCATGAGCGTAAAACAGTTTTAGATATTTGAGACATTTCCATGACGACATAGGGTTACATGCACGTTTCTAGTGGAGACGGAAACCTATTGGTGAATTGTTTGATGATATCACTGAAGCGTCCTGTGGTGGCTGCAGCTTCGACCTGCGGACCGTCAGAGTGGACTTCGTGGAGTGTCTGATGCGTTTCCTGCCGACGGAGGCGGAGGTGAAGATGCTGCGGCAATACGAGAGGGACAGGAAACCTCTGGAGGCGCTGAGCGATGAGGACCGCTTCATGATGCAGTTCAGTCGCATCGAGAGGCTCAGCCAGCGCATGTCCATCATGACCTTCATGGGAAACTTCACCGACAACGTCCAGATGTTGACCCCGGTAAGACACACAGCTGGACACGGACAGGTGTGGACAGACAGGAAGAGACAGACAGGAAGAGACAGACAGATGTAGATAGATAGATAGATAGATAGATAGATAGATAGATAGATAGATAGATAGATAGATAGATAGATAGATAGATAGATAGATAGATAGATAGATAGATAGATAGATAGATAGATAGATAGATAGATAGACAATAAAAACAGATTATAAATAGCTAAAAAATAATAACACGAGGTAGAACTTGTCTACTCCTCATCCTCCCCCGCCTCCTCTTCCCACTCAGGGAGTTGTGCAGTCTAATGGCTCGAGGGACAAACGACTTTGCGTATCTTGTTGTTGAGCAGCTCAGTGACCGCAGTCTGTTGCCGATGGTGCTCCTCTGCTGGTTGAAGGCACAGTGGGGGGTCGGCATTGTTCATGATTGAGTCTGGTCAGTGTCCTCTGCTCCGTCAGCTCCTCGACAGAGTCCGGCTTCAGGCCCACCACGGAGCCTGCCTCTTCGATGAGCTTGTCCAGCCTCTGGATGTTCCTCTTGCTGCCACTGCCGCCCCAGCAGGCCACGGCGAAGAACAGCACGCTAGCCACTACAGAGCTGTAAAACATCTGTAGGAGCTTGGTGCAGATTAGAGCACTGGAAAATAGAGTAACAACACCACCACTGACTCCCGTGGTAAGGGTTTTGCGCCCCTAGTGGCAGGATATGGGTATTGCAAAAGCGCCCAGAAAACCCATTTACTCCAATGTATGTGTGTTGCCCTGCTTGTAAATTGATGAAAACGGCCGTGTTTTTGTTTCTAGGTGTCTTGGTCATATCAAATTATACTTATAATTTGTTTATTACAAAATGTAGATTGAAACATTAATGTAAACAACAGTTTTATTTTTTTTTACTCGCCTATGTGTTAATATTCATCTGTAAAGGATCCTAAATGATGTTATTAACGTGGGTGACCTATAAATGTCCTCAAATTATTGAAAATACCACACTGCTCATTCACCAACAATGCAGAGATGTCAGTTCTTGGGCGCTTTTGCAATTCCCATATTCCTCCACCAGGAGGCGCTTCCATTGGACCAATGCGTGTCGTTACTCTCTTTTCCAGTGCTCTAGTGCAGATGTTGAACGGTGCCAACCTCTGCAGGAAATAGAGCCTGCTCTGGCCCTTCCTGTAGAGGTGATCAATGTTCTGAGTCCAGTCCAGTTTATTGTCCAGTATGAGTCCAAGGTATTTGTAGGAGGGCACTATCTCGACTGTCTCAGCCTCGATGCAGACAGGGAGTGAGGTGGGGGGCTGGCGCCATAGTACTTCCAGCACAATCTCCTTTGTTTTGGAGGTTTTCAAGAGCAGCTGGTTCTTCTTAGCCTCGTAAACCAGCCGCTCCCGGAAATGCATTTCATTTCATCTCCGAGGGAGAGTCTGGCCTCATTCCCACTGTAAGCGTTTGGCCTGAAACCCTCAGAAGGCCGAGCCAATCAGCGTCGCCGCTGTGATTGACACAGCACGTTGGCTAATCAGGGACCGACTGGTGCAAAGCCCCGTCACTACACCAACTTGCTGATTGGCTGAATGGGGTTGTCTGTCAACGCTACTACTCCCGCCCACCCCAAACGCTTACAGGGGGAATGAGGCCAGACTCTCCTGAGAAATGAAATGAAATGAAATGAAATGCATTTCCGCGAGAGGCTGGTTTACGAGGCTAGGTTCTTCTGGCACCACCCCACGAAGTTGCTCACCAGTTCCCTGTATTCTCCCTCCTCGTTCTCCCTTGATACACGCAACAACTGCTGTATCGTTCGAGAACTTCTGTATGTGGCAGAGCTCAGAGTTGTGATGGAAGTCAGCAGTGTACAAGGTGAAGAGGATGGGGGACAGCATGGCCCCCTGTGGAGCTCCTGTGCTGCTGGTGGTGGTGCTGGATATGCTGCCGCCGCCGATCCTGACAAATTGCGGTCTGTCAGTCAGGTAGTCAGTTATCCAGGAGATGAGGAGTGGCTCCACTTGCATGGTGGATAGTTTTCCCCGTAGTAGTTGGGGCTGAATGGTGTTGAACGCGCTTGAGAAGTCAAAAAAGAGAATTGTCACAGCACAGCCTCCCTCCTCAAGGTAAGAGTGGGTCCGATGGAGAAGATACAGGACAGCATCCTCCACCCCCATCCTCTCCCTGTAGGCGAACTGGAGTGGGTTCTGAGTCTGCTGCACCTGTGACCTCAGACGGTGCAGTACCAGTCTCTCCAACCACTTCATTCCCTGTGAGGTGAGGGCGACGGGACGGAAGTCGTTGGGGTCACTGGGGTGCTTTGTCTTGGGGATACAGACAGATGTGGACGGACAGGAAGAGACAGACAGATGTGTGGACTCTGACCGGTCTCTGTCTTCTTCCTCGTAGCAACTTCACGCCATGATCGCCGCCTCAGTTTCGATAAAGTCGTCTCAGAAGCTGAAGAAGATCCTGGAGGTGAGTGATGTCATCTGTTTCTGTGATGTCATCTGTTTCTTTTCTTTTTTTTCTTTTTTTTTGATGTCATCTGTTTCTGTGATGTCATCAACATGAGCGATGATGCAACTGACTGTGTCGTAGATCATCTTGGCTCTGGGGAACTACATGAACAGCAGCAAGAGAGGAGCGGTGTACGGGTTCAAGCTGCAGAGTCTGGACCTGGTAACACACACAGACACACAGACACACACACACATACACACACACACACCTGTCCTGACGTGTGTGTCCGTGTGTCCAGCTCCTGGAGACGAAGTCCACCGACAGGAAACAGACGTTGCTTCACTACATCGCCAACGTGGTGAGGGACAAATATCCCGTCGTGTCTCCGTTCTACAACGAGCTGCACTACGTCGACAAGGCCGCGGCAGGTGAGGCTGTCGGCCAATCAGAGCCAAGATATAAATATCTTGGCATCTGGCTAGACAAGGACTTGAATTTCAAGCATCACATCTCCTACTTGTCAAAAAAACTGAAATTCATAGTGAGTTTTTTGTACAGATTTAAATCTCCGCCTTCAGAACCCACCATTGCACTTTATACACACTTACAGGATTTCCTGCCTTAACTCATTGAGTGCCATTGACGTCTATGTACGTCAATCAAAATCCAACGCTTGAGTGCCAATGACGTCTATGTACGTCAATCAAAATCCAACGCTTGAGTGCCATTGACGTCTATGTACGTCAATCAAAATCCAACGCTTGAGTGCCAATGACGTCCATATACGTCAAATGCAGTTTTCTGCGGCTGGTAAATGGGGCGCTGTCGCGCACACTGTGAGTAATTTTGTGGTTTCTGGGATGTGTAGAACGAAGAAGACTGTAGATCAGAGCAAGAAGTGAAGAAGAAGGAGAAGACGAGCGCGATCGGTACGGAGATAAAAAAGTTGGGAAAAGTTTCTATTTCTAGAGGAAAACGACGGGCAGAGCCTGGAACAACTGTAACGTGGAGCTGGAGGAAAGCTTAGCCACGGATGCTATTAGCATAGCTCCAGCATGAAGTGATCGGAGGAGGCAGGAAAGGTAAACTCATCTAGATGATCAGCACCAAAATGCCGAAGCGAAAGCAAAAGTGAATCGCGATGTCAGTTTCACCAGTTGCTGTCTGAAACCGACCCTGAATATAATGACGACGAGCCGAAAGATCAGCGCGGTGAGTCGATGCCGCGGCCGCGTCCAGCACAGAGGCTGAAGACACCATGACGTCTCCCTCCCTCCTTCAGAGACGAGGGGATGCAGCAGGAGGACATTTTCAGATGTCTTACATGTTTTTGAAGCCAAAATTAAAACGGATAAATCACTGTTTTTCTTGAGAGACTCTCTTTCACAAAAATGCATTTTTCTGGTCTTTTTGGTGCAACCAGGCTCTATTCAACTTAAGATAAATCAAGAATGGAACAAGGTACAAACAAATGTTTTTTTTCCCTAGTTAAATAGAGAGTCTCCTCTTTCCTTTGAGCTGTTTGGAGTTTTCAGAGTCATAGTATAAAATATTCTCTGGGTCTTGAAATATTACTCAAAATGCCCCAAAACGCTGGCATTTTATAAAAGGGCTGGCACTCAATGAGTTAATACTGGAAGGTTGTTGCACTGGTACACCTACATCTGCTCTACATCTGCACTACATCTGCTCTAAGTTTATTGCTGTCCAGTTGACACACAATCTTAGAGCCAACAGTTGGCTGCGATTTAAGGTCCGCCATATGAGGACCGAGTTAGGGATGAAGACCCTCTCTCACTTTGGGCCATGGTCGTGGAATGACCTACAAGCCAGGATGAGATTGGGCTCTAGTCTCATCCCTCTTTCTGGCTTCAAACACACAATCTCAGAACCTTTAGTCACCAGCTGCACCTGTGGCAATTTAATTCTGTAATTGTGCTGCTCGTTTGATGTTTGATATTTTTTGGCTTTTTCTATGCCTTTATTTGATAGCCATAGTATAGATCATAGGCGTCATTTACGCTGGGGACGCTGGGGACATGTCCCCACCACTTTTTGTCAAGAACAATTTTGTCCCCACCACAAAATGAACTTAACATTATCCTAAAGAAGAATGGCGAAAAACGTTGATAAACTATGACAAAATAGGCAGCTGAAACAGTGTGCACGGCGCAGAGCCTCTGCCGGAGCCGACTCGCAACAATGTAGCTTTGATTAAAGTAGTTATAACAGCCCGGAGCGGGCGCTGCGCGCGTCCTCGCAGCTTGGCTGGTTACACAGGGAGCAGCTTCTCCTGCTCTCTCCTCGCCGGGAAAACATCGACCACGTCTGTACTCGGTTTTCCACACACACAGGTCAGTGTTTCCCCCAGAAAATGTGTTAGTTAAGGTGGTGTCTGTCCTGTTGACGGGGGGGGGGTTCCATTGATCGATCGTCCGGGGGGGGGGGGGGGGGGGGGGTTCGGCGCGCCGTATTAAGTTTCGCCACGTGCGCTGCTGTTATGCATGCGCGCTTCTCTGTGGTGTGTATGTGTGTGAGAGGATGCGGAGATGAATGAAGGCGCTCGTCCGACGGGGGCGGCGGCGGCGGCGAAGAATATCGCTACATTTTTATTTTTTTTAAGACGTTAGTTTAGGCGGCAGCTCTTTGTTGTTAAGGCGGCCGCCTTAACAGGAAAGCGCTGCGGGAAACCCTGCAGGTCTGTCTCTAGCTCTGTATGTATGTATGGATGTGTGTGTGTGTCGTGTGCAGACGCAACTGACAAATATGTGTAGACGGACAAGCAACAACTTCATTACCGGTAATCATCATTTTATTTTGAAAACTGACCGGATTCTCTCGCCTTTTCTGTGCCCGACTTCCTGTCTGGTACGATGCGTCTATCCAGCTTGACAACGGCGCTCACGGCTCGCGTGAAAAATGGAACAGACGCCGAACTGCAGCGCGTCCTCCACTCGTTTCGATTGTACTGAATGAGACAGCACCCGATATAGGCCTATGCTTAATGTTTGGGTGCAAAGTCACTGTTAACGAAATCAACATCTAATCTGTCCCTTCAAAATAAAGTTTGTAACGTGTTTGTTTGGAGCAGCTGCTGACAGTGACAGTTCCTCATCACTAAACCTGAGCCACCATCAGATCCTTCCTCACTCACGTCGTGACGACGGGACAAAGTCTTTTGGACATATATTGTATATTGTGTGTTTTTCCTCTCTATAACCGTCTTGCTTCAGTTTTTGCCAGTTGGCAATCATCTGGTGCACCCGCTGTTTCTGTTTCTCACTCACCCTCGATGCGCATAGATGTTGTGTCATATGGTCATTGTCCCCACCACTTTTCAAAGTAAACTGACGCCCTTGGTATAGATAGACAGGAAAGGGGGAGGCAGAGAGAGGGGGAATGACATGCAGGAAAGGGCAGGATTCGAACCGGGGATGCCTGCGTTGAGGACTGTAGCCTCTACATGGGGCGGTCGCTTTAACCACTGCGCCACGCACCGCCCCATTTTGATGTCTCTTTGTTACCTTGATCTTGTTGTGTATGTTGGCTTGTATCTGTACTTCCTGACCAGGACATCCTTGAAAAAGAGATTGTTAAATCTCAATGGATTCTTCCTGGATAAATAAAGGTTAAATAAAAAATTAAAAAAAAGAGCACAGCACAGCCCCGTCTGTCCTGTCAGCCAATCAGAGCGTGTCCTCTCTGTGCAGTGAGCCTGGAGAACGTGCTGTGTGACGTGAAGGACCTGCAGCGCGGCATGGAGCTCACCTGGCGGGAGTTCAGCGTGCAGCACAACGCCACGCTCAAAGACTTCATCAGCCGGCACGAGTCCCGACTCAGCAAGCTGCAGGAGGACGCACGCATCGCAGAGGCGAGCGCGCACACACACACACACACACACAGGTCATCAACACACTCACCAGCTAATGTGCTAACGTGCTAACCGGCCATGTGTCCTTCAGGACGCCTTCGAGGACGTGGTCAAGTTCTTCGGCGAGAGCTCCAAGACGATGCCGCCGTCCGTCTTCTTCCCCATCTTTGTTCGCTTCATTAAAGCATACAGGGTGAGTTTAACAGAACGCCACAGGCCCCGCCCCCTGGTCTGAAGCTCCACCCACAGTGAGCATGTGTTGTAGCTCCACCCACAGCGAGCATGTGTTGTAGCTCCACCCACAGCGAGCATGTGTTGTAGGGCTGGGACGATATGCTTTTTGATTCTTCTACGATTTTTTGGATGGCGATTCGATTTAAATTGTGATTCTACAATATTGCCGATTCTCTCGATTTTTAGTCTGCATTTTTAACATTTATCTGCACACAAATACTGTAGGAACCTATAAATTAACATTAGGGGTGGGAGAAAAAATCGATTCACATAAATATCACAATATCTTATTTATCTTTTTTTTTTTTGGGGGGGGGGGGGGGGGGGGGGTAATATTGTGCAATGTGCATTTGTTAGCCTTTTTTACATACAGAGAGTACAGGTTTTGAAAAGGGTTTAAGTTCACTTTATAGATGTTAATTTATAGGCTCCTACAGTATTTGTGTGCAGATAAATGTTAAAAATGCAGACTAAAAATCGAGAGAATCGGCAATAATGTAGAATTGCAATTTAAATCGAATCACCACCCAAAAATCGTAGAAGAATCGGATCGGGAGAAAAGCATATCATATTCCCAGCCCTAATTAACATACTCCATTATAAAGTGAACTTAAACCCTTTTCAAAACCTGTACTCTCTGTATGTAAAAAAGGCTAACAAATGCACATGGCACAATATTTTAAAAAATCGATTTAAAAATCGTCAAAAAAGATATTGCGATATTTATGTGAATGGATTTTTTCTCCCAGCCCTAATGTGTTGTGTTTCCTGTGTGCAGCTGGCGGAGGAGGAGAACGAGCAGCGGCGGCGCCAGGAGCAGATGCTGCTGGAGAAGCTGGAGCAGGAGGAGCAGCAGGAGGAGGAGGAGGCCACCAAGGTAAGAGCCGCGCACGCCGCCGTGTTCACAGCTGAGAGTCACGTCAGCGTCTGACTCTGCCTCCCTGACCTCTAACCCCGCCCCCTGACGTCTGACCCCGTCCCCCAGTCTCCCTCCCACAGGGGGAAGCGGCAGCAGCAGGAGCTCCTCACTGAGCTGAGACGGAAACAAGGGAAAGACAGTCGCCATGTTTACGAGGGGAAGGACGGCGCCATCGAGGACATCATCACAGGTAGACGCTGCGTCCTGGCGCTCTGTTCACGCCACGTGTTCCCTCTCTGTCGTCTGATTGGCTGTTCACGCCACGTGTTCCCTCTCTGTCGTCTGATTGGCTGTCTCATCTGGTTTTACCTGCAGCGCTGAAGACCGTCCCCTTCACGGCCCGATCGGCCAAACGCAGCTCTCGCTTCTTCTGCGACCCCGCCCACAGCGAGGAGCACTACTGAGGACGGCGAGCGTCTTCAACTGGCCACGCCCACTTCTAATCAATGGGACCAATTAGCACTTTGAACATTTCTGATCGATCGATGTGAACTGTCGACATCACGATTTGTTGTTTTATTCTGTTTGTACGGACGAGGACGAGGAGCCCGGACGCCACCGGACCCGTGACCTCTGACCCCTGTGTCAGTACCCGATCCGTACCCGGAACAAGATCCATTCCAGACGCTTCTGCGCATGCGCCAGCAATGCTAACTGCTAGCTTAGTGATAGAGCAGCCAAAAGTCGCTGTAGCGCTGTTAAAACGTAACTTAATGCGAGAAAGTCACAGTTTAGAGTCCTATCTATGGTCAGTTTATCCAACTGACGTCTGTTTGGAAGTTTGCTCTGAGGTTTTGGGAGAAGTGCAGAGCTAGCTGGGAGCAGCCACCGGGAGCTAGCTTGCTGCTCGGCTCATCTTAGAGGCAGCAGCGGCCCGCTGAGGGGATCGAACCTGTGATCGACTGGTCAGCTTACGTCGTCACGCCGGTGGAGAAAGCAAGCAGATTAATTTATGGTCTCAGTGACTAGTTTGTGTAAATGAAAAGTGAAGCTTCAGGAGGAGCTGGTCAGAGGAGCAGAAATCACCACATTTACATCAATAAATAAATGTTTTACAATTAACTGATCATCTACATTAAATAAAAATAAATTTAATTTAATTTAATCTAATCAGAAATAGAACAGAGGGGAATTCGTTGCAACGTGCTTGTGTTTTTCACAAAGAACGTCTCTGTTTTCATGCATATCCGCGGTGTCTGTCATGAACTTAGAGAAGGGAGGATGTGCGTGCGCATGCGCAGAAGCGTCTGGAACGGATCGTGTTCCGGGTACCGATCGGGCACTGACACCCTGACCCCAGACCTCTGACCTCTGACCTGTGGACTCAGGTGGTCCTGGTTCACCTGCAGGGGGCGCTAGCTGTGACACATCAACTGGTTCTGGTTCTGGTTCTGGTCCTGGTCCTGGGTCTGGGTCTGGTTCCGGTTCTGGTCCTGGTCCTGGTTCTGGTCCTGGTTCTGGGTCAGCAGGTCTGTGGTTCTGGGTTCCTTCAGTCGTGTCGTTAACTGGTTCTTGTACAGGGTTCCACTTCACCACATCGTGTTCTACTGTGTTCTACTCAACCAATCAGCAGAGGCCGAGTCTGGACACGCTAACAGTGTTAGCATCAAGTGTTAGCATCAAGGGTTAGCATCAGGTGTTAGCATCAAGTGTCAGCCTCAAGTGTTTGCATCAGGTGTTAGCCTCAAGTGTTAGCATCAGGTGTTAGCATCAGGTGTCAGCATCAGGTGTTAGCGCCAGACTCTGTTCATCACAAACCGCCGCCACTGAACCGCTGCTGTTCACCGGTTAGCTGGTTACCTGGTTAACCGTTTAGCTGGTTATCTAGTTAACCCATTAGCTGGTTATCTAGTTCGCCTGTTAGCTGGTTATCTAGTTAACCCGTTAGCTGGTTATCTAGTTAGCCTGTTAGCTGGTTATCTAGTTAACCGGTTAGCTGGTTATCTAGTTAACCGGTTAGCTGGTTATCTAGTTAACCTCTTTGCGGCACCAGAATCGCAGCAGCATCTTAAACCTGTTTTCCTGTCGAGTGTCACTGACCTGTAGTTGGAGGCGTCGCTGTAACGACGACACGTGGAGAACTCACTCTCCTCCAACATGAAGAAAGAGATTCTGCTGCTGAGGCTCTGGTCAGGACACACCTGGACGCCACCTGGACGCCACCTGTCCGTGTCTGAGAGGTTCTTCTGTGTCATGGTGCGAGCTAACAGGCTAACAGTTAGCTAACAGGCTAACAGACAGCGTCCAGCTCTCACCTGACGAAGGTAAATCTGGACAAACGAGGACAGAACCTGAAGAGACGGGGACAGTGACACTGTCCCTGTTTGTTTGGGCAACGTCCGTCCCTGAGACAAAATGCACAAAGCAGGACAGAGGGACACCCCCCCCCCCCCCCCCCCCCCCCCCATCAAAGATGTGAAGCAGCACAAACTTTTCTATGTGTACATATGTTTTCTAGACGCTGTAGCTCGTACTGTTCGTGTTTGTTGCTGGTGATTCTGCCCCTGGTGTGAGAATTAAACGCACCCTGTCACATGACCTCTGTTGCTTTAATACATTACCCACAATCCTCAGCGTCTCGCCTCGGCGCTGCACTTCACGCCTCGGAGGCTGAAGCACACTTTGTTTCCTGGAAGTATTTCACAATAAAAGTCTGGTGCCAATCAAACCATCAGTCGTTGCCATAGAGACAAATCTTTACACTTCTGACATTCATCTTCTTTTATTGATTTTTACATATTCATGAGTTTGGTTAATCTAATTGGCTCGTGGATGTCCTTGTTTCTGATTGGCTGACAGCCCTCACTTCCTGCCCGGGATCCGCGCTGATTGGCTGGAACATCGTCACCCAGAGAAACAGTTTGAAGGTCGACCTTTGACCCCAAGGCCTGTCACCTGCAGACACACACACACACACACACACACACAGTGTGACTGACACTGACATCACAGGTGCGCTACAGGTGAACCCTGAACCTGAACTCGACCCACCCTGAACGTGTGTCCAGCGAGCGGCTGCTGGCTGAGCTCTGATTGGCTGAGGCCCCCACTGCCCGAGGTCACGTAGAGGTCAGCGTAGTCCGCACCGCCGAAACAACAGGAAGTGATGTTCTTCACTGGGAGGGAGACGGTCGCCAGCCGCACACCTGAGGACCGATGACATCATCACCATGCTATGACATCATTACCACGCTGTCAGCTTAGTCACATGACAGCACCTGGTTACTCAGGTTTACTCACTAGTTACCTGGTTACTAGTTGCTCCAGTGGTTTAGTCTTCTCACTACACAATACAACGCAGTAATACTTCAGTCATACTTCAGTAATACTTAAGTTTACCCGCTACAACGTGGTCGACCAGCAAAACTGACATCAGACCCAACTCTAAACATTTAAAATCCAGTTTAAAAACATTTATGATATATACGACACCACTGACCAGTTTAACCAGTGACTAACCAGTAACTAACCAGTTTAACCCATTTAACCAGTAACTAACCAGTTCAACCAGTAACTAAATAGTTTAACCAGTAACTAACCAGTTCAACCAGTAACTAAATAGTTTAACCAGTAACTAACCAGTAGCTAACCAGTTTAACCAGTAACCAACCAGTAACTAAGCAGTTTAACCAGTAACTAAGCAGTAACTAACCAGTTTTAACCAGTGACTAACCAGTTTAACCAGTAACTAACCAGTGACTTTAACCAGTAACTAACCACTAACCAGTTTAACCAGTAGCTAACCAGTAACTAACCACTAACCAGTTTAACCAGTTTAGCCAGTAACTAACCAGTTTAACCGGTAACTAACCAGTTTAACCAGTAACTAAGCTGTAACTAACCAGTTTAACCAGTGACTAACCAGTAACTAACCAGTTTAACCAGTGACTAACCAGTTTAACCAGTAACTAACCCGTTTAACCAGTAACTTACCAGTTTAACCAGTAACTAACCCGTTTAACCAGTAACTTACCAGTTAACCAGTAACTAACCAGTTTAACCAGTAACTAACCAGTGGCGGGGCCGATGTGGATGACTCGTCCTCCGGCGTAACAGGCGACCCACAGACGACCTTCAGCGTCCACCGTTTAACCAGTAACTAACTAGTTTAACCAGTAACTAACCAGTTTAACCAGTAACTAACTAGTTTAACCAGTAACTAACCAGTTTAACCAGTAACTAACTAGTTTAACCAGTAACTAACCAGTTTAACCAGTGACTAACCAGTTTAACCAGTGACTAACCATTAGCTAACCAGTTTAACCAGTAACTAACCAGTAGCGGGGCCGATGTGGATGACTCGTCCTCCGGCGTAACAGGCGACCCACAGACGACCTTCAGCGTCCACCGTTTAACCAGTAACTAACTAGTTTAACCAGTAACTAACCAGTTTAACCAGTAACTAACCAATAACCAGTAACTAACCAGTTTAACCAGTAACTAACCAATAACCAGTAACTAACCAGTTTAACCAGTAACTAACCAGTAGCTAACCAGTTTAACCAGTAACTAACTAGTTTAACTAGTAACTAACCAGTAGCTAACCAGTTTAACCAGTAACTAACTAGTTTAACCAGTAACTAACCAGTAGCGGGGTCGATGTGGATGACCCGTCCTCCGGCGTAACAGGCCCACAGACGACCTTCAGTGTCCACCGTTTAACCAGTAACAGACCAGTAGCTAACAGGTTTAACCAGTAACTAACCAGTTTAACCAGTAACTAACTAGTTTAACCAGTAACTAACCAGTTTAACCAGTGACTAACCAGTTTAACCAGTGACTAACCATTAGCTAACCAGTTTAACCAGTAACTAACCAGTAGCGGGGCCGATGTGGATGACTCGTCCTCCGGCGTAACAGGCGACCCACAGACGACCTTCAGCGTCCACCGTTTAACCAGTAACTAACTAGTTTAACCAGTAACTAACCAGTTTAACCAGTAACTAACCAATAACCAGTAACTAACCAGTTTAACCAGTAACTAACCAATAACCAGTAACTAACCAGTTTAACCAGTAACTAACCAGTAGCTAACCAGTTTAACCAGTAACTAACTAGTTTAACTAGTAACTAACCAGTAGCTAACCAGTTTAACCAGTAACTAACTAGTTTAACCAGTAACTAACCAGTAGCGGGGTCGATGTGGATGACCCGTCCTCCGGCGTAACAGGCCCACAGACGACCTTCAGTGTCCACCGTTTAACCAGTAACAGACCAGTAGCTAACAGGTTTAACCAGTAACTAACCAGTTTAACAGGTAACTAACTAGTTTAACCAGTAACTAACCAGTAGCAGGGTCGATGTGGATGACTCGTCCTCCGGCGTAACAGGCGACCCACAGACGACCTTCAGCGTCCACCGTCATCCCGTCAGGAAACCCCTCCCCCTCCTCCATACGGTACACTACACGCCGGTTACCTAGGCAACAACACACACACACACACACTTTTAACAATTCTGTTTTGAACAAGATGGCGTTACCAAGGTAACCAGAATGGCGTGTAGAATAAACAATATACACTGTTACCTAGGTAACCAGAGTGTGAATCGTAGTCAAAGGCGTCGACCGTCAGAGACAAACTGTCGATGTAGAAAAACGTCTTCTGATCCAGAGACCAGTCCAGACCGTTGGAAATGTCCACCTGAGAGACAGACAGGTAGACAGACAGGTCAGTCCACCTGAGAGACAGACAGGTAGAGAGACAGGTAGAGAGACAGACAGACAGACAGACAGACAGACAGACAGACAGACAGACAGCTACCTGGCTCAGGTGTTTGGTCACGGTGAGGTCAGAGGTCACGGCGTACAGCGAGCCTTGCTGACTCTTCACGTCCAGTTTTGGCTCCGCCTCCATCGTACCTGGGACACATCATTGTTACCACGGCAACAGGGAAACGTGACCAGAGGCGTGACCAGACTCACCTGCCAGCAACCGTCCAATCGGATCGACTTTCCCGTCGTTGAGTCGGTTGTTGGGTTTGTCCTCATCCACCTCCACCAGTGATGTCATCGCCTGAGTCGACCAATCAACAGCCACGATGCTGCGTCCAACGCCTGCCACGTAACCACCGGACCTCCGAGGAACTGCGAAGCCCACGGTGTCAGCTGAGGACAGACAGGTAGACAGACAGACAGGTGAACTCAAACTGACCAATGAGCTCAGCCAGATATTCCCTGCGTGCTGATTGGCCGACCTGTCTCCACTGTCTGGATCTGATTGGTCTCCGGACTCCAGCGATGGATCTTCTTCCCATTGATGTCGACGAACAGAAGCGTCTGCTCTGGCTCCTCCCACACGGGCCCTTCACCAATCAGAGCGCTCACTTTCACCACAGACTCCACCTTCACGGATGACATCTTCACCTGGCTGCGTCGACCAATCACTGAGCAGGAATCGGGTCACCTGTTTCTATAATAACAACACGTCACAGTCAAATACCGACACTGGAGCAGATACATAAATATATATAAATATACATTAATGTCACAGTACACAATAATACACAATAAAACACAATAAAACACAACTCTGTCTGGAAGTCGCTCCCTTAACCCTAAAGTTTCCCAGAGGAAGTTCTCTAGTAGCCTAAACAATAACACAATAAGACACAATAAAACCCTTCCTAGTGTTCACACATCAACACAACACAAAGTGAGTCTCAGTACAACAACTGTTGCTGTTGTTATAAACTCTGCTCATCATGTACCAGCAGGTGGCGCTGCTGCTGCTGCTGCTGCTGCTGCTGCTGCTGCTGCTGCTGCTGCTGCTGCTGTTGCTGTTGCTGTTGCTGCTGCTGCTGCTGCTGCTGCTGTTGCTGTTGCTGCTGCTGCTGCTGCTGCTGCTGCTGCTGTTGCTGTTGCTGCTGTTGCTGCTGCTGCTGCTGCTGCTGCTGTTGCTGCTGCTGCTGCTGCTGCTGCTCCACAGTAAAGAGGATAAAGTTACTGACATCGGTCTGTAATAGATTACTACTCTATAGAGAGTACAGGTTACACCAGCACTGCACTACTATAGATTCTCATTTAATTATTATTATTATACATTAAACTGGTGACTGCAGTGAAGTTAGTTTTAAGTTGGATATTTGACAGACATTCGCTCCTTCTCAATACATTAAACATTCATAGAAAATATAAGATGTGTTCAAATGCAATAAAAACAGGTGTGTGTCATAGATGAGGCTTAGCCCTACCGTCCTGTGTTGATTTTGAGCCAACAGGTCACATGACCTGGGAGTTATTGTGCTCTAACTCTCATATTTACTGTATAAAATATATTTAAAAAATGAATGTGACCTGTTGGCTCAAAATCAACACAGGACGGTAGGGCTAAGCCTCCTCTATGACACACACATGTTTGTATTGCATTTAAACACATTTAATATTTTATGTGAATTTTTAATATATTTTATAGGTGTAAATATGAGCATTATAGCTCAATAACTCCCAGGTCATGTGACCTGTTGGCTCAAAATCAACACAGGATGGTAGAGCTAAGCCTCATCTATGACACACACCTGTTTTTATTGCATTTGAACACATCTTATATTTTCTATGAATTTTTAATGTAGGCTATTGAGAAAGAGCGAATATCTGTCAAATATCCAACTTAAAACTAACTTCACTGCAGTAAACTGGACACTGACCTTTGACTGAATGGTTGATGACGTAACACGAACACAGTTTTAACAATTAACCTCAGAGTTCCTGCACGTGAACTACCTATTTTACTTGTAATACTCCAGTATCATCATTACTGCACGTTACTCTTCCGTTACTCCGGTTTGAGCTCGGACTCGTCGCTGCTGACGCTGCAGGAATCGAACTTCGGACTTTGAATCACCGCAGTTTTCTACTCGGTTTGTTTAACGTGTTTTAGTTTTGGTGCGTTCAGGCTTCAAGTTACAACTCTGCAGCGTTACAGGCAAGTTACCGGTTAATACTGAGCTCAGTTCACAGGTGGGAAGTTACGAGTTTGGGTCGGAAAAACACGAGTTACCTGGTGACGTCACTCTTCTCCGTACTGGGACCAGCTCGTGAGCCTGGTTCGGTGAAACAACACACATGAATACACAGACAGACACACACTCACCTGCTGGTTCCGCTCGCGCTGTGGACAGAGTTGTCGGATCACGTGACAGCGGCCCAGTCTCCGCCCCCACGTGACTCGGTGAAGAGTTCACGTTTAAAGATCAGCCGTGTTGATCTGATATCGATCCAACTGATCAATAACTGCGTCAGACTGAACGTGGATCAATATTGACTCAGTGTTAGTGAACCAGCGTCTCTGCGGTGGGCGGGGCCTGGACGCCGCGGCTTCTGCATGGTGATTGGAGGATCTGTCTGAAGCCCCGCCCCCAGAGCGTTTAGATGAAGTCAGGAGACAAATTGCAGCTCAGGTCCAATATTTATACATTTATATTTATAATTTATACATTTTCATATTTATATTTTACGATCAGACTCAATAAAACACAGCTGCTGCGTTTCCTTGTTTTAGTTTAATAAAGTTGTAGTTGGATGTGATGAGTTTCTCCTCAGACCGACGCCGTCATGAGACCCAACACGTTTCAAACGAACAAAGAAGAAACGAGACGAAACAAAACATTCATAAACGTTAATAACATTTAATAACTGTTTCTCCTTCACAATAAAACGTCTCCGGCTCGAGGCTTTTAATGTGAAGCAGCAGCAGGAAACGTTGGTCTGGTCAGCAGAGACCCATCGGACCAGAACCAGAACCTGGAGGGAGGCAGAACTCAGGCTCCGGTCCGGCTCCGTCTCATTGTTCACAATCAACATCAGTAGAACAGAGACATGAAGGCTGTGGATTAAAGGGATAGTTCACCCAAAATTCAAATTTCACTCATTGTCTACTCACCCTCATGTCGACTAAGAGCTGTGAGAATTTTCAGAGTCCTCCGTTCCTTCTCTGAGTTACGGGGGGGTCCGTGCAGCAGTATTTGTCCATATAATGGTTGTGAATGGATACCAACTTTCTTCGTCCAAAAAGACACACCAAAAAACATCCAAATACCTCCATAGTGCTCATCTGTAATGTCCCTCTGGTATTGAAGCCCCCGACATGAGAAATTGTTCCGCCGGACACAGGAAGAGCAGTGAACCGAGACACTGGGAGATTCCGCTACAAACAAGCTTAAAATATAGACTTATATATTTGTTATTTTTTCGGAACAATTGACCTTTCGCAAAACCCCGCCCCCGAACGGTCATTGTCCAATCAGACATCATAGCAACCGTTACTATGTAAACAAGGTCCGTCAAGCTTCGGACCTCCGACAAGCAAAGTGTATTGTCGGACAGTAGTTACCTGAAGAGTTTGGCTGGGGGAGTCGTGTTCTTTCCCTTCCCAAAGCTGAAAACACAACAGGAGAGGTGCCTCCCCCCCCCACACCCCGCAGCCGGACCCTTCTCCCACTCCCAGCTAAATGTCAGGAAAATAAACAAGCATAGGCTACATAGCCTATATCTGCTCCAAGGTAAGCTAGCAGGACTAGGGCTGTATCCGAAATCACTCACTACTACAGTGTTTCCTCTAGGATTTTTTTAGGGGGGGGGGGGCGATCGGACCTTACAACTTTCACTTTCACCAACCACTGCTGCAGCATGCGCGCTTCTCTCTCTCTCGCTCTGTGTGTGTAAATGTCAATAACAAACAGCGCTATGAGGAGATGAATGAACGGAAGACATGCAGCGGTGTATTTGCGACAATTTAAAAAAAATAGAAGGAGCTGTACGTATGAGGAAACACTGTAGCCTACTATAGTGTACTTCCACAGATTGAATCCTCTCGGTGGGGAGAAAAAAGAAAAGAAGAAGCTCTGGTCTCGGTCCGCGACACAAACACCATGTCCTGTTACCCGTATTCTCTTGCAGATGCGCCACATGATGCAATTATGAATCGATAAAAGCCGTATTTTGATCATCATTATGTTTACATTGTGACCACGCAATTTTGTAGTGGTGTCAGAATGTTTAGTGATTATTAATATTCATAAATATAGCGCTCATATGCCTCTGAGCAAGACGCTCAATATAAAAACACTGTTGACACTCGGGCAGCATCGAGAAGCTTGTCGGGCTAGCAACGGTAACTAAGGGGGGCGGAGCTTTTGCGAAAGGTCAATTTCTCATGTCGGAGCTTCAACACAAGAGGGACATTACAGACGAGCAGTATGGAGGTATTTGGATGTTTTTTGGTGTGTCTTTTTGGACGAAGAAAGTTGGTATCCATTGACAACCATTATATGGACAAATACTGCTGCGCGGACCCCCCCGTAACTCAGAGAAGGGACGGAGGAAATTCTCACAGCTCTTAGTCCACATGAGGGGGAGGAGATAATGAGTGAAATCAGAATTTTGAGTGAACTATCCCTTTAAGAGGTCAGGGGGCGGAGTCTGAGCGTGAAGCAGTGCAGCTCAAATAGAACCACCGAAGAAGAAGCCGGTGCAGTTTTTGGCGGCGGCCCTGGTCTCACTTCTTGGCGGCGGCGGCTCTGGCGCGGTTCAGCTTGTCCAGCAGCGGCCGGTCGGAGGCGGAGCAGCGGGACAAAACCGCCGCCATCTCCGACTCGTTACGGCGCTCGATGGCGGCGTCGGCGGCACCCTCCAGGTCGCTGGAGAGGAGGAGGAGAAGAAGAGGAGGGGGAGGAGTCAGCTGAGTGATGATGTCACTGTGATGATGTCACGGCGCCGCCTCTTACCTGACGGCCAGGTGAGCTTTGACCTTCTGCTCAGGCGTCACCTTGGAAACGTACTTCTTGGCTTCGTACTTGTTGTTGCTCTTCATACAAACTTCAACAAACGGCTGAAGAAGAGACGGAGCAAAGGCTCATGGGAAATGTTGTTCACCTTCATTTGAACGCATTAAACCTTTATTGACAACGGCCACGTGAACAATGTGTCTTACCAAGTAGCCAATGGGAGACTTCTTACTCTTAGAGAACTTCTCTAGCTCCTCCCACTCCTCCTTCTCCGCCAGAGACTTCAGCTTCAGCCACCAATACCTGGACAGGTGAGACAGAGAGACAGGTAGAGACAGACAGGTGAGACAGAGAGACAGACAGGTGAGACAGACAGACAGGTGAGACAGACAGGTAGAGAGACAGACAGACAGGTAGAGACAGACAGGTAGAGACAGACAGGTAGAGACAGACGGGTAGAGAGACAGACAGGTAGAGAGACAGACAGGTAGACAGACAGGTAGAGACAGACAGGTAGAGAGACAGACAGGTAGAGAGACAGACAGACAGGTAGAGACAGACAGGTAGAGACAGACAGGTAGAGAGACAGACAGGTAGAGAGACAGACAGACAGGTAGAGACAGACAGGTAGAGACAGACAGGTAGAGAGACAGACAGGTAGACAGACAGGTAGAGACAGACAGGTAGAGAGACAGACAGGTAGAGAGACAGACAGACAGGTAGAGACAGACAGGTAGAGACAGACAGACAGGTAGAGAGACAGACAGGTAGACAGACAGGTAGAGACAGACAGGTAGAGAGACAGACAGGTAGAGAGACAGACAGACAGGTAGAGACAGACAGGTAGACAGACAGGTAGACAGACAGGTAGAGAGACAGACAGGTAGAGAGACAGACAGACAGGTAGACAGACAGGTAGAGACAGACAGGTAGAGAGACAGACAGGTAGACAGACAGACAGGTAGACAGACAGACAGACAGACAGGTAGACAGACAGACAGACAGGTAGAGAGACAGACAGGTAGAGAGACAGACAGGTAGAGACAGACAGGTAGAGAGACAGACAGGTAGAGAGACAGACGGGTAGAGAGACAGACAGGTAGAGAGACAGACAGGTAGAGAGACAGACAGACAGGTAGAGAGACAGACAGGTAGAGAGACAGACAGGTAGAGACAGACAGGTAGAGAGACAGACAGGTAGAGAGACAGACGGGTAGAGAGACAGACAGGTAGAGAGACAGACAGGTAGAGAGACAGACAGGTAGAGAGACAGACAGGTGAGACAGACAGACAGGTGTCTGTGACTTCACCTCTTGTCGGGGACTCTGAAGTCTCGGTACAGCTGCTCCGTCTGCTTGTGGAGTCCCAACGCCAGCAGAGCCTCCATGGTTGCCTGGAGACACCACGCATCACAGGTGACATCACAACACAGGAAGTGTCTTCATCATCTCCTTGTTTGTAATTGGTCATATTTATTTAAAGCCCCGGTACGGAGCTTTTAACTGGATAGGCTAAAGTCTCTGGTTTCTGCTGATGTGTCTCTGTTTCCTACAACAGCAAATGAGCCCTGTCAGTGCCCGATCCGTACCCGGAACACGATCCGTTCCAGATCCGCTCTGCGCATGCGCATGCGCACGCACATGCACACTTCCCCCCTTCTTTTAGTTTACGGCAGACACCGCGGATATGGACAGAGACGTTCTATGAGGAAAAACACAAGCACGTCGCAACGAATTCCCCTCTGTTCTATTTCTGATTAAATTTAATGTAATGTAGATCGATCAGTTAATTGTAAAACATTTATTTATTGATGTAAATGTGGTGATTTCTGCACATACAGACAGCAGCAAGTCAGCACTGCTCCTCTGACCAGCACACACCTGAAGCTTCACTTTTCATTTACACAAACTAATCAATGAGACCATAAATTAATCTGCTCCTTTCTCCACCGGCGTGACGACGTCTGGGTGACCGATCGATCACCTCAGCCGGCCGGCTGCTGCCTCTGAGATGAGCCGAGCAGCGAGCTAACGTTAGCTCCCGGTGGCTACTCCCAGCTCTGCTCCCAGCTAGCTCTGCACTTCTCCCAAAACCTCGGAGCAAACTTCCAAACATACGTCGGTTGGATAAACTGACCACAGATTAGGACCCTAAACTGTGACTTTCTCGCATGAAAAAATATTTAAAATTAATAAAGTGACGTTTTAACAACGCTACGGCGGACTTTTAGCTGCTCTACTGCTAGGCTATCAGTTAGCATAGCTTTGAAGCTAATGCCGTAAAACGGCGCATGCGCAGAAGTCTGGAACGGATCGTGTTCCGGGTACGGATCGGGCACTGACAAGCCCATCAGAGTGTCGTCTAATTCTGACCAAACCATACCAATAGATACATTACGCTGCTAAAACAAGAAAAAAAGGAAGTCCAGTCTTCTTTCCGACGTTTCCAAAACAAATCTACACGCGCCGGCCAGACAAACGGGGAAATCAACACTACATGAAAAGTCTGTACAGGGGCTTTAAAGGGGACCTATTATGCTTTTCCAGCTTTTCAGACTTTTGTATATGTTTAAAATGTTGGATAATGGTTCTAGAGGCCGTGGAAGTGTCATATCATGAGGTTAATGCATTTGGAGGTAAACCCTGCTAGATGATTGGGATTTCTCTGCACACCTGTTACACTCAGTTGCACTGACTTTTTTTGACATGAGGCACGCCATGACATCATGGCGTGCCGGACTCCCCTACATGGTCATGCCGAGGTCTCTGCTCCAGCCGGCCCCGCCTCCTCCCATGTTGCTCTGTTGTGGCTGGGGTCACAGCGGAGAGTGGAGCGGACTACTTCCTACTTCTTCCCTGCATGTTTTAGCGCTGTAGCGTCACTTTACTGAGTTTTATTTAGAAGTTTACGCCGACGTTTCATGTAAGTGAAGCTGTACCTGTGTGAGCAGCGACGTACCGCCGGGGCGACGTTGTTCGTCGGACCGACGTAACGCTGGACCGCCGGAGCACCGGAGCTCCGGAGCTGCAGCGGCTCCTCACACAGGCAGAGCCCGTCTGCAGGCCTCCTTGGCCGGGCGGGCGTCCGTGCTCATCGCGGTAGTGAAAACCATCGCTAATAAACATACCCGCAGGTTTTTTAGACGTTTACCACCGTGTGGTTAGTCTTTTTAGGAGATAAATGTTGGTCTCATTGATGAAATCTTACAATTGTGGCTGTTGAATTAGTTTGAATGAAAAGTGAAGCTGTGAGAAGGAGGAGGAGAGGAGGTGCAGTGCTGCGGAGCTCTGTAGTCTATGTGCACAAATCACCACATTTACATCAATAAATAACTGTTTTACAATGAACTGACCAGTCTGCATATATTTTAATTTATTTTTGCATTTTTATATTACATGTTACATGGTTACAGTAGCCTACATGGCAAAGACTACTCTATACCATCTTTGGTTAGGGTAAGACTAGGTCATGGGCACATTTCATTACACAATGTAGACTGGTCAGATGCAGACTGGAGATCTGGCAATTTGCCTACTGCAGATTTAGCTTTTGTTTGCATACTACATTTTGGCCAAATCAGTATAGGTACTAGTAGTAGACATCGTCATGGTAACGCAATGCTGAGGGAGTGGTTCATTTGCATTTAAAGGGAGGGGCCACTGAAACAGACCGTTTTGCACAGCCCTGTTTTTGAGAGGATGAACAGAGCTGTGATGTTTTGACCGAAGCACGTCACAGACATGTCTGTAAGACACCCAGGAACTATTTTAGTTTGTGCAAAAAGGAGCATAATAGGTCCCCTTTAAAGAAACAACATCAATTGCGCTCCGTTAGCTCCGCCCCCTGTAGCCCCGCCCCCTCCGTGTACCTGTAGGGACATTCCCAGTAGCCCCGCCCCCTTCTCGTCGTCCAGTTTGCGTTGAAAACGAAGGAGACGCATCTCGTCCTCTGTTGCCTGGAGACAAAATGTGACACATGTCACCTTAGCAACAACCTTAACAACCCATCTATATATGGACAGAACAGTCGACTGACAGATGTAGCCAATCATATACAGACGACTTTGCACCTTTGCAGCGAACTCGTTCTTGGCCTTGTTGTACTCGTCCACGGCGCTTTGAAGGAGAGAGAGACGACCTTCTAACCTCTAGAGGAGGAGACAGAGACAGAGACATGAGACACCACCTTCTAACCTCTAGAGGAGTTGGTCTCTAGACATGTTTTAAGTGGTAGTTAACCTGTAGTTAGAGGTAGTTAACCTGTAGTTAGTGGTAGTTAACCTGTAGTTAACAGTAGTTAACCTGTAGTTAGAGGTAGTTAGCCTGTAGTTAGTTGTAGTTAGCCTGTAGTTAACCTGTAGTTGGAGGTAGTTAACCTGTAGTCAGCGGTAGTTAACCTGTAGTTAGAGGTAGTTAACCTGTAGTTGGAGGTAGTTAACCTGTAGTCAGCTGTGGTTAACCTGTAGTTAGAGGTAGTTAACCTGTAGTTAACCTGTAGTTAGTGGTAGTTAACCTGTAGTTAACAGTAGTTAACCTGTAGTTAGAGGTAGTTAGCCTGTAGTTAGTTGTAGTTAGCCTGTAGTTAACCTGTAGTTGGAGGTAGTTAACCTGTAGTCAGCGGTAGTTAACCTGTAGTTAGTGGTAGTTAACCCGTAGTTAGTGGTAGTTAACCTGTAGTTAGCTGTAGTTAACCTGTAGTTAGAGGTAGTTAACCTGTAGTTAGCGGTAGTTAACCTGTAGTTAGTGGTAGTTAACCCGTAGTTAGTGGTAGTTAACCTGTAGTTAGCTGTAGTTAACCTGTAGTTAGAGGTAGTTAACCTGTAGTTAGCAAGAGTTAACCTGTAGTTAGAGGTAGTTCACCTGTAGTTAGCTGTAGTTAACATGTAGTTAGCGGTAGTTAACCTGTAGTTAGTGGTAGTTAACCTGTAGTTAGCAAGAGTTAACCTGTAGTTAGAGGTAGTTCACCTGTAGTTAGCTGTGGTTAACCTGTAGTTAACCTGTAGTTAGAGGTAGTTAACCTGTAGTTAGCGGTAGTTAACCTGTAGTTAGAAGTAGTTAACCTGTAGTTAGCAGTAGTTAACCTGTAGTTAGAGGTAGTTAACCTGTAGTTAGCAGTAGTTAACCTGTAGTTAGTTGTAGTTAACCTGTAGTTAGAGGTAGTTAACCTGTAGATAGTTGTAGTTAGCCTGTAGTTAGCGGTAGTTAACCTGTCCTTACCTTCTCCTTGTAGCTGACGGAGATGTAGTAGTTAACCTGTAGTTAGTTGTAGTTAGCCTGTAGTTAGCCTGTAGTTAGCGGTAGTTAACCTGTCCTTACCTTCTCCTTGTAGCTGACGGAGACGTAGTAGTTGCCGAGCTCCTGGTGGTCGTCGTCCTGGTTGTAAAGATCCTTCAGAGTCTCCTGCTCCTGCAGTTTACAGAACTGAAGCAGAAACCAATCAGTCAATCTATCCATCAATGATGGGATGGTGATGAAGATGAAGGTGAAGATGAAGATGAAGATGAAGATGAAGGTGAAGGTGAAGGTGGAGATGGAGATGGAGATGGAGATGGAGATGGAGATGGAGATGAAGGTGAAGGTGGTTACCTGTCTATAGAGACTCAGAGCGACCGGCTGGTTCCTCAGAGTCATGAAGAAATCTCCTCTGTTCATCTCGTTCTTCAGGTAACTGACGACCGTGTACACTGACCACAAGACAGGGACACGCCATCAGTGACATCATCACACAGAGACAAGGACACGCCGTCAGTGACATCATCACACAGAGACAAGGACACGCCATCAGTGACATCATCACACAGAGACAAGGACACGCCGTCAGTGACATCATCACACAGAGACAAGGGCTGTGTTCGAAATCACCCCCTATCACGGATGTAGTGCACTATATAGTGTGTTCGCCATTTTGTAGTGTTGTTTGAATTCTCCGCGATTAATTTCATCCACTATGTAGTGGATGACAAAACACCCACAATGCACCACGAAATTGAGTGAACAAGCGATGTACACTACTTTCTACTCCCGTATCCCACAATGCAATGCGGTCGTGTTTTGCCAGAGAAGAAGAGGAAGCTAATTAGCATGTTAGCTACGATTTATTTAGGCAATTTACCAAAAAAACTCCTCAGACGTATTTGCCTTCGCTCCGTTTGCCCGAGCAGCAGGAGTTTGGCAGCAGCATCCCAACATTAACAGGCAGCATTAAATCAATCTAATTAAGAAACTGTAGTAGAATATGTAGTAAACGATTTGACGAGCTAAGCTAATAGCCACAGAGCCGTTAACGGCTCACGGTCGGGACACACAACAGCAGTTTACCAAACCAAACTTCCGATATTTCAACAGTTTATTGTCTGAGAAACACAACCACACAGAATCACATCCTAAAATGTTCCCACAAGTGTCTGGTTTTTATTTTATGTGTCCGGTTTGTTTCATACGTCCATGGTTTGTTTACATGATTCTCGGCGCGTCTGCTTCCGTCACAGCAACACCTGGCGCATCAGCTGACGCAACCACGTCTAGTGTCCGAATTCTCCTCCCGTCGTTCCCTACATCGTGTACATGATGTAGTGCACTATATCATATACATGATGTAGTGGATAGGGAGTGAGTGAGTGGGTGATTTCGAACACAGCCAAGGACACGCCATCAGTGACATCATCGGGACACGCCCATCAGTGACATCATCTGCCTGTCACATGGGGGGGGACTCACCCAGGTCGGTGTCTCCGCTCTCCACAGCTTTGCTCAGCGCCAACTGACTCCTCTTCATCTTCAGCAGCAGAGGAACCTGCTCTCCAGACCGCGCCTCGAAGTCCAGCAGCTGGTCAATACAAGCACCGATCACCGATCAATACAGGCACCGATCACCGATCAATACAAGCACCGATCACCGATCAATACAGGCACCGATCACCGATCAATACAAGCACCGATCACCGATCAATACAGGCACCGATCACCGACCTCATTAATAAACAAACCAACACCTCTGGTGGTAGAGGCTCCCCCCCTCCCCACTAGGGTAGTGGGGTTAGGATTAGGGCTTAGTCTACTGTAGTAGTAGTAGTAGTAGTAGTAGTAGTACTACTACAGTAGTGGGGTTAGGGCGTAGCCTACTGCTGCAGATCCACTACCCTCGCCCCCTCCCTCCATCTGACCTTGGTCGGGAGGGGTGGGGTTAGATGGAGGGTTCCTGGTTCCTGGTTTTACCACTCTGGTAACCCTTCCCCCATGTGGGCAGGGGAGGGGGCATGGCTGTGGATCCACTACCCATCAACCCATTAAACCATCAACCAGTCAATCGTATCAATTGCATCCGGTTTGCCTGTTCACCTGCTGGCTTTAATCAACATCCCTTGCTTTTTCTTTTAGCTTTAGCTTTTTTTTCTTTTTTAGTATGTTTTTATTTGAATTTGTATCATAAGTATTTTACTCTATTTATTGCACCCCGCACTTTCTTTCTCCCTCTTCTCTTGGATTTGTTTGCCTTTGTTCTGTGTATTGTATATTATATATTTTGTATGGATGTTTTACATGTACATGGCAGCTGTCATAACTCCCTTGCCCAAGACAAATTTCCCCTGGTGGGACAAATAAAATTTATTTGATTTGATTTGATTTGATTTGATCAATACGAGCACCGATCACATCAATCACTGATCAATAAGGGATCAATCACCTTGATGGCGAGCTCGGTGCGTCCACACTCGTACGCCTTGGCGGCGATGTCGGAGTACGAGACGCCAGGTGAGTCTCCCACCTTCACGCACACGGCTCGAGCTATGGCCTCGTCTGATAGGTCCTTCTGCTGCACCTGATGATGACATCACAGAGGGGGCGGAGTCAGAGAACAGGTGAGGATGACATCACAGAGGGGGCGGAGTCAGAGGACAGGTGAGGATGACATCACAGAGGGGGCGGAGTCAGAGAACAGGTGAGGATGACATCACAGAGGGGGCGGAGTCAGAGGACAGGTGAGGATGACATCACAGGGGGCGGGGCCAGACTGACCTTGCAGGACGCCCAGTGTTTGAGAACTCGACTGACGCCCTGATAATCAGGAATCTTCAGGTAGCGACAGATCTCGATCGCCAACGGGTAAAACTGTCGATACACCAACCTGAGAGACAGACAGGTAGAGAGAGACAGGTGAGAGACAGACAGGTAGAGACAGAGAGACAGACAGGTAGAGAGAGAGACAGGTAACTCACCTGTCTATCAACACCTGCAGTGTCATCTGTTTAAATCTGAGGTCAAAGGTTAAGGAGTTTGTCAGTGTGCCATGATAACAGAGCGATGTCAGCGTTCATCTCCCATGATGCACCTGTGAGGATACTGTGTGTGCGTGAGCGGCAGCCCCACGCCGTTGTCCCTGACGGCGTTCAGCACGCGCAGCTCCCGGCACGTCGTCACAAACGAGTCGGAGCTGAAGTCGGTCAGGAAGCACTTCCCGAAGGATGCCGCCTGGGGACGGAGACATGGTGACATCACTGTGACATCACTGTGACATCACTGTGACATCACTGTGACATCGCTGTGACATCGCTGTGACATCGCTGTGACATCACTGTGACATCACTGTGACCTGTCTCACCCTCAGCAGAGACTTCTGGGTGTTGGTGTCGTACTCGTGGCCGGCTGCCTCCACACACTGTCTCACTGCTTCTCCCAGCATGCTTTGCTCCTTGATCTCCCTCAGGTACTCGTCAGCCTTCTGGCTCGACTTCTACACGCACAGAGAACAAAATATTAATCAGGGAGAGAAGCTGAGGTGTAGAGACAGACAGGTAGACACAGACAGACAGGTAGACACAGACAGACAGGTAGACAGGTAGAGACAGACAGGTAGAGACAGAGAGACAGGTAAAGGCAGACAGGTAGAGAGAGACAGACAGGTAGACAGACAGACGGGTAGAGAGACAGACAGGTAAAGAGACAGACAGACAGGTAGAGAGAGAGACAGGTGGAGAGAGACAGACAGGTAGAGAGAGAGACAGGTGGAGAGAGACAGACAGGTAGAGAGACAGACAGGTAGAGAGACAGACAGGTAAAGAGACAGACAGACAGGTAGAGAGACAGACAGACAGGTAGAGAGAGACAGACAGACAGGTAGAGAGACAGACGGGTAGAGAGACAGACAGGTAGAGAGACAGACAGGTAAAGAGACAGACAGACAGGTAGAGAGACAGACAGACAGGTAGAGAGACAGACAGGTAGAGAGAGACAGACAGACAGGTAGAGAGACAGACAGGTAGAGAGACAGACAGGTAAAGAGACAGACAGACAGGTAGAGAGACAGACAGGTAGAGAGACAGACAGGTAAAGAGACAGACAGACAGGTAGAGAGACAGACAGGTAAAGAGAAAGACAGACAGGTAGAGAGACAGACAGACAGGTAGAGAGACAGACAGGTAGAGAGACAGACAGGTAGAGAGAGACAGACAGACAGGTAGAGAGACAGACGGGTAGAGAGACAGACAGGTAGAGAGACAGACAGGTAAAGAGACAGACAGACAGGTAGAGAGACAGACAGGTACCTCGTACTCGCGGTGTGCCTCCAGCAGCAACGCTCCCGGCGCCATGGAGGCGATCTTGAAGATTTCCTGACAGACCAGAGGAACTTCCTGCAGCAGCTCCTGATTGGTCGACGACACGATACGAACGCCGTCCAGTTCTCCAACCAGGACGCACGAGTCCTCGAGGGGGAACCTGGGTCAGAGTTAGGGTCAAACTGGGCCAGACTGGGTCAAACTGGGCCAAACTGGGCCAAACTGGGTCAGGGTTAGGATCAAACTGGGTCAAACTGGGTCAGGGTTAGGGTCAAACTGGGCCAAACTGGGTCAAGCTGGGCCAAACTGGGTCAAACTGGGCCAAACTGAACCAGTCTGAACAAGTCCTGGTTTGAACCGGTCCTGGTCTGAACCTGTCTGAACCGGTCCTGGTCTGAACCGGTCTGAACCGGTCCTGGTCTAAACCGGTCTGAACTGGTCCTGGTCTGAAGGATACTGGACCGTGTCTCCACAGACTCCGGCCACCATCAGGACTCGGTCCCACATCAGAACCACAGACGGCTGCTGGCTCTTCGGCCGGCGACACCTGAGACAGGAGGTGAGACAGGTCAACAGGGAGTGAGACAGGAGGTGAGGCAGGTACAGAGGAGGTGAGACAGGGGGTGAGACAGGTCCTTTTTACCTGTCTCACCTCCTGTCTCACCCCCTGTGAGACAGGTCAAGAGGAGGTGAGACAGGTACAGAGAAGGTGAGACGGGTACAGAGGAGGTGAGACAGGGGGTGAGACAGGTCCTTTTTACCTGTCTCACCTCCTGTCTCACCCCCCTGTGAGACAGGTCAAGAGGAGGGTGAGACAGGTACAGAGAAGGTGAGACAGGAGGTGAGACAGGTCCTTTTTACCTGTCTCACCCCCTGTGAGACAGGTCAAGAGGAGGTGAGACAGGTACAGAGAAGGTGAGACGGGTACAGAGGAGGAGAGACAGGAGGTGAGACAGGTCAACGGGAGGTGAGACAGGTACAAAGGAGGTGAGACAGGAGGTGAGACATGTCAACAGGAGGTGAGACAGGTCAACAGGAGGTGAGACAGCAGGTGAGACAGGTGAGACAGGTCAACAGGAGGTGAGACAGCAGGTGAGACAGGTCCGTACCAGACCATCTGTCGGGGCGGCGTCGTCCTCTTGGTGTCCACCTGAGTCAGTTTGTCCTGCAGACAGAGAGACAGACAGAGAGACAGACAGAGACAACGGCCTGTCAGTCAAACAGGACCCCGCCCCTCAGGAGGAACTCTGACAGCTGATTGGACGGTGCAGCAGCTCACCTGCAGGTGGGACAGACCCGTCCACAGGTGTCCAGTGTCAGTGAAGAGAGACAGGTACTTGTAGCTGAAGGACACAGACATGTGGACAATGCTGCCGTCCTGAGGACCGAGACCTGGGGGGAACTGAGACAGACAGACAGACAGGTGAGAGACAGGCAGGCAGGTGAGACAGACAGACAGGTGAGAGAGAGACAGGTGAGGCTACAGGACACCTGTCTGTCACTCTCTCACCTGTCTGTCTGTCTCTCTATGTGCCTGTCTGTCTCTATATGCCTGTCTGTCTCTCTATGTGCCTGTCTGTCTCCCTCTCTGTCTTTCTGCCTGTCTCACCACTGCGGTGCAGGACGTGTTGTCCAGGACGAAGAGTTCCGGTCAGTTGGACAGGAGGACTTTGGTCTGTCTGTCTCTCTGTCTGTCTCTCTATGTGCCTGTCTGTCTGCCTGCCTGTCTGTCTCTCTGCCTGTCTCACCACTGCGGTGCAGGACGTGTTGTCCAAGATGAAGAGCTCCGGTCCGTTGGACAAGAGGACTTTGGTCTGTCTGTCCTGAGTGAGGATGAGCCATGACGACGGTTGCCCCTGGAGACCTGAGGACAGACAGACGGGTCAGAGAGAAAGACAGGTCTGACATTTAGACGGGGGGATTGACAGGTGTTACCTGGAACTTCAGGTAACCGGCGCAGCTTCAAGTCGTCAATGTTGGTTGCCAAGGTGAAGCGGGAGGATCCTGTTACTATGGCAACACCAGTCCCATAAGGAGAGTGGAAAACTTTGGCCTCCAACACCTGAGACTGGACCACTTCCTGTTGGACACGAGACACAGCTGGTTAGGAGACTAGTTAGTGGACTAGTGAGTAGACTAGTTAGTGGGCTAGTGAGTGAAATAGTTAGTAGACTGGTTAGTAGACTAGTGAGTAGACTAGTTAGTAGACTGGTTAGTAGACTAGTTAGGAGACTAGTCAGTAGACTAGTTAGTAGACTATTGAGTAGACTAGTGAGTGGGCTAGTCAGACTATTGAGTAGACTTGTGAGTAGACTAGTTAGTAGACTAGTGAGTGGACTAGTGAGTAGACTAGTTAGTAGACTAGTGAGTGGACTAATAGACTAGTTAGTAGACTAGTGAGTAGACTAGTTAGTAGACTAGTGAGTGGACTAATAGACTAGTGAGTAGACTAGTTAGTAGACTAGTGAGTAGACTAGTTAGTACACTAGTGAGTGGACCAATAGACTAGTTAGTAGACTAGTGAGTAGACTAGTTAGTAGACTAGTGAGTGGACTAATAGACTAGTTAGTAGACTAGTGAGTAGACTAGTGAGTGGACTAATAGACTAGTGAGTAGACTAGTGAGTAGACTAGTTAGTAGACTAGTGAGTAGACTAGTGAGTAGACTAGTTAGTAGACTAGTGAGTAGACTAGTTAGTACACTAGTGAGTGGACTAATATACTAGTTAGTAGACTAGTGAGTAGACTAGTGAGTAGACTAGTTAGTAGACTAGTGAGTAGACTAGTTAGTACACTAGTGAGTGGACTAATATACTAGTGAGTAGACTAGTTGGTAGACTGGTTAGTAGACTAGTTAGGAGACTAGTCAGTAGACTAGTTAGTAGACTATTGAGTAGACTAGTTAGTACACTAGTGAGTGGGCTAGTCAGTAGACTATTGAGTAGACTTGTTAGTGGGCTAGTGAGTGGTCTAGTTAATAGACTAGTTAGGAGACTAGTTAGTGGACTAATAGACTAGTTAGTAGACTAGTGAGTAGAGTAGTTAGTAGACTGGTGAGTAGACTAGTTTGTAGACTAGTTAGTGGACTAGTTAGTAGACTAGTGAGTAGACTAGTTTGTAGACTAGTTAGTGGACTAGTTAGTAGACTAGTGAGTAGACTAGTTAGTAGACTGGTTAGTAGACTAGTGAGTGGACTAGTTGGTAGACTAGTTAGCAGACTGGTTAGTAGACTAGTGAATAGACTAGTTAGTAGACTGATTAGTAGACTAGTTAGTAGACTAGTGAGTGGACTAGTTGGTAGACTAGTTAGTGGACTAGTTGGGTAAAGGTAAAGGTACTTTATTTGTCACATATACAGCTAGTACAGTGAAATTCTTTCTCTGCATTTAACCCATCCCTGAGGAGCAGTGGGCAGCCGCAGTGCAGCGCCCGGGGACCAACTCCAGATTATGAGCCAGTGCCTTTGGTCAAGGGCACTGACTGGAGGATCAGGCTAGCTGGCATGTTTTTAGTGTTTTTAGTTAGTAGTGAACTCCGACCTGTCCCATACTGAAGTGTCTCTTGAAGGATCCAAACAGGTCGTAGATCAGAACCGATCCGTCCTCCTGGATACACAACAGCTCATCACTGACCGTCCAACCCAGCTGGACCACAGGACCGCTCTTCCACTGAGAGACAGACAGGTAGGAGAGACAGACAGGTCAGAGACAGAAAGGTCAGAGACAGACAGGTAGGAGAGACAGACAGGTCAGAGACAGAAAGGTCAGAGACAGACAGGTCAGAGACAGACAGGTAGGAGAGACAGACAGGTCAGAGACAGACAGGTTGGAGAGACAGACGGGTCAGAGAGACAGACAGATGAGAGAGAGAGACAGACAGGTAGGAGAGACAGACAGGTGAGAGACAGACAGGTAGGAGAGACAGACAGGTCAGAGAGACAGACAGGTGAGAGAGAGAGACAGACAGGTGAGACTCACGGGGAAGCTGGCGATAGAAACTCCAGACGCTGAGTAAATCTCTAACTGAGGACGAGAACTGGGAGAACGTCTGAGAGGTTCTCTGAGGAGAGCTGAGAGAGAAATACAGAGATGTATATGTGTATATTTATATTCATGTATATATATATATATATATATATATATGTGAGGTGTGTACCTATGGGTCCTCCGTAAGGAGCTGCAGCCACCAGACTGTCTCTCAGTCCGTCTCTCAGGCTCCAGCTCATCTCATACAGCTCCGTCTTCCTGCACACACACACACACACACACACACGCACACACACACACACACACACACACACACACACACACACACACACACACAGGAAAACATAAACAAATGTTTTATTTATTTAATGCTGTGGCAAGGCAAGGCAATTTTATTTGTATAGTCCGTTTCTACCACCAGTTTGTCTCAAAGGGCTTTACATCCCATAATAACAACATCCTCTGTCCTTAGACCCTCTCATCCACTGAGGAAAAAGTCCATGGAAAACCCTTTTAACAGGGAAAACCAGGAGAAAGCTCAGGGTGAGCAACAGAGGAGGGATCCCTCATGCTGTTACAGACAAGAAAACAACAATTTATAGTTTATGACACAGAGTGTTTGTTTCTCTGTCACGTGACCCGCTGCTCATCTGACGTCACTCCATCATGTGACGATCCTGTCCTGCTAACAGGCTAACAGCTAAGCATAGACATACAGCTAACAGGCTAACAGCTAACAGCTAAGCATAGACATACAGCTAACAGGCTAACAGCTAAGCATAGATACAGCTAACAGGCTAACAGCTAACAGGTTGTGGTAGCAGAGCGACATGGTTCAGTAGCACTAGTAGAACCTCTATCAGGGCTGTTACTGAGCAGCAGCAGCGGACTCGAACCGGGACCAGGACTGACCGGTAGAAGGCGTCTCCCAGCGGGTTCCAGTTGGCCGTGATGAACGCCATGTCTCCGGGAGAGGAGGCAGGTTACCGGGGCAACGGGAGCGGTTGTATAGATGTGTCTATATGTTATATATAGTGTTATATAGATGTATGTGTAGAGGATCTGCTGCTCCGGCTCTGCTCCAGTCAGCTGACCACACAAACACCGTCTTCTTCTACGGCCCAATCAGCGGCACCACTTCCGGTGTGTCGCCCCCTGCCGGCCGACACGCGCCACGCAGGGTTAGGGTCATGACGTCACGAGATCGATATAAAGAGGGAAACTGATCAGTGATCGATCAATGAGCTGATTGATTAGTGTCTGATCGGTGTGTGTGTGTGTGTGTGTGTGTGTGTGTGTGTGTGTGTGTGTGTGTGTGTGTGTTACTTTAGTCATATGAACACACACACACACACACACACAGACACACACACACACACACACACACACACACACACACACACACACACACACACACATTTTAAACATTTTACCAAAATAAAAGCCTGAACTGTTTCAAACAAGCTGAACTTCAGAATAAAGTGTTGTTGTTGTTTTCACAGTGACAGGGAATTCCTGACGTTCCCAGAAAATCCAGTTAGACCACGACCCCGAGGCGCACACACGCACGCGCACACACACACACGCACACACACACACACACACACAGAGAAAGAGAGAGAGAGAGAGAGAGGAAGAGAGAGAGAGGTTTCCTTCCAGATGACTTCACCTCCCAAACACGAGAGAACACAAACAGCCTTTCAGCCCGTCGTCATGGTAACACACCCCTCCTCCTGGGTGTGGTCGAGCGACACAGAGAACTGAGAGAGAGAGAGAGAGAGAGAGAGAGTTAACCCTTGAGCTCCCAGCAGAGAGAAGCAGGGATCAATAATGTATGGATATATAACCTATAGATACATCTGATCAATAACTCCACTGGTCCATGTTTCAGTTCTGTCGTCAACAACTCGTCTCCTTCAGGCTTTTATTCTGAAAAGCAGCAGCAGAGAGCGGAGGTGAAGGGGTTAAAGGTGTGGACGTTTCCACAGGAAAGTTTTCCCTGCAGCCGACCAATCAGAGCGCAGCACTCGGAGAGAGAGAGAGGGCGGGCGAGGTAGAGTCACAGAGCAGGAAAACTCTTTCACGGTTTTGGTTTTTGGAGTTTTTCTCTGGACAGAATCGTCATGGTGACCACGGAGACCCACCAGAGCCAGGACCTGCTGGTCCCGACCCAGAACCAGAACCAGAACGTGGACCTGGACCAGGACCAGAACCAGAACCAGAACCTGGACCAGGACCAGCTGGAGGACGGCCCTCCCTCCCCGTCCTCGCTGGCGGCGGCTCTGGGCTCGGGGCCGGTCAACGCCATCACCGTCCTCACACTGCTGGACAAGCTGGTCAACATGCTGGACGCCGTCCAGGAGAACCAGCACAAGATGGAGGTGAGAGGGGGCGGGGCCAAACATCTGGACACCACTGACATGTTGACCTCGTGTCTCAGAACATCTGGACCAGAACAACTGGACCAGAACGTCGGGACCAGAACATCTGGACCAGAACATCTGGACCAGAACATCTGGACCAGAAGGACGGCTGCTGGTCCTCAGACCTGGGGAGGGGCAGGACAGATGTTTGACAGAAGCGATGAAGCTTCAAAGTCTCAATGATCAATCATCTATGTGTAAATTGTGTCTGACTGAGCAGAGAGAGTTTGATCTGTGGATGTTGATTGGTTGCTGGTTATTGACTGTCGGGTGATTGGCTGCTGGTTATTGACTGTGTGCTGATTGGCTGCTGGTTGTTGACTGTCTGCTGATTGGCCGTCGTCTCCAGGTGCACCAGGTGGAGATGGAGGGTGTGGTCAGAGGGATCCAGGCCGACATGACCAAGCTGTCCAAGAGCCACAGCCACACGTCCAACACCGTCAGCAAACTGCTGGACAAGAGCCGCAAGCTGTCGGTCACCATGAAGGAGGTCAGAGGTCACGCTGTCAGTCTGTCTTCACCTGTCTCACCTGTCTCTACCTGTCTCTACCTGTCTCACCTGTCTCTACCTGTCTCACCTGTCGTCTCTCCAGGTGCGTGATAAGATGGAGCGCCAGGGCGTCCAGGTGAGGAAGCTGGAGGCGAACCACGCCCACCTGATCAGCAGGAACAACTTCAGAGTCCTCATCTTCCAGGTATGACGTCATCGATAGACCCAATCTCCTTTTCTACTTCCGGGTAGAAAACCAGCACGTAATTTGAATGAGATCAATAGTAACGAACGAGAGTTTAGCTATATATCATATTTTTCACGTTCTATCACCGTTTAGACAAATCTAAAATGATTGAAGAAACATTACTATTTCTGTGTGTGTTTTGTGTTGCTATGTGTTGTATTTATTCAGTTTGGGGGAATCACAGTGTCTAGAAAGCATCAGTGGCTCAGCTGACAGGGACAGCTGACGGTAGCTAAGCTAACAGCCGTAGCTAAGCTAACAAGCTAACAGCAGCTAAGCTAACGGCGGTAGCTAAGCTAACGGCAGTTGCTAAGCTAACGGTAGGTAAGCTATCGGCAGTTGCTAAGCTAACGGTAGTTAAGCTAACAGCAGTAGCTAAGCTAACATCAGGGCGTCAGCTGTTAAAACCCTCCCGTTGTCGGACATGACATGTGGCTCAGGTGGTAGATCAGAGGGTTGGCGGTTCAAATCCCGCTCTGTCCCGGTTGCTGCCTTAGTGTCCTTGGGCAAGACACCTTACCCAGCTTGCTCCTGATGGGTCGTGGTTCGCTCCTTGCATGGCAGCTTCCGCCATCAGTGTGTGAATGTGTGTGTGAATGGGTGAATGTGATGTACTGTAAAGCGCTTTGGGTATTGTTCAGGTATAGTAAAAGCGCTATAAACACAGACCATTTACCATGAAACTACTCCAGTTAGGAGAAAATATTTTTTCATGGACCGTTTATTGAGTCACTGAGATTAAAGTTAAACAGGTAGCTAACGGTTAGCCATGCTAATCTCTGATAACCATGACTAATTACAAAAACGTGCACACATAAATAGTAATGTTTGTCCAATCATTGGTTTTATAAACTTTACAAACATCAGATTAGTCTAAACGGCGATATAGTGACATGAAAAATGAGATATATGTGAAACATGCTGGTTTTCTACCAGGAAGTAGTTGTAAACAACAAGGAGATTCGTTCTATACTCTCTCATCTGATTGGATCTGTTCTGTTATGACATCATCTGCATCAACTCTCTCTCTCTCTCTCTCTTTGACCGTATTTGGTCCTTGGATCTTTGAGGAAGTGAAGTGGAAAAACTTTTGTGGAAAACCTGAGATCGGAGAGAGAGAGAGTGATCATGTGGTCCGGTTGTCGTGGTAACAGGCAGGGGAGTAGGACAACAGAGGGTTGTGTTGTCATGGGAACCGTTTGTTTTGTTGCTTCTGATGCTGAGGCCGCTGTAACGAAAGGTCAAAGGTCACAGGAGGTTAAAGTTAATGGAGTCTATCTCTGCAGTACCAGAGTGTGTGTGTGTGTGTGTGTGTGTGTGTGTGTGATATCTGCTGCCTGTATTTCTGTCTCCTCTCACCGACACTAAACATTCCCCCTCCCAGCATTCCCCAGCATTCCTCAGCGCTGAGTGTCCCAGTGCATTGTGGGTGAGTGGGCGTGGCCGTGGTTTAACCCCTTCAGCTCCGTTCTCACTGAGGCTGCAACTTCCTCCGTCTTCCATCCCATAGTTTCCTCATGTTCACATTCCTCCGTTCCACTGACGCCACTTTTCCACAACACAGTTAGAGCTTCCCTTCCATCCCAGCTGAGGACTTCCTCAATGTGGGCGGTGTCGCCATGGCTACGGCTGCTACAGACCACGGTTTGGTTTTCCACACAGAAGTCGTTTAACAGTTTAACAGGGATCAGAAACAAAGTCGAGTCGAGCTGAGCTGCACTAGTAGAAAAGGTCCATATGGTTGATGAAGGGTTTTCCTACCGTTCCTAACTCTAACCCTAACGTTCCCGTCAACGTTCCCTCTAAGAATCCACCACAAACACGTTTCACTGAACTGACGTTTTTCTCCTCAGGAGGAGAACGAGATTCCCTCCACCGTCTTCGTGAAGGATCCTCCTCCGTTCCCTCGGGATGAGATCATGGAAGAAGCCGAGGAGACGGCGCCGGGCGAGGGAGACGGCGTGCGGCCCCAGGAGGGCGGCGGCCTCCACACCATCGACCTGTCCTCCGACGAGGACGTGGGTCTGGAGGCGGAGCCGGAGGACGAGGAGCCGTGGCCACAAGACCTGGAGAACATGGAGAAGTCCAGAGCGGAGAAACTGAAGCGGTCGAGTCTGAAGAAGGTGAGGAAGCAGGAAGAATCCAACGGATGGTTGAGTCGGAGGAAGCAGAGTTAACGGTAACCGGTAACGGTAACTACGGTAACGGTAACCGTCTGGTTCTCCGCAGGTGGACAGCATCAAGAAGGCGTTCTCCAGGCAGAACATCGAGAAGAAGATGAACAAGATCGGAACAAAGATCGTTTCTGTGGAGCAACGAGAGAAGATCAAACAGAAAACCTCCAGCCTGAAGGTTTCACCTCTGACCTTCAGCATCCGCAAGGTATTGGGATCGATTGATTGATTGATTGTCTTGGGGTCTGTGTGTTAAAGGACAATTCCGGACAAATTCAACTCGGGGCTGTATCTTCCTAACATTTTAGGTCTAAAAGAAGGAATCTGAAGATTTCCAGTTTGATGTCTCCTGTTTAGCGGTAGTTGTGTCTGTCCCCGCGTCGCCACGGCAGCGATGAATGGGAGCAGATTGAAGTTCTGCTGCTGAGGCTGTTTCCATCCCTCAAAGCCACAGACAGCGTCAGGTGGCTACTCAAACATGCAGCCAGAAGTTTATTTACTTCAAGCAAGTCAAGAGTTGATATTCCTGTGTTTATGACACAAACGGGAGCTTCCCACTGCACCTGAACACACCGAACGTCAACTTGGGTCTCGACTCCGCCAGACTTTGAATTAGATCTAGTTTTACAAACATGTCGGCTTGTTGAAGTAAATAAACTTCTGGCTGCATGTTTGAGTCGCCATCTGACGCTGTCTGTGGCTGTGAGGGATGGAAACAACCTAAGCAGCGGAACTTCAATCCGCTCCCATTCATCGCTGCCGTGGCGACGCGGGGACAGACACAACTACCGCAAAACAGGAGACATTAAACTGAACATCTTCAGATTCCTAATGTTAGGAAGATACAGCCTGAGTTGAATTTGCCCGGAATTGTCCTTTAAGTTCTCCTCTGGGTTCGTTCTGGTTCATCTGAGTCTGTTCTGAGGTTCTCCAGATGTTTTCTACAGCAGAAGTTCCCAACCACCAACATTTCATTCAGCACCTTCAGGTTCCTCTGTTCCCCACGTTTCCCCAACACGTTCTAAGTCTATGATCTAACCCACTGACATATATAGTATATATGTCAGTGGGTTAGAGATCCTGTACGTGCAGTATATATTATAAACTTTACGTCTATAATCTAACCCTATAGACATATATACTATACATCTATAATCTAACCGACCCTCTGTGCCTTCAGCCTCGCAGCAGCTCCGACTCGCAGCCCGTGGAGGTTTCTCCTCAGACCGGCGAGTCGCTCATCACCGAGGCTGAAATCCAGGTTTCTCCGCTGGGCGACGCCGACCTGGAGGTTCCCTTCAACGAGGTCCACGCCCAGCTGGCGCCGGCCGAGCAGGAGGAGGTGGAGGAGGAGAAGCAGGAGGAGGAGAAGGAGGAGGAGGTGAAGAAGGAGGAGAAGGAGGCGTCGGTGGTGGTGGAGGCAGATCTGTCCGTGGTGTCGGAGGGAGTGAGTCAGGAATACGCTCTGTCGTCCACTCTGCCTCAGGAGGAGAAGGAGGAGGAGCAGGGAGGCGCAGAGGAGGAGAAGCAGGAGAAGGAGGAGTAAACACTCGTCAATATTCAGTTGAACCTATTGATGAATCACCGACCAATCAGAGTTAAGATCAAGTCCATATTCTGCTAAATCCTCGTCTTTTATCTGTCCTTGTGTTGTAGCTTAGCTTAGTTTAGCTTAGCTTAGCATCCGGACTGGGAGCAGAGGGTTCATCTGAATGTGGAACTGCTCCTTTAAAGTTAAGATGTGTTTTATTTCTCTTTCCTATCAAAGCTCCAGACTCAGACGTCTGAACAATAACAACTCCATCACTTTACCTTTCCAGGAAGCCATGGAGCAGCTTCCTGCTTCCTGCTTCCTGTTTCCTGTCTCTGTCCCGTGTTGACGTGAAGGTTTTTTATGACGTTGGAGAATTTAAGGATTCAATTCTTCTGCTGATCTGAAAACCAGAGGAGAAACAAACACAGACACGAGGTTTTCACAGGACAGGAAGCGTTCGGCTTTCAGCTTTCAGCTTCCTTCTGTTTCCTCTTCTCTTCTGAAACAGCAGCTGATCTATAACATTAAAGAGGCTGTCGACCAATAAGATTACAGCATCTGTCGACCAATAACATTACAGCATCTGTCGACCGATAAGATTAAAGAGGCCGTCGACCAATAACATTACAGAGGCCGTCGACCAATAACATTACAACATCTGTCGACCAATAAGATTAAAGAGGCCGTCGACCAATAAGATTACAGCATCTGTCGACCAATAACATTAAAGAGGCCGTCGACCAATAAGATTACAGAGGCTGTCGACCAATAAGATTACAGAGGCCGTCGACCGTCCTGATGACGCTGTAGCGAGCTCTGACGGTAACATGACGGTTACCATGGTGATAAACAGGTTCCTCATGGTTCCTCAGTGTTTCCCACAGCGTCTCAGCGTTCCAACTTCCTCCAGAAGGTTCTTAAGGTCTCATGTTCCCATGGCGTTCCCATGGCGTTCCCATGGCGTTCCCATGACGTTCTGCTGAGTCTGATTTGCTGTTTCTTTTATTTCTCTGATGAATGAATGAAAGCAGCAGAAGTTCAGAAGCTGTTTTTATGTCTTTAACCATCTGTTTCTTTAGTTGCTTATTAATAACACTGAAGTATTAATGTTTGTTTTCCTGTATTAAGACTAAAACTAAAACCAGCGCGGTGCCAAAGAGCTTTCACCTGTCCAGGTGTGTGACACTCATGTATCAATAAAAGCAGTTTCACCTGGTTCTGAGGGTCTGACTCATCGTTTCATCTTCGTCTCCGTTGTTGTTCACAACTCATTTAGTTTAGTTTCATTTTCTTTGAGCAGAATTTACTTTAAAGTTTTATATATGATTATTTTTTTTATTTGTTTTGACTTTAAATCTCTGAGCTCGACGGTTCACACGGACGCCATCTTGGCTCAGTCGCTCCGAGAGGGGTCTGGCTGCAGCCCTACTGTCAGGGTGAGGCCACCTGCACTGTGGGGCGGAAGTTGATCCGAAGCTTTTCAAAATAAACGCGAATAAACCGGAAGCATGTATTTGTGAAGTATTTTTTATTATTTAAACATGAAGAATAAGAAAAAGTGGTCAATAATGGCAAGGTTTCCTCTACATGTAATTGATCGTGGTGCACCGCCACGGCAGAATAGTCTGCAGCCTCTTGGTCGCTCCAGCTTCATGTTCTGCTGCTACAACAGGAACTGGATCAGTCTGGTTTGTTGTGAACGACAGAAATAAAAGTTCTGACACTGAAACTTAAAACCACTTCAATCATGTACTTCTCTATTATAGTTACATGTTAAAGTACTATTATAGTTACATTGTAGTACATGACAGTAATATACTGCAGATAGTTGAAGTATATCTGAGTTACGGCTGCTATCGTCTGACTGAGACTCTGCTGATGACCTTTGACCTCCATAAGGCCGAGCCCAGCGATGGGGTGTCGCTTCAGCAGCCAATCGGAGAGGACGTGGGCGGGGCTTTAAACTCAGGGACCAATGAGAGAGCGAGGGGGCGGGGCTTTAAACTCAAGGACCAATGAGAGAGCGAGAGGGCGGGGCTTGAAAGACTCAGAGCGGAGCAGGAGGAGAAACTGCTGCAGGACGACGTTCGTTCACCACTGCTCCACCTCCTCTTCGCTCCTCGCTGCTCCTCCTCTGGCTACTCTTCTCCTTCTTCTTCTTCTTCATCATCTCCTCCTCTTCTTCTCCTCCTCCTCTTCCCCTCTTCTCCTCCTCCTCTTCCTCATCTCCTCCTCCCCCTCTCCTCCTGTTCTCCTCTACTCCTCCTCTTCCTCTTCTCCTCCTCTCCTCTTCTTCCCTTCTCCTCCTCTCCTCCTCCTCTTCCTCTTCCCCTCTTCCTCATCTCCTCCTCCCCCTCTCCTCCTGCTCTCCTCTACTCCTCCTCTTCCTCTTCTCCTCCTCTCCTCTTCTCCTCCTCCTTCTCTCCTCCTCCTCTTTCTCTTCCTCCTCCTCTTCTCCTCTCCTCCTCCTCCTCTTCCTCTCCTCCTCCTCCTCATGGACTCCTCCTCCCCCCCTGCGCCTCCTCCTCTCCTCCCCCTGGTCTCCGTGCTGTCCCTGGCAGCGTGTCTGGTCCAGATGTTAGCGGCGGCGCTGCTGACTCTCCGGCTCGGTGGGCGGAGCTCCGTGATTGACAGGTGGATCCTGCTCTGGCTCTTCTATGACGTCATCGTGCACCTGACGCTGGTACGGCCAATCAGAGACGGTCTGTTGTCTGTGTCATCGTGTCTCCATGGTGACGTGCTTGTTGTTGTTGTTGTCTTCAGGAGGGACCGTTTGTTTACATGTCGCTGGTCGGGACGGTGGAGACGTCAGAGGGACCGATGGCGGCGCTCTGTAAGGACCACTTCCTGTTAGCTGTCTCACCTCTACCTGTCTGTCTGTCTGTCTGTCTCTCTACCCGTCTGTCTCTACCTGTCTGTCTGTCTCTACCTGTCTGTCTCTACCTGTCTGTCTCTCTACCTGTCTCTCTCTACCTGTCTGTCTCTCTCTACCTGTCTGTCTCTCTCTACCTGTCTGTCTGTCTCTACCTGTCTGTCTCTCTACCTGTCTGTCTCTCTACCTGTCTGTCTCTCTCTACCTGTCTGTCTCTCTCTACCTGTCTGTCTCTCTCTCCCTGTCTCACCTGTCTGTCTCTCTACCTGTCTGTCTCTACCTGTCTGTCTCTACCTGTCTGTCTCTCTACCTGTCTCTCTCTACCTGTCTGTCTCTCTCTACCTGTCTGTCTCTCTCTACCTGTCTGTCTCTCTCTACCTGTCTGTCTCTCTCTACCTGTCTGTCTGTCTCTACCTGTCTGTCTCTCTACCTGTCTGTCTCTCTACCTGTCTGTCTCTCTCTACCTGTCTGTCTCTCTCTACCTGTCTGTCTCTCTCTCCCTGTCTCACCTGTCTGTCTCTCTACCTGTCTGTCTCTCTACCTGTCTCTCTCTACCTGTCTGTCTCTCTCTACCTGTCTGTCTCTCTACCTGTCTGTCTCTCTCTACCTGTCTGTCTCTCTCTACCTGTCTGTCTCTCTACCTGTCTGTCTCTCTACCTGTCTGTCTCTCTCTACCTGTCTGTCTCTCTCTACCTGTCTGTCTCTCTCTCCCTGTCTCACCTGTCTGTCTCTCTACCTGTCTGTCTCTACCTGTCTGTCTCTCTACCTGTCTGTCTCTACCTGTCTGTCTCTCTACCTGTCTGTCTCTCTCTACCTGTCTGTCTCTCTCTACCTGTCTGTCTGTCTCTACCTGTCTCTCTCTACCTGTCTGTCTCTCTCTACCTGTCTGTCTCTCTCTACCTGTCTGTCTCTCTCTACCTGTCTGTCTGTCTCTACCTGTCTCTCTCTACCTGTCTGTCTCTCTACCTGTCTGTCTCTCTCTACCTGTCTGTCTCTCTCTACCTGTCTGTCTGTCTCTACCTGTCTCTCTCTACCTGTCTGTCTCTCTCTACCTGTCTGTCTCTCTACCTGTCTGTCTCTCTCTACCTGTCTGTCTCTCTACCTGTCTGTCTCTCTCTACCTGTCTGTCTCTCTACCTGTCTGTCTCTCTACCTGTCTGTCTCTCTCTACCTGTCTGTCTCTCTCTACCTGTCTGTCTCTCTCTCCCTGTCTCACCTGTCTGTCTCTCTACCTGTCTGTCTCTACCTGTCTGTCTCTCTACCTGTCTGTCTCTACCTGTCTGTCTCTCTACCTGTCTCTCTCTACCTGTCTGTCTGTCTCTACCTGTCTGTCTCTACCTGTCTGTCTCTCTCTACCTGTCTGTCTCTCTCTACCTGTCTGTCTCTCTCTACCTGTCTGTCTCTCTACCTGTCTGTCTCTCTCTACCTGTCTGTCTCTCTCTCCCTGTCTCACCTGTCTGTCTCTCTACCTGTCTGTCTCTACCTGTCTGTCTCTCTACCTGTCTGTCTCTACCTGTCTGTCTCTCTACCTGTCTCTCTCTACCTGTCTGTCTGTCTCTACCTGTCTGTCTCTACCTGTCTGTCTCTCTACCTGTCTGTCTCTACCTGTCTGTCTCTCTACCTGTCTGTCTCTACCTGTCTCTCTCTACCTGTCTGTCTCTCTCTACCTGTCTGTCTCTCTCTACCTGTCTGTCTCTCTCTACCTGTCTGTCTCTCTCTCCCTGTCTCACCTGTCTGTCTCTCTACCTGTCTGTCTCTACCTGTCTGTCTCTACCTGTCTCTCTCTACCTGTCTGTCTCTCTACCTGTCTGTCTCTCTACCTGTCTGTCTCTACCTGTCTCTCTCTACCTGTCTGTCTCTCTACCTGTCTGTCTCTCTCTACCTGTCTGTCTCTCTCTACCTGTCTGTCTCTCTCTCCCTGTCTCACCTGTCTGTCTCTCTACCTGTCTGTCTCTACCTGTCTGTCTCTCTACCTGTCTGTCTCTACCTGTCTGTCTCTCTACCTGTCTCTCTCTACCTGTCTGTCTGTCTCTACCTGTCTGTCTCTACCTGTCTCTCTCTACCTGTCTGTCTCTACCTGTCTGTCTCTCTACCTGTCTCACATGTCTCTCTCTCTCCCTGTCTCACCTGTCTGTCTCTACCTGTCTCACCTGTAGGGAAGGAGTACGGTAAAGCCGACAGTCGTTGGCTGGTTTCTGATCCGACCATCGTTTCCATAGAGATTCTGACCGTCGTCCTGGACTCGCTGCTCGGAGTACTGCTCATCCACGCAGTACTACACGACAAGTACTACAGGTACTACTACTAGTAGTTTATGTCCTACAACTAAACCTGAAGCTTCTGTTAAAGGGACAGTTCAACATTAACCAGTAGGTGATATGGTAGTAGTAGTAATAGTATGTCCTACAACTAAACCTGGAACTCTCTGAAGCTTGTTGTGTGTGTGTGTGTGTGTGTGTGTCCAGACACTTCCTGCAGATCAGCCTGTGCGTGTGCGAGCTGTACGGCGGCTGGATGACGTTCTGTCCCGATTGGCTGGCGGGCAGTCCTCACCTGGACACGTCGTCATGGTTACACCTGTGGCTCTACCTGGTCTTCTTCAACGGGCTCTGGGTCCTGGTGCCGGCGCTGCTGCTGGTCCAGTCCTGGTGCGGCCTCCGGACGCTGCACGGTGACATCATCACCACGAAGAGCAAGACGGCGTAGAGACGACCAATCGCCATAGAGACGACCGATCGCCCTAGAGACGACCGATCGCCTGTTGCATCGATTATTGATCAGAAAGTGAATGATGTCATCTTTAGCAGTTTTTAATTTAATAATAAAACCACAAGGGAAAACATGTCGTCGGTTTTTTACTGTCTTTCTTTTAATTAGTGTGAGACATGAGTCCAGACCTAGACCAGGACCAGGGTCTGGACGACCTGGTCTCAGACCCTGAACACTTTTATTTCTTCTATTCATCTTCAGATTATAAATACAGGTTTTACAGTCACTGGCCCCGCCCCCTCAGCTCTTCTTGATTAGAGCACTGGAAAAGAGAGTAAGGACAGCATTGGTCCAATGGAAGCGCCTCCTGGTGGAGGAATATGGGAATTGCAAAAGCGCCCAAGAACTGACAACTCTGCATTGTTGGTGAATGAGCAAGTGTGGTATTTTCAATAATTTAAGGACATTTATATTCAATCTACATTTTGTAATAAACAAATTATAAGTATAATTTGATATATGACCAAGACACCTAAAAACAAAACCACGGCCGTTTTCATCAATTTACAAGCAAGTGGGCAACACACATACATTGGAGTGAATGGGTTTTCTGGGCGCTTTTGCAATACCCATATCCTGCCACTAGGGGCGCAAAACCCTTACCACGGGAGTCAGTGGTGGTGTCCTTACTCTCTTTTCCAGTGCTCTATTCTTGATGAGCTTGGCTCCGCCCCCCTCAGCTCTTCTTGATGAGCTTGGCTCCGCCCCCTCAGCTCTTCTTGATGAGCTTGGCCCCGCCCCCTCAGCTCTTCTTGATGAGCTTGGCCCCGCCCCCTCAGCTCTAGCTCCGCCCCCTCAGCTCTTCTTGATGAGCTTGCTGACGGACAGGAAGGCCTGCTGGAGGCCGAGGCCCTTCAGGGCGCTGCAGGCCTGGATCTCCCACCGCCGCTCCGTGTGACTGGGAAGAGCCAGGTGGTTGGAGATCTGAGGGGGGGGAGAGAGCTTTGTAAATCACAGTCATGCCAATAAAGCTTGTTGAATTGAATTGAGAGAGAGGAATAGACATTAGAAGATGAAACAGCTCCCTCTAGTGTTGGTCCAGGGCTGTGTCCTAACCCCCCTCCTCTCTATCTCTATCTAATGTTTACTGATTATTAATGTTCACTATATAGTGACTGAATTTATCCCACTATTCACCGCCAAATGTAGTGAACATCCGATGGTCACTAACCGGAGCAAGATATCCCATCATGCATTGCGGCCCAGAGCGACCAGTGTAGCTACCAAATAAACTGAAGTAGTGACCGGTGTAGCTACCAAATAAATGCAGTAGCGACCGGTGTAGCTACCAAATAAATGCAAGTAGTGACCGGTGTAGCTACCAAATAAATGCAGTAGCGACCGGTGTAGCTACCAAATAAATGCAGTAGTGCAGCAGCCTTGTTTCAAACTATGTGGGTTTGATCGAACATCTTTGATGCTTAAATATAAATATACCTCTCTAATGGTCATACTCTGGGCCAGGTCCTTCTTGTTGGCCAGGACCATCAGAGGAACTCCTTCCAGCCTCTCGTCACTCAGAACTTTGTTCAGAGCTTTTTGAGCCTCAGGAAGTCGAGCGGCGTCGCTGCTGTCGACCACGAAGACCAGCGCCTGGCAACCGTCCAGGTAGTGTCTACACACACACACACACACACACACACACACACACACACACACACACACACACACACACACACACATACACACACACAGTCAGGTGTCTGAACACACACAACCGGTGTCCTCCCTTTGTTTGTCCGTTTGTTTTGTCTGTTTGTCTGTGTGTGTGTCTGTTTGTGTTGTTTTGTGTACCTCCAGTTGTGTCTCATGCTCTTCTGTCCTCCCACGTCCCAGACCGTCAGAGACGTTTTCTTGTCCAGGTCCAGAGTCCCGACGTTGAAGCCGACGGTCGGAGACGTCTCCATCACCTGGAGGAGGACAGGTGGTCAACACAACTACACAACTACACACAACAACACAACACAACACAAAACAACACAACAACTACACAACCAGCGGTACCTGTCCGGTCAGCAGTCTGGCCAGCAGCGTGGACTTCCCGGCCGAGTCCAGACCCATCAGGATCACCTGGACAACAGACAGGTAGAAGGGTTCGTTAGTTAGTTAGTTAATGAGTTAGTTAATTAAGCAGCTGGTTTAAAGGGCAATTCCGGGCAAATCCACCTCGGGGCTGTATCTTCCTAACATTTTAGAGTCTAACAGAAGGAATCTGAAGATTTTCAGTTTAATGTCTCCTGTTTTGCGGTAGTTGTGTCTGTCCCCGTGTCGCCACGGCAGCGATGAATGGGAGGGGATTGAAGTTCTGCTGCTTAGGCTGTTTCCATCCCTCAAAGCCACAGACAGCGTCAGATGGCGACTCAAACATGCACCCAGAAGTTTATTTACTTCAAGCAAACCGACATGTTTGTAAAACTAGATCTAATTCAAAGTCTCGTTGACGCTCGGTGTGTTCAGGTGCAGTGGGAAGCTCCCGTCTGTGTCATAAACACAGGAATATCAACTCTTGACTTGCTTGAAGTAAATAAACTTCTGGCTGCATGTTTGAGTCGCCATCTGACGCTGTCTGTGGCTTTGAGGGATGGAAACAGCCTCAGCAGCAGAACTTCAATCCGCTCCCATTCATCGCTGCCGTGGCGACGCGGGGACAGACACAACTACCGCAAAACAGGAGATATTAAACTCACTGAACATCTTCAGATTCCTTCTGTTAGACCTAAAATGTTAGGAACATACAGCCCCGGGTTGAATTTGCCCGGAATTGTCCTTTAAGGTTAGTTCATTAGTTGTTTGAACAGTTGTTATATGCTGGAAACACAGAAGTCTAGAAACCGTCACTGGGTTAGGGTTAGGAGAGACAGGTGAGTTACCTAGAAACCGTCACCATGGAGCTGTAGAGACAGGTGAGTTACCTAGAAACTGTCACCATGGAGCTGTAGAGACAGGTGAGTTACCTAGAAACTGTCACCATGGAGCTGTAGACAGGTGAGTTACCTAGAAACTGTCACCATGGAGCTGTAGAGACAGGTGAGTTACCTAGAAACCGTCACCATGGAGCTGTAGAGACAGGTGAGTTACCTAGAAACTGTCACCATGGAGCTGTAGAGACAGGTGAGTTACCTAGAAACTGTCACCATGGAGCTGTAGAGACAGGTGAGTTACCTGAGGAGAGGTGGAGGACGTCTGGCCCATCGCTCCTCTTCTTCCTCTTCCTCTCAGTCTCTATGAACACAAAGCCGTGGATTTAACCGTCAACCTCCTCCCTCTGTCTCTGACTGAAACTCACCTGTCCTCCCTCGGTGTGTGCAGGTTCGTTCATGCCGCTGGCCAATGAGAGGGCAGCGGCCAATCAGAGCAGGTCACGTGACTGTGCAACAGGTCTGACTGCATTTTACCTGAAGGCTGTTTTCATCTTTCACCTTCACCTGAACCCTGTAACCTTCATCTAAACACTGAGACTCTGTGGAGGATTTACATACATTTACATTTACAGCAGCAGGACACTGGTGTGTGTGTGTGTGTGTGTGTGTGTGTGTGTGTGTGTGTGTGTGTGTGTGTGTGTGTGTGTGTCTGTGTGTGTGTGTGTGTGTGTGTGTCTGTGGGTGCACAGCTGCTGCAAATGTGCATCAATACCTGGCACCTGCCCAATAAAAACATTATATCAGGTATTATGTAATATAATAACCTCTATCTATGTGCTGTGTTTACATGTAAACGCTGTGTGTGTCTGTGCTCCGGCGCCGCGGGGAGCAGGAGGAGGAGTGTCCGGTGAGGAGGAGTCTGTCTCCGGGTATAAAACAGCTCCTCCTCCGCCTCCTCCTCCTTCTTCTTCCTCCTCCTCCGGCGGCTCCTTCACGCTCCTCCGGTTCTCCTCCGGTTCTCCTCCGCCATGGGCTTCGGTGACCTCCGCTCCTCCTCCGGCCTCCGCGTCCTCAACGACTTCCTGTCGGAGCGCAGCTACATCGAAGGGTCGGTACCGACAGTAGAGCCCGGTAGAAGGCGGTAGAAGCCGGTAGAAACGGCAGGAAACTGGGCTCCGCTCTGCGCTGCCACCGCCGCCATCTTGGCTCTGTGTTAATCCAACGTGGCTAACGGGCAGCTAACGGCTAGCTAGCTGCTCGCTGATTGGCTGTAAGTTAATGTTGAAATAAAAGGGTCGCGAGGCCGTGAAGGGCCCGTGACCCGGTTCAGACCGGACCCGGTTCGAGTCCCGGTTCTCGTTCATGACGAGTTGATGCGAGTTAAAGGCCACGTGCTGCCGTTAACGTGGAGTCACGTGGTGCTAACGGGCTAGCTCATGCTAATGCTACGTGTCCTCACAATGGAGAGAAGAGAACTTCTGCTTTACTAACTATCGATCAATGATCAGCAGCAGCACAGAGTGAAGTTAATACTGATAATGAACCAATTAGATCCATTGATTAACAATGAAACAACGTTAGAGATGAACTTGTTTCATGAATAGGTTGAAAAACTCGAACTACGTGGATTTAGGAGACTTCTTAGTCATTTGCTTTTTGTGGAGGTTAACATTATATTTATTTAACTTTGTCTTTATTTAAATAAAAACTGTGTCACAGTTCAGAGGGAACACGTCACCGTTGGTTTCACAGACTCAGTGTTTTAAAGGGACAACGAGGAGTTTTGGAAAAGCGAAGCGTTTTCACACTACATTTATGAGCCTCCGCGCGCACCGTACATTTCTTTGACCGGGCGCAAGACGGACTCATGTTTTCATTCATCAATAATTAAAGTCAGAGGTTCAAAGAGGTTCACATACCACCGTAGTTCCGACCATAAACGGCGATGCGGCTGCGTTATTCTCATGATTCGCAACGAAGGAAACGCTGGTCGGCTCGACCAGCACTTCCGCCACCACTAATAATAACAAAATAACGATAGAGACAGAACGATATATTTATCGAAAATGGGCCCATTAACAAGTGTGGGTAGCGGAGATTCATCCACATTAACGTGAGACTTTTTTATAACCAAATAGAAACTCCTCGTTGTCCCTTTAAATGAAACTGTTGGTCAAGATAACCTGTCCAGAGTGTAAAAATGTGTGTGTTTGTATGTGTCTGGTGAAACAAATGGTAATGTGAAAAAGAATTTCCCTAGAGGGACAATAAAGGTTAAGTTTTAGATAAATGTAAATTAAAGGGATAGTAGCTTTTTTTTCATTTTTTTTTAAGTGGGGTTGTATGATCTACAAATAGCCCCTAAGTACTTTAATTGCAGTAGAAGACTCTCTGCACTCCTCCCGTTAGCAACGCCAGCCCATAGCCCTGCCCAGAGATTTACAACATACAGTGTTGTGAACAGACCCAAAGAAACGGCCTATTTTCACGGCCTAAAAGAGGTTTTACCTGAAAAGAAATACACAGTTCCATTGTTCGCTATAATATAATTTTTTCCAGCCCCTCAAAGTGAACAATGGATCTGTGTATTTTTTATTTTATTTGAATTTTTTCAGGTAAAACCTCTTTTAGGTCGTGAAAATAGGCCGTTTCTTTGGGTCTGTTCACAACACTGTATGTTGTAAATCTCTGGGCAGGACTATGGGCTGGCGTTGCTAATGGGAGGAGTGCAGAGAGTCTTCTACTGCAATTAAAGTACTTAGGGGCTATTTGTAGATCATAGAACCCCACTTTAAAAAAAAAATGCTACTATCCCTTTAAATACTTGTTCCTAGTAGCAGTAATGGAGTAAAAACTGTCATGTGACCGTGTGATGTCATCGTCCTCAGGTTCGTCCCCTCTCAGGCCGATGTCGCCGTCTTCGATGCCATCTCGTCCGCGCCGGCGGCCGAGCTGAGCCACGCGCTGCGCTGGTACAACCACATCAAGTCCTACCAGGCGCAGAAGAACAGGTAGGTGTGTGATGTCATACAGGTGTGTGTGTGTGTGATGTCATACAGGTGTGTGTGAGATGTCATACAGGTGTGTGTGTGTGTGATGTCATACAGGTGTGTGTGTCTGTGATGTCATCGCCGTCTCCTCTCAGCCTTCCAGGTGTGAAGAAACCTCTGGGCCAGTACGGTCCGGCCGGCGTCGCCGACACCACCTCTAACTCCGCCCCCGCCGCCGCCGTCGCCAAGGACGACGATGACGACGACATCGACCTGTTCGGCTCAGACGAAGAGGAAGACGCCGAGGCGGAGCGGCTGAAGGAGCAGCGCCTGGCCGAGTACGCCGCCAAGAAAGCCAAGAGTAAGTCGCCCCCGACCGACCGACCAATCGCAGCGCGGCTCGTTCAGGCCGGTAGCTGTCGTCCTCTCTGATTGGCCGCCGCCTCTCTGTGATGATCAATCACCATCTTTCGGCTGACTACCTGATGGACACCTTTAACTAACTGATGAGAGTCTTCCCCGCCGAGTGCTGGCGTTCAGTGGTTTCCATGGTAACTAACCCCCCCTCTCCTCCTCCTCCTCCTCAGAGCCCGCCCTCATCGCCAAGTCGTCGATCCTATTGGACGTGAAGCCGTGGGACGACGAGACGGACATGTCGAAGCTGGAGGAGTGCGTTCGCAGTATCCAGATGGACGGGCTGATCTGGGGACAGTGTAAGTTACTATGGTTACAGTTACTTTAGTTACTTCTGTACTCGAGTACAACCGCAGGATTCGACTGGAGGATTGATGATGATCAAACTCACCATCTTTCGGCTGAAACGTGATGACACTTTCTGATCTGAAACCTCTGAAGCATCGATCGATCTGAACTATCGATCAATAACCGATATCTATATGATATAACGATATCTATCTATACATCTATTGACTGGTTGAATGTTTCTCTCTGCAGCCAAACTGGTTCCCGTCGGTTACGGCATCAAGAAGCTGCAGATCGGCTGCGTGGTCGAAGACGACAAGGTGATGACGGTTTCCTACGGTTCGTGTGTGTGTCGCTGCTCGCTGTCTAACGCGTGTCTTTGTGTGTGTGTGTGTGTGTGTTACCCCTCCAGGTGGGAACAGACATCCTGGAGGAACAGATCACAGCCTTCGAGGACTTCGTCCAGTCGATGGACGTCGCCGCGTTCAACAAGATCTGAAAACACAAAAACACCGAATCATGTTGTGAATAAAAAAAACAAAAGCACTTGAACAAAAAACTGATTTGTTTTTCTTCTCACCTCATTGTGTTTCCATGGAGACAAACTGTTGAAGGTTGTGATGTTTAGTGATTTACAACGTTTCATTTAACTGTCAGATGTCTACAGTAAGAGTTGGTTGCTAGGCAACGGTGGAGGTAGTTGAAGCTGTGTGTAGTGAGGAGTTGAGCAGGTCTGAGATCAGCTGTTGGCCCGTAGAGCGCTGACGTTATTGTAGTCCAAATGTGTATATGTATTTACGGACATTTAGTACCGTATGTGTTCTATTATACAAGAATTGTTTTATTCCATTGTTCTTTTTAAAGGCCGAACAATCTGGCAGAGGGACAGTGGATGAAAACTTGTGTTTTTTTTAATACAATGTTTATTAATGTGCATTGTCCCTTTTCAAATAAACTAAACTGTGTGTGGCTGCAGTACCCATAGATACACAGTAAGTAGTATGTGTATAGTATGTATATCCATGGTGCAGTTCCGGCCGCGGCCTGTGGCGGCAGCACCGCTCCGCTTCCGGTACTGCAGCAGTAGAACCGTAGAAGAAGAGTCAGACCGGAAGCTAAACACAGCGGCGGAGCGCAGCGCGAGCGGAAGAAGCTTCAATCTGCCAAAGTAAACAACAAACAACAGCCAGCTGCAGGTAAACAACAAATAACCAGCTGCAGGTAAACAAAGCCACCGGGTATCGATCTGTGATCAGTCGTTTCCGGTCCGCGCGGCCAGTGACAGCATGCTAATGCTAACTGCTAGCCTGCTGCTAACGGCGCTGCCACGTCACCAGCAGCGTCACCATGGTTACGGCTAGTTAGTCCGGTTTAACCCGGAGTTAACCCGGGTTTAACGAGCAGCTGGTTAGTTAGCAGCGTTAGTTAGCCCGGGTCAGAGCAGCGGCCAATCAGAGCGCAGGAGGAGCCGCACTGTGATTGGTCAGAGCAGCGTCATCAACAAACAACAACATAAACATAAAAAACTTTATTTATTGACTCGGGTCAGAGTTTAAAAGTTTAACGGACTTTAACGTCGTCATGACGTCACAGATGTTTCAGTTCAACCAATCAGCAGCTACGATCATCACGTCACAGTGTAACAGAGTGTGTGTGTGTGTGTGTGTGTGTGTCGTCAGGCTCATGGAGTCTCCACCTGGATCTCTCACCTGGTTGCCGTTGGTTACAGCATGGAGCGCTCTGATTGGACAGACACTTCACTGATGCTCCAGGTGAGACGACGTGTTAAATCACTAGTATTGATCACTGTGATAGTTACCATGGTGATGACACTGTGATGGTTACCATGGTGATAACAGGTGTGTGTGTGTTGCAGGTGTCCTGTCAGGATGTCAGACTCTGATGAAGGTTGAACTCTGAACACACAACACAACACAGACACACACACACACACACACACACACACACACACACACACACAGCAGACACCAGAGGTGTATAGTAACAAAGTAGATGTACTTCGTTACTCAACAAGTAGTTTTTTTGCGGATTTGTACTTTACTGGAGTAGTTTTTTAATGAGGGTATATAATATTAAAGGGCCGGGGCCAGACGGCCACAGACAGACAGACGCTGCTTTATGTTCTCTACATTCCATCAACAACAACACACAAACAAAACAAGTGGTTGTTTTGCTTCTTTTTATGCTAAATACTTTGTACTTGTACTTTTGATACTTGAGTATATTTTTTCACAAGATACTTTTGATGACATTTACTGTGAGCTACTTTAAGACTTTTACTCAAGTAGTTTTCTAATGGCTGACTTCAACTTTTACCAAAGTCGTTTTCAGTTATTATGGTATTTCTACTTTTACTTAGTTATTTTTTTCATGTTCTTTATACACCTCTGACAGACACACAACACACACACACACAACACATCTGTTTCCTTCACATGTTCATGTCACTCACTCTCTCTCTGTGTGTGTGTGTGTGTGTGTGTGTGTGTGCAGCAGATGACCAGGAGGCGGCGTTGACCAGCAGGTGAGTCGACGCTGTGTTTCATCATGAATCGTATTCACTATATTATATTATATATTATTTATTTATTTCCCTCTAATGATCTCTAAACACTTATGACTGACGACTGACTGGTGATTGGTTGGTTGGCAGGATGTGGGCGGAGCCTGAGCCCGGCCCGTCCAGGCGTGCGGCGCCCAGCGGACAGGGTTACTGTGGTTACTGCAGAGTCCTGTACGGCAACCTGGACCAGGTAGGCTCCTGATTGGCTGCTGCTGGTTGGCTGCTGCCGATTGGCTGCTGCTGGTTGGCATCACCATTGGCAATCAGAGTCTGTCTCTCTGTGTCTCAGCACCTGTCCAGCCGCCGACACCTCGACGCCGTCCGCTCGTCCTCCAGAGGCTCCGGCGCCGCGGCGACGACGTCCGGCGGCCGGAGCCGACTGACGCTGCTGGAGCGCTTCCTGCAGGACGTGCTGCTGCACCACCCGCACCGTTACCACGACAACAGGTACGTCCTGCTGCACCGTTACCACGACAACAGGCCCTCAGCCGCCGCCGCGTCCTCACCATCTCTATCTCCTCAGGCCGTCGCACGCCGACCTCCCGGCGGTCTCCGCCCCCCCGCCGCCGAGGGCCGAGCTGGACGAGCTGCATTGCTCTGACGACAGCCGGTCGCTAGGCACCAGAGAACACCCGCCCAGCTCGGAGCGCTCGGCCAATCAGCAGCCGGACGGCGACCACTACGGGCTCAGCCAATCAGGAGAGGGCGGCGGCGTCCAGGAGAGGCTGTCTCCGCCCACAGAGACAGCACACGCCCAGGCCACGCCCCCTCACAGCCAGGCCACGCCCCCTGGCCACCAGGCCACGCCTCCCGTCCACAGGAAAGCTCACAGGAAAACCAACCGGAGGAAAACCAGCGACTCGTCTGGATCCTCCCGTCGCCGCGGAGACGCCGTGGACCGGACCATCGAGGAGGTTTGGCTCCGCCCCCTCAGCGTCCTGTCCGTCGTCCTCTGGCTCCGCCCCCTGACCCTTCACAGCTGTTTGTGTCTGTGTCGCCCAGGTGATCCAGACGCGTTGCCACGACGTCGCCGACGACACGGAGAGCTTCCACTTCAGCCTCCCCGTCACCATGGAGACGCAGAGCGAGGAGTGGGACTCGCCCGTGCAGGTACGTGGCGTTCTCCGTCTCGAGGCGCCGGCGCTGCGTGAAGCGGCGTCGGCGGTGACTTCCTGTCTGTTTCCTCCGCAGGTGGTTCTGCAGCGACCCGTCATGGCGCCCGGCGGCGGCGGCGGGCGGAGCCTCGACCCGCTGACCGGCGCCCAGGTGCGGCTGGACGACCAGCAGCTGTACTCGCACCGGCTCCACGCCACGCTGCTCGGCGGCGAGCGCAGAGAAGGGGGCGTGGCCACGGCGGCCAACGCCGACACGGATGACGATCTCCCAGAATCCTTCAGGGGAAAGAGCCGCGAGCAGCTGGAGCGCGAAGACGAGGAGAAGGTGGAGGAGCTGGTGAGGCAGTTCAGACGGGAACGCTTCGTCTGCTACTTCGACTCCGAGTCACTCGCCAGGTGACACACACACACACACACACTGAGACACACACACATCCTTGTAAATCTATCTTTGTGAGGACATGTCATTGACATAATGTATTCCCTAGCCCCTTACCCTAACCTTACCCATCCAAAACAAATGGCTAAACTTAACCATTACTCTAAACCTCATTTAAACCTAACGTCTTACAACAGCCCTTGGAAAAAGTGAGGACCGGCCAAAATGTCCTCACTCTGTTGGTTAAAAACTCGTTCCGGTCCTCACAACGTAGCATGTAGAAGAACACATACACACACACACACACACACACACACACACAGACACACACACATAAAAACAAGGACATTCATTTTTATTGTCTTTAATCGATAGAACAATTTTTAATGTACATGATGAATAGATACAAACCAGTGTTCAATAATATCAACTGTTGTCCTAGTTCTGCCTCGTATTCTGTTCATATTAATGGTTTTATACCAGGAGGAGGTGTTTCTTGGACCTGGAAACATTGGGGGCTGAGCCCATAATATAGCGCCATAATAAATATATACTGTGTATGTATATATATATATATATATATAGCACTGTAGAGGGGTCGGGGGCACTCCCCCATGTTTAGATTTTTAACACATAGCCCTGAAGGTTTGGAGGAAAAGTGTTTGTTTCTTCAATAAATTTAAAGTTGTTTCTATTTAAAGCAGAAGTGAGTGATATATTTGTGTTAATATAAGTCTTAAATAGTTGTATCTTCCGACAGCAATCACTTACATAGAGTGTTTGGTCTGAAACACGGGTCTGTCAGTCACTCTGCTCTGCTCTGAGTCGAGGAGAAAACATTTATCGTATCCTACAGTTTTTATCCAATGAGGAGAGAGAACGGCATGCAGGGCTGTGTGTGCAGCCAAGGGACGCCGTGAATGTGGTGACGTAGGGACGAGGACTGTTATGGTGCGTTCAAGGAAACTCGTATTTTTCCGACCGTGAAGTGGTACCAGTTTGATCTGGTACGACTTCACCGGTCGGAAGTTACGAGTGGCCGTTATAGTGACTTTCACCGGTAAAACAGGTTGGAAAAACACGAGTGGGTTGCCTGGAACGCTACAAAGTTGTAAGTTGTGACTTGAAGCTGTAATTTACGATTTCAAAAGCCTGCCTGGAACGCAGCATTAGCGAAAACGACCGGACCACTTACTTCTGCTTTAATTCATGAACATTTTAGTTTTTATGTTAAAAACAAACTTACAAACTAAAATAAACCTTATAAAATAAAAGTAAAAGGTAAAAAAAAAAAACGTAAATTCCAAAACTATCTTAAAACGGAAAAAACTGAATTTGGGAAAAACTGGAAGTGTTTTTCTATCTGATCGATGTGTGACATCACAGCTTTACTCCGGCGTCCCTCTGATGATGTCATCGCTGACAGGTACGGGAGGCGGAGCCACAGGAAGAAGAGGCGTGGCGCCGACCAGGGGGAGGAGCCTCACGCCGCCGTCCTGCCGCTGCTGGACCACGACGACCACGAGTCTGCGTATGAGAGGAGGAGGAGGAGGAGGAGGAGGGGGCGGGGCTTCAGGATGGCGTCCAGGTGTCAGGTGAGTCAGGAGGGGGCGGGGCTTCAGCACGCCGTCCAGGACGAGCGTCTCACCGCTTCTCTGTCCTCAGGTGGTGAAGGTCAGCCACGCCACGCAGACCGTCCGCTTGGTCGTCCCGTCCGTCCGCCAGGCCGCTCCCGAGGCCACGCCCCCCGGCGCCGCCGCTGCAGCCAATCAGAGCACGGCGGAGCGGACGCCGAAGACGCAGCCGTGGCGACGCCTCCCTGCGTCCTACTGTGACATCATCACGCCGCTGCAGCCGCGCACGTCTCTGGTCTACCTGCTCTGCTCGCCGTCAGGCCCCGCCCCCTCGCCGTCAGGCCACGCCCCCTCGCCGGCTGACGGCGCCGCCTCCCGACGCTCCAGGAAGAAGCGGCGCCCTCTGGACCTGCAGGGGTTAAAGGTCAAATACAAACGACTTCCTGTCCGGTTCTACGACCCCGGCGCCAACCGCATCCTGAAGGCGCCGCCCAGAGGCCACGCCCCCTCGCCGCCGCCGCCCTGCGTCCGCCAGCTGTTCCGCAGTCTGAGTCCAGACCTGAACAGCCACCGGGCGCCGGGGGAGGGGCCTAAGGACGCCGCCAGGGGGCGTGGCCAGCGGGGGCGAGGGGCGAGGAGGGAGAGGACACGCCCCCTCGCCACCAGGAAGAGAACCAGAGCTCAGGCCACACCCCCTCAGGCCACGCCGCCGCCCAGGAGAGAAGGGCTGCGGCGCCACGCCCCCGCTGGCCCCGCCCCCACGCCGCCTCACGCCGCCGGCGTCCGGCGAGGGAGGGGCCGCAGGGGGCGTGGCCGGACCAATAACATGTAGCAGTTTATAAACCGGGCTGGTGATGTCATCATGACGTCATCTGGTGACGTCATTTTCCGTTTGTGTGACGACGAACTAACGATTATTGATTATTGATCGATGATATTTTAATTAAAGGTAGAGTCTGGAGTTTTGTTCGTTGCAGTTTGTAAACTCAGCCCCTCCTCTCGGGCTAAGCTGTGTAGCCTCCTGCCCCAGACAGCAGCAGTTGTCATGACAACAAAGGAAAGGAAATACAGTTTGAGTGAAGTGGCCGTGTTATGTTGTTATGCCGTTGTGGTGAGCTGGGAAGACGGTGTTAGCGGCGGATGCTAACCGCTACCGCTAGCCGAAGTTAGCATCGAGCTAGCTCACTACAACGGCCCTCATACTTGTTACCAGTCGAGGCTTTAGTGGTCGGTGACGGTGGGGAATCGGTTCGCGGCTCCAGCGCTTCACTCAGACTGTATTTCTTTTTCTTTGTTGTCATGACAACTGCTGCTGCTGAGAGAGAGCGACATGTTAGCACTCGTTAGCATCAGAGACAGCTAGTGCGGCTAGCAGCCCTGAGCCTCCTACCCTGCTGCACGTAGCTTCACCTGAGCTCTGTCATTGGCATTTTTGAAACGGAAGTTTTGTTCCGCATCCACACGAATGGTGTAATAAAAATACACACACAACCGTGGAATCCACTACCAAGTGACGCAATGCACGTGCAATACATATGCCACAACGATAGGTGGCGATGTGAGGTAAAATGGGAAGGCTGTTTTAACCAATCAACCAGGCAGAGGTCCGACCTGGGGCCTCATTTATCAAAGAGGGTGTAAAACTGCTACTACATTTTTGCGTACGGCGAAAAGACGAAAATTGCGTACACTCAAAATATTTACACCTTTTTCAGATCAATCAAACTGTGCGTACGCACAACTCTCCGCAATTTGCCTTTGGTAAATCACACCGGACCCAAGAATGGTGCACACGTGAACACACCTCTTACTCCACCCCCAGAACGCCATATATGGTCAGCACGTGCATATTTAATTAGCCATGTGCTCTGTGGAGCTGCTACAAAGTGACAACAAAGTGACAACGGAGACAACAGGCGGAGGGTGGGGGAAAGAAGCGGAACTTCTCCGAAAGCACATACACGGCGATATCGGCCAATAAATCAGTCAGAAAAATGATCTTGCATTTTAATAAGCTACAATAAAAACCAAAACCTCCCAAATCTCAACAAAAGGGAGCAGAAAGAAGAAGAATCTTCCTAATCTGCCCGTTTATCCCAGAAAATCTTTTTTTTTTTTTTTTTACACCTAGATGTTAAAACAATGTAGGCTAAATCAACGATAGTTACCATTACTTTGCAGGCCTTCCCACTACACAGTTACAGCTCTACTGGACTCGGTTTAGGTCACAGTTCCTCCTCAGGGCCGCGTTGTCTCACTCTTTATTCTCTCCTCTCGTCAGCTCCAAACACACGTGCACCTCGTTAACTCAGGTGACAGAATAATAACAGTCTAGGCTCCAGATCAGTGTGCGCTGCTGCCGATGTGTTTTTAAACTTGGATGGTTTGATCCTTGTCGGACGTCACACATAGCCTAATCAAAAAAGCAAAATCCTCAATCCGCTCTGTTTATCAATTAACATAAAGCCTAGTGTTATTATAGAGCGGGTTGGATTGCCAGCATCAACGGTCCACCACTACCACAATTACTTCATAAAATCCTACTGTGCTCTTCTAAATGTACTCCGCTCCTCTCTCCCTCTCACACTGCAGTTCTCTGACTCAGCAACGGTGTCGCCAATTCCTCCTGTTCCTCAAAAAAGGCGTACGCCAGGGTCAAAATGGGTGTAAATGTCCGCACTTTTCCCCGTCAGGTTTTGGTTTGATAAATCCCAAATTTGGCGGAGAAAAGTGCGTACGCACAAAACGGTGGAAAAAGGGTGTAAAAAAAAAGGTGTATCCACAATGATAAATGAGGCCCCTGACCTTGTCCAGAACCTCCGCTGACGCCGGCGTGTTGTTGTCTTCTTGCCGTTGGGGTCGCCAGCAAGAGCAAAAGTCGTCTTCGCTGCTCGTCCAGTCGCCTTTGTTGTTGCATTAGGTTGATCAACTGCATGTGACAACCACATGAAGCTGAGAGCACGCCAACAAACAAGATCCACTTTGTCACCGCCATTATTGCGAGCTCACGTCAACTCCTGCAACCGCTGCTAACAACCTCTGCGGGCTGGCTGTGTTTACATCGGCACGCGCAGCTATGACGTAACAAGTCTAATGTTTATTGTTGGACACAAAACTCCAGACTCAACCTTTAAGTTTCTCACACAAATGGAAAATCTGATGTGATGTTGTCGTAACTATGGCGACAGGTGTGGGCGTCGTGTTTCTGTCTGAACTTTTCTACGTTGAATAAAAACATTTTATTACCTGAGTCAGAGTGTGTGTGTGTGTGTGTGTGTGTGTGTGTGTGTGTGTGTGTGTGTGTGTGTGTGTGTGTGTGTGTGTGTGTGTGTGTGTGTGTGTGTAACTCACCTGTCAGTGTGTGTGTTTGTGTGACCTCACAGCGTCCACCAGCTGCTGGACACGCCCCCCCACCTGGGCCGCCGCCTCCAGAAGCTCCGCCCCCTTCCTCTCACCTGAACACACATCAAACACTTTTTACTTCCTCTCATGGTTTTCAAAATAAAAGTTTCATCATCACACACACGAAGAAGAAACTGCCTGGCCTCTAATAATAATAATAATAATGAACCAACACAATTTCAAGAGAAAAATCTGAAAAACTTGATTCACTGAGGGAGTGTGACCAGCAGGGGGCACTGTGGTAACACACTGATACCCCCTCTGTGTGTGTGTGTACGTGTGTGTGTGTCACCTGTCCGTCTCTCCGTCTCCATCTCCGTCTTCAGTCTGGCGACCGTTTCCTGCAGCTGCTCCTCTAGACTACACATCCCATAATCCTCCTCTGGACTACACATCCCATAATCCTCCTCTGGAGACAGGTGGGTGTGGCCGTTCTCTGGCCCCGCCTCCTCTGGTGTGTCCTGCTCTCCTATTGGACGGCAGAGCCCCTTCCCCTCCCAGCTGACGGCATGTGATAGGTGCATTGTGGGAGATGTAGTTAGTTCCTCCTCTCAATTTCAATTCAATTTCAATTTCACAAGCTTTATTGGCATGACTGTCATTACAATATTGCCAAAGCATTACAAAAATGGTAAAATAAACATACTCTCTCCCTCCGTCCTTCACCTCCTCTTCCTCCTCCTCCTCCTCTTCCTCAGTGTTTGATTGAGCGTCAGGAAGCGTGACGTCGTCGTCCGTCTCCGTGACGACGTCCTCCTCCGTCTCGTTGCCGTGGCGTTGAGCCTCCATCTTGTTTAGAGCCTGAATCACAAACAGACGACTGAGCTCAACTACGACTCCCAGCATGCACCTGGCAGCTGGACCACTGAGGCTCATGGGTAATGTAGTTTTAATGCGTTTAAAGCAGTGGTTTCTATGGTAACTATGACCCCATGACGACGTCACAGCTCGTTTACCTGCGTGAGCGTCGCCTGCAGACGCTCGTTGTGCCGTCTCAGCGTTTCCATGGTAACCTCCATCTCCGAGCACCTGTCCTCCAAGACGCCTTGCTCTGATTGGACGGTAAGACGCCACGACTTCATCTGTTGCTCCAGAAGCCTGAAGGGACGAGACCGTTAGACCTGGATCTGGTTCTGGATCTGATCCAGGTCCAGGTCCAGGTCCTGGTCCAGAACCAGGTCCTGGTCCAGGTCCTGGTCCTGGTCCAGAACCAGGTCCTGGTCCAGGTCCAGGTCCTGGTCCTGGTCCTGGTCCAGTCTCACCATTTGTCTCGGTGCAGGTTCTGGATCTCTCTGAGCAGCGTTGACGCCTTCGACTCGTCACCGGAGGTCGCCTGCACCGAGGCATCATGGGAAACCTCTCTGTCATTGGACGGACCGGCGGCTGGATCGGCCAGTGGTGTGGCAGCGTCAGAAGGGGGCGGAGCTCTGAGAGACGGACCGGCGGCTGGATCGGCCAGTGGCGTGGCGGCGTCAGAAGGGGGCGGAGCTCTGAGAGACAGAGAGTTTAATCAACAGGAAGTGAATCAGCAGGTAGCGAATGACTCACCTGTCTCACCTGTTCTCCGTCTCCGCTGGCTCCGCCCACATCAGGACCCTCCTCCTATCAGCTTCTCTCTCAGTGTGTCGCCGTGGCAACAGGTTGTGACGAGCGCTGTGCATTAACGAGGACAGAGACTCTCTCCAGGTGGGCTGAGGAGGATGACATCATCAACACGGTTACCATAGATACACGGAGACGCCGCATTCAGGCGCGTCAACACGGCCGCCATCTTGGTCAGGGCGTTCTGACCATAGACGTCTCTACCTGGCTGTCTCTACCTGTCTGTCTCTCTCTACCTGTCTGTCTCTACCTGTCTGTCTCTACCTGTCTGTCTCTCTACCTGTCTGTCTCTACCTGTCTGTCTCTACCTGTCTGTCTGTCTCTACCTGTCTGTCTCTACCTGTCTGTCTCTACCTACCTGTCTGTCTCTACCTGTCTGTCTCTACCTGTCTCACTCACCTGAGAGCAGAACTCCACCACTGGATGATGCGTCTTGTGTTTCCTGGTGTGACGTTGCGTCATGAAGCAGCTCAGACACACGTGAACGTTCACGCACTTCATACAGCGAAACCTGCACACACGCACACACAGACACACACACACACAGACAGGTGTTAGTCCGGTGTGACGATGCGTTCAGGTGAGCGTGTAGCGTGTAGCGTTACCTGAGGCCGGCGAGGGGGCGTGTCTTACAGGTGTGGCATCGAACCACGTGACGGACGTTTTGACTGACAGACAGTCGGTGCAGCGTCGGTAACCACAGCAACAGACGCGGCTCACTCTGCAGCCATGACAACACGTGTTCTTTACTCGCCGTCGGGGTCGACACCTGGAAGCACAGACTAGATTGTTGCCACGACGACCACCAACCACCAACGACCCGCGGCCCGCTGGCGTGCACTCACCCCGTTAAAACACGACCTCACCGCTGCCTCCACGCCGCCGAACACCGCTTCCTCCTGCACCGCCGCCGGGACCTGAACGCATCGCAGCAGTCAGAGAGAGCGGGAGAGCAGAGGAGCATGCTGGGAAATGGAGGCAGAGCAGAGGAGCATGCTGGGAAATGGAGGCAGAGCAGAGGAGCATGCTGGGAAATGGAGGGAGAGGAGCATGCTGGGAAACGGAGGCAGAGGAGAGGAGAGGAGCATGCTGGGAAATGGAGGCAGAGGAGAGGAGCATGCTGGGAAATGGAGGCAGAGGAGAGGAGAGGAGCATGCTGGGAAATGGAAGGAGAGGAGAGGAGCATGCTGGGAAATGGAGGCAGAGGAGAGGAGCATGCTGGGAAATGGAGGCAGAGGAGAGGAGCATGCTGGGAAATGGAGGCAGAGCAGAGGAGCATGCTGGGAAATGGAGGCAGAGGAGAGGAGAGGAGCATGCTGGGAAATGGCGTCCTGTGGTGGTTACCTGGCTGAGGTCGTGCAGCAGACACCGGAGCGACGAGCGGCTCAACGACCACGAGCTGCGTCCTGAAACCGCCAGCAGGGCTGCAGCACAGGAACCAGACTTTTATTCTGAAGGAGACTTCCGCCTGCGTTTTATTCTGAAAGTCTGATTGACAGATGACATCATCGGAGCGAGGGGGCGTGGCCTCACCTGAGTATTTGTTGGACGGCTGGTCTGAGGACAGAGCGATGAGGGCCGTGTGGAGAGAAGCAGCAGCAACGTAACCTGTTTGATTCCTGCAACACAACACAACACACTGTACCCGGCTGGGACTGATCCTGTTGTCTTCTGTTCCCTCCCTCCATCCCTTCATCTTTCCCTTCCTTCTTTCCACAATCATTTTCCCCTTCCTTCCTTCCTCTTTTGATCCAATTGACCTGATCTGTTCCCTCCCTCCATCTTTCCTTCCTTCCTTCTTCCTTCCTTGAAAAAATATGTTTCCTCCCTCCATCTTTCCTTTCCTTCTTTCCACAATCCTTTCCTCCTCCCTTCCTTCTTTCCTTCATCTGACCCTTCCTTCTTTCCACAATCCTTTTCCCCTTCCTTCCTTCCTTCCTTCTTCTTCCTTCCTCTTTTGATCCAGTTGACCTGATCTATTCTCTCCCTCCATCTTTCTTTCCTTGATCCAATTGACCCAATCTGTTCCGTATCCATCCATCTTTCTTTCCTTCTTTCCTCCCTTCTTCCTTCTTTCTTCTTCCTTCTTTGAAAAAATCTGTTTCTTCCCTCCATCTTTCCTTTCCTTCTTTCCACAATCCTTTCCCCCTCCCTTCCTTCCTTGAACAAATGTGTTCCCTCCCTCCCCGTTTCAACATGTACTGTCTGAAGGGAGGGGGTCAAGCTCTGCTTCAGCATGTCACAGTACATGTTGGCGTTGGTTCCCTCTATGAACTGCAGCTCCCCAGTGTCAGCAGCACTCATGCAGCCCCAAACCACCAACCAGATCAGATCACAGGACACGGTTCCGGTAATCCACGTCCCCAGTCTGCCTGTCTTCTTGTCCCTATCGTCTCTAGAAGAGGCTTCCTGTCCGTATCCTCTCCCTGTCCGCGAATCGGAGCAGATGCTTGTGGCTTTAGATGGTGCAGTACTGAAGGTCTAAAGGGCAACTGGCCTGAAGCATAGACTGTAAGAAGAATGGACGTAGCATCCGTGACGTCACCCATTGGTTTTGGGGAGTCGTTTTTGTGACTCAAATATGGCGGCCTGGACAGCGCCATGTTGGATTTACCGGCCGAGAACCCGCCCACTGGCCTCGAAGCAGCTGTCCACGGAGCTGCTCGGACCTGTCACTCAACGTCTCCGCACCCTAATTGGCCAGAATTTTAACCTAATAACAGTAAAACGGTAGAGTAAAAAAAAAATTCACCCCCCTCAGAGTGTGTGCGGGGGTAGAAACTATCGATTGAGACCAAAAAACGTGCTGACACCAGGCTTTGATCATGTTTATTGAGGATGAAGTCGGCGATTTTAACATGGGGGTCTATGGAGAATGCTGCTTTCTGACACCAGCCCCCAGAGGAAGCCGAGGGGATTGCAGTTTGTTGAACGCGGATGTGAGCTTCACTTCTCAGACCGACAACTGCCCCCTTGGCCTGAAGTCGTTGATGATGCAAGATGTTTTCCAGAGTGAGGTCCCATTGGTAGATGGGAAGAGGGGGCAGATAGGGCAGATAGGGGAGAGGATTTGGGGGAGCAGTGGTTATCCAGCAGTTGATGGTCTGATGTACTGAACTGTCATTATCTTTATCTGTTGCACTTTGTAGTTTGGCCTTGGTGTCTCGCACTCTCTCTGTGTTTCCACAGATCCACCGGAGCTCCATCTCTCTGCACCAGCCGCCGCCTGCATCGCCCCCCCCTCCCGCCCTTTCCCCCGTGCTGTTAAGCCCTCCCTTCCCATGAACCAGTCTGCTATCCAGTCCTCCCATTATGCGGGTCTGCCCTCCCTTCCTCCCTTGCCTACCAGAAGCTTCCTTCATCAGCTGTTGTTAACATTTCCATGTTTCTCACATTCTCTGTTATAAACTGTTTTCTTATCTGTAACAACATCTATGTCCCGTCTGTCCGTCCTGGGTGAAGAAGATGTTTAGTACATTCGCTCTCTCTATGCTCCCCTCTCCACCTCCAGTCTCCTTCTTTTTGCAGCCGGTGATGATTCCCACCCCCTCCCAAAACTCCCGGGGGTTATTTTCCCTTTGCTTCCCCTCCAACCTCCTCTTGTATGACACCTTAACTTCCCTCAGGCAGAGTTTGAGCTCCTTCTTCACCCTTCTCAACTCCTCCCGGTCTCCGTTTTTAAAAGCCCTCTTCTTCCTGTTCAGGACCATTTTTACCTCACTCGTGATCCAAGGCTTGTTATTAGCATAGCAGCGTAGCTCCTCGACAGGAACAACAGCGTCCATGCAGAAGGTCATGTAGTCCGTCAGGCACTGAGCTGCTCCCTCTATGTCCTTTCAGCAGCACCATCTGTAGCCGTGTTGTTGTAGGCTGAGTACTGGGCTGCAGGTGAACCAGGTTGTGGTCCGACTTCCCACCGGGGGGGTAGGAGGGCGGCTGAATATGCATCTCCGGTGTTGGTATAAAGCAGATCGATGGTTCTGTTCCTGTGGGTGGGGCAGTCCACATACTGATGCATTGCTGGCAGTGAGGTTTCCAAGGTGGTGGTTAAAATCCCCAGAGATGATACTCAGAGCCTCATGATGCTGTGATAGATAATACGGCCTGAGGCGAACAGCCAACAGTTGTCTCAGCATGGTGAATCCCGGTAGCTCCACATTAGCTCAGTCAGTGGTCAGTGAGCTCTCCCGGTAGATCCTCTGGCTCCCGACCAGCGCGGACAACTCGTCAACTTGTTCATCAGCGCATTTACATTCCCCACTGACGGAATTGCTTCACCCCGGCACGACTCCCGTAGCCTGGCTCTCGCCAGACCCTTGTAGTTCCGCAAAGCTCCACCAGAGGCGCTACACTCAGCTTCACACAAGGGTCTGGACTCGAGGCCAATGCAAACTTCTTCCCCGGAGCAAAAAATAATGAACCAATCAGGATCGCCGGGCGGGACTTTCTGAGGTGTGACGTAGCGCTGAAGCGACTGTTTGAGTCAAACAACAATGGCGGCTCGCAGTGAGTGGCTGAAGTAGCACGTCATTCAAGATAACGGACAAGGGGTTTATCCAATCACATACAAGATTTTTTTACAAGGCCCCGCCTTCTGAAATGAATCGCCTATGGAGCAGTCCCAGACCCTTGTGTGGAGCTCAGCATAGCTTTGCGGAACTACAAGGGTCTGGCGAGAGTCAGGCTATGACTCCCGCAGTACTTCCTCCGTAGTTCGCTTGGAATGCAGTGGTTTACTCAAATTTTGTTTTTCCTTAACTCCAGCAGCATTGGTCTTGAATAAGCTATTTTACTCGTTTCGGCCGGTTAACCGTTCACAGAGCAGCAGACCGGCACCATGATGTTTCTGCAGATTTCACTCTCAGAAATAGACCAGGATGCTGGAAGATCTCTGTGGTTCACAAGCCCACCAACAGAGGAGAAGGACGAGAAGCTGCGCATGCTTAGGATGACAAGAGTGGTGTTAGGAGCTTCTTCAAGCCCATTCTTACTCGCAGCCACAGAGCCATGGAGCGATGTAAGTGGATGACTCTCCTGAGCTCAAAGAAAAATGGCAGGAGAGCTCGATGGATTGCACTGCTCAGCCAGAAACACGTGTTCGACCTCAGGAGGCTGCTTGATATTCTGAAAGAAAGAGAAAACACAAAAAGAAGTGTTCTCTAGGATTCTTGACCCCTTTCACTGTCAGGATAAAATGCTTGTTCCAAGAGATGTGGAGAAGAGGGCTTAGGTGGGATGAGGAACTGCAACAGTGGTGCTCAGAGCTCCGATCTGCACCAACTGCAGCTGCACAAGACACAACTCAGACTATGGACAGACTCAAAGATAGTGCTACGCTGGATCTGCAGTTCTGCTCACAAGTGGAAACAGTTTGTAGCAAATAGAGTGACAGAAATCCAGACTCTAACCGACCCACGGTCACGGTCTCACTGTGAAGGAAAGATGAATCCAGCTGACCTTCCCACCAGAGGCCTGACGGTGCAGGACCTGAAGCAGAGCAGAGGAAGATGTCCAGGAAGGTAAAGTCTGAACTCAGATCCAAACACCAGATTGTTGTACAGTTTGTTAATCAAGACATAGACTTCTTAGAACCTGTTTTATGTCTGGAGAAGTACAGTAAACTAAAAACAGTGCTCCGAGGGACAGCCTGGATCAAGAGGTTTATCACCAACACCCGCTCCAGCACAAAAATGAGTGGTGAACTGACAGCAGAAGAGCTGAATGAAGCAGGAAAACATTGGATAAAGGTGATTCAGCACCAGAGTTTCAACTCAGAAATTGATCTGCTGAAAGCAGGAAAATGACTCCAGAGTCCGAGAGCTAAAACCATTTCTGGATGAAGATGAGCTGCTCAGTGTGGGAGGAAGGCTCCAGCTTTCTGATCTCTCTTACAGAGAAAAGCACCCATGGATTTTGCCCAACGATCACAGATATACGAGCATGTTGGTGCAGCATCAACATGAGAAGATAATGCATGCACGCAGGGGTACGAGACACTTAAGTGCAGACAAGAGAGAAATATTGGATATTCAAGAAGGTGGTGTCAAGATGTGCACTTTGTAAAAAATTCAAAGCAAAGGCTGGACAACAGACAACTGCACCGCTACCAAAGGACAGAATAACAGAGTCGCCGCTCTATGTGAAGGCACAGAACTCCATGACAGAATCGTACATAACGCTGTTTCCTTGAGCTGTAGCCAGAGCTGCACACTTGGAGCTGGTCTCAGACCTGCTAACCGTGGTCACTTTAACTCTTTGTTTTTATCCAGTGTGGCACTTTGTTTGTTTGTTGGATTGATGTTAATTGTTGTCCCGTGTCGTTGTCCCATGTCATCCATGTTGTTGTGTATTCCATCTCTTTTAATTATTAGCTTCATGTTATCGTTTGTGTCACTATTGTGCATTTTACTGTTGTTTTTTGCTGCTGGCTGCACCGCAAATTGCCCCCCGGGGACAATAAAGATCTCTTGACTTGACTTGACTTGACTTGAGACCTGTTCACAGAGAACTTCCTGCCAGCACTGAAAAGATTCATCTCTAGAAGAGGATTATGACTCAGACAACGCCGAGACATTCAAGAGAGCTGCTCAGGACCTGAAGGAGCTCTGGAAAGGCATCAAAGATCCACAGCGACGAGAGAAGGGCATCACCTGGCGGTTCATCGTCTGCCAAGACCAATTCAGGCAAGGCAAGGCAAGGCAATTTTATTTGTATAGCCCGTTTTTACAAACAGTCTGTCTCAAAGGGCTTTACATGGCATCGTAGCAACATCCTCTGTCCTTAGACCCTCACATCCACTGAGGAAAAACTCCATGGAAACCCTTTTAACAGGGAAAAATCGGAGAAACCTCAGGGTGAGCAACAGAGGAGGGATCCCTCACCCAGGACGGACAGACGTGCAATAGATGTTGTTACAGACAAGAAAACATTCAGCTGCTATATCCTTTGGAAATTTAGATAAACTGTAGTTTATCGGGGTGGAGGATGTTGAGAATTTATTTGGTGGAAAACATTATTTGAGAAGAATAAATAAGTTCATACAAGTAAAATATAAGTTACAGGTTGAATAATTATGTAGAATATTTATTAAAAGCTATATTTTTTCAAAAATAATACAGCCATGGGGCATTTAGAGGGGTACAGAATGAAAGTATTGCTTTTCCATAAAAAATTATATTTAGTCTGAATTAATTATTTAAAATTTTTTTGACGGGTTTGACAATGATTTTCTGTCACGTTCTGTTTACATTCGTACCTGCCCGTAGCCGACACGTGGCGTTAGGATGGGTGTATTTGTGTAGTCTTATCTGTCATAAACAAGTTTACTGTCGCGGACTCTCGGTGCCACCAAGCTCCTTTTTTTTTTTCACCGAGACAAGAGCAGTGACAGCGGAGGCTCTGAGCAGCAGCGGTGTGGAAGGCAGCGAGCCTCCACTCTCCCTGTTACAAGCTACAAGTCATTTATTATGCTGTTAATGACGGTAAAAAATGAAACATAAGGTAAATATCCTGCATAGTTCTCCTCCTCTGCTGTCCTCTGATCAGAGCGGAGTCCCTAGCAACGGCCTGTTTTACCTAGCAACGGTCTGGCAGTCGACTGCTGGAATTCTTTTTCTGTTGTTGTTCTGGTAGCCTAATTCTATTCAACCTTTAACTGTTCGTTAAATAATTTTCCAGGACATTAAACTAGTCAACCCTTCTCCCGGTTTTCCAGGTGGAAACGTTGCACCGTGCACACGCCGCTCTGACCTGTCGTAGAGTCTGAACATCAGATCACACGTCTCCTCCGCCGCCGTCACATGACCTTCCACTTCCTGTGACGCGCTCTCGAACATCCTGCTGAGCGTCCAGGCCACTTCCTGTCTGTTCAGGCCCGCGTCCTGCCGAGCTGCGCCCGCCGAGCCGAACGCCGCCGTGACGTGTGGAACGGACACGACGTTAACTGGAAACACAAACACAGTGAGAAGAGAGGCACTTCTTATTACATGTGACATCACAGTGACATCATTCTGACAACACTCACGGTGACAGAGTTTCCGTAGCGACAGCAGCTTCATGGCGGCTCGATAAACAGACGGTCGGATTTCCATCAGCTCCTCTGAACAGGAAACAGGAAGTAAACACCTGCAGCTTGACGGGGTTAAAGGTCAGTGAACACATCACGGGGGCGGAGCTTACCGACGGCGTCCGGCTCCATGACGGCGTCTGGAAGCTACAAACAACATCAGGACTTTAGTGCAGCGCTTTTATTCTGAAGGTCTGAAGGAAGTCGTCCTCGACCTCCGTCACAACACACACACACACACACACACACACACACACACACACACACACAAGACTAGAACCAGTAGAAGCAGACTAGAACCAGTAGAAGCAGACTAGAACCAGACTAGAACCAGTAGAAGCAGACTAGAACCAGACTAGAACCAGTAGAACCAGTAGAACCAGACAGTAGAACCAGACTAGAACCAGTAGAACCAGTAGAACCAGACAGTAGAACCAGACTAGAACCAGTAGAACCAGTAGAACCAGACTAGAACCAGACTAGAACCAGTAGAACCAGACTAGAACCAGACTAGAACCAGTAGAACCAGACAGTAGAACCAGACTAGAACCAGTAGAAGCAGATTAGAACCAGTAGAAGCAGTAGAACCAGACTAGAACCAGTAGAAGCAGATTAGAACCAGTAGAAGCAGTAGAACCAGACTAGAACCAGTAGAAGCAGATTAGAACCAGTAGAAGCAGATTAGAACCAGTAGAAGCAGTAGAACCAGACTAGAACCAGTAGAAGCAGATTAGAACCAGTAGAAGCAGTAGAACCAGTAGAAGCAGATTAGAACCAGTAGAACAAGTAGAACCAGACAGTAGAACCAGACTAGAACCAGTAGAACCAGACTAGAACCAGTAGAAGCAGACTAGAACCAGTAGAAGCAGTAGAACCAGACTAGAACCAGTAGAAGCAGATTAGAACCAGTAGAAGCAGATTAGAACCAGTAGAACCAGACTAGAACCAGTAGAAGCAGACTAGAACCAGTAGAAGCAGACCAGAACCAGTAGAAGCAGACCAGAACCAGTAGAAGCAGACTAGAACCAGTAGAAGCAGACCAGAACCAGTAGAAGCAGACTAGAACCAGTAGAAGCAGACCAGAACCAGTAGAAGCAGACCAGAACCAGTAGAAGCAGACTAGAACCAGTAGAACCAGTAGAAGCAGACTAGAACCAGTAGAAGCAGACTAGAACCAGTAGAAGCAGACTAGAACCAGTAGAACCAGTAGAAGCAGACCAGAACCAGTAGAAGCAGACTAGAACCAGTAGAAGCAGACCAGAACCAGTAGAAGCAGTAGAACCAGACCAGAACCAGTAGAAGCAGACTAGAACCAGTAGAAGCAGACTAGAACCAGTAGAACCAGTAGAAGCAGACTAGAACCAGTAGAACCAGTAGAAGCAGACCAGAACCAGTAGAAGCAGACTAGAACCAGTAGAAGCAGACTAGAACCAGTAGAAGCAGACTAGAACCAGTAGAACCAGTAGAAGCAGACTAGAACCAGTAGAACCAGTAGAAGCAGACTAGAACCAGTAGAACCAGTAGAACCAGTAGAACCAGTAGAAGCAGACCAGAACCAGTAGAAGCAGACTAGAACCAGTAGAAGCAGACTAGAACCAGTAGAAGCAGACTAGAACCAGTAGAACAAGTAGAACCAGTAGAACCAGACTAGAACCAGTAGAACCAGTAGAACCAGTAGAACAAGTAGAACCAGTAGAACCAGTAGAACCAGTAGAACCAGACCGACCTTGCAGCGTCTCTGTCTCTAGGAACCAAACTGAGACCTGGTGAAGCTGAAGCTGCTGAGTCATCAATCATTCATCAGCCTCTTCTCACCTGTCAGCTCACCTGCTGTCTCTGGACCAATCAGCAGCCAGCAGGGAGCGGTCATGTGACCTGCTTCATCTATAATCTATCACACACACACACACACACACACACACACACACACACACACACACACACACACACACACACACACACACACAGTGGAGCTGTCAGGACCAGTGTGGTAAAACCTGTGATTGATGAAGAAGAAGATGATGAAGATGATGAAGGTGGTGGTGGTGATGATGTCATCGGGGCTGCTGAGCGGTGGCCTGATGAGGGGACAAAGCGGCGGCTGTTGTTGCCGTGGACACTGGGTCTTTGTGTGTCTGTGTGTTTGTTGTTGTTGCGGCTCTTTGTGCGTCCTCACTGAGCCTTTGTGAGTCTGTGGCTCGTGTGAGCTGCAACACTGGAGCTCTTCTTCCTCCTCTGCACTGAGATGAACGACGCCACACGGAGCCTGTCGTTGCCCCCCTTCGCCCCCCGTCGCCCCCCCACAGAGGTTAACACAGGGTGAGACCAGCAGAACCATGAATCTGTATTCCATCAGACTTTCTGGTAAAATCTACTGACAAACACTCAACAACTCCTTGACAACCGTCTCTTTCGTGATCTCTGGTCTCTCTCTGATCTCTCTGATCCTGAGGTTTAAACATCTGTAACTCTCCTCACACTCTCCTCTAACAGGCTTTAACGGCTTCAGGAGACACTTTAATAGTTAATAATAATAATCTCAAAGTCGAAAGCAACTGGTTATTTGACAAATAACCAAGTCCAGTTGCTTTCGACTTAAATTCCTTTACTATGACCTGGACAAATGAGAATATGCACAGGCTTAATAATAATAATAATAATATTAATAATAATAATAATAATACTACAAGGCCTCAGACTGACCGCAGTCCACCATCAGCTGTCACTCAGACAAAGACGTCTCATTTAATGTGACATTAAAGTAAATAGAATGAAATCATAATAAAACAAACAGTGGATGAGGTCATGGTCAGTCCCCTCCCAGGGGGCGTGGCCTCTGGGCTCCCCTCGCCGTCGGTCCCAGTCGGTGCTCAGTCCGACCGCCGACCACAACAGAGTCACTGCTGCTGGGTGAGTGAAGGTCATGTGCTATGACGCTGGCGTCTGATTGGCTGGATGTTTGTCTCACTGTCTCTGTGCTCCTGTAGACGAGTCCATGAGCTGCGCCGACGTGAAGATGAAACGCACCCTGGGGATCTGTCTGCTCGTCTGCTCTGCTCTGATTGGACTGGGTACGTTCACCTGTCTCTTTAAGTCTGAATCTGAATTAACCTTAAACACACACTCAAATAGCCTACATTAATTAATAATCATTAATTAATTGATTTGTTTATTATTGGTCACATTTCGCATCACTGTTGACAGCGTCTCCGTAAGGTTTTGGGACTGTCAGTGTCTCCATGGTGACATCTGTGGGGGCGGAGACTAAGGCCTGGACTACACGTATATGGATATTTTTTTAAGCGGATATTTTCGTCTTCGTTTAAAAAAAAAAACCTGTCCACACCACAGACATATCTGTCAGAGGCAAAACTGAAAACGATCGCCTCTGAAGCCTGAAATGCCACGCCGCCCGGCCGGTGGTGGTGATCAGCAACATGTAAAATACCACAGGACGAAGGACGTTATGGATCTATAATACATCCATGAGAAGAAGGTCAAACAGCGGATTTAAACCGTGCAACTACTGTCATGCATGCTTCTCTCTCTCTCTCTCTCTCTCTCTCTCTCTCCCTCTCTCTCTCTCTCTCTCTCTCTCCCCCTCTCTCTCTCTCTCTGTGTGAATGACAATAACGGAGAGCGCTATGCGGACATGAATGAACGGCGAAAAATCTATTCGTGGTGGACGTAATTCATCACAAATAAATGAATGAATTGGAAACACTGCTAAAAGTGCAAAGCACAGGTAAATGGACTTGCACTTATATAGCGCTTTTCTAGTCTCTTGGACCACTCAAAGCGCTTTACACTGTAGGTCACATTCACCCTTTCACACACACATTCATACAGCACTGGGCAGCGCAGGAATCTAACCATTCACACACATTCTTACACCCAATGGACGCATCGGGGGGCAAGTGTGGGTTCACTGTCTTGCCCAAGGACACTTCAACATGTTGCCAGGAGGAGCCTGGAATCGAACCACCGGTTAGTGGACAACCCGCTCTACCACCTGAGCCACAGCACTGGCCATTGTTGTTAACAACAGTTTGCATGTGCGAACGGCTTGTCGCTAGGCGACAGCTCCGTTTAACATTGCTACACGGATCCACTCAATCGGATATTTTTTTATTTCTCCACTTTTTTATCTGTTTAAAAATATCTCCGTTTATGTGGGTGAATTCGCCGTGTTCGTGTGGCTGAGAGGCCCAATTGGACAAAAAAATTTGCGTTTAGGAATATATCATATTTGTGTAGGCTAGTCCAGGCCTAAAACTATCGCAGTCACAGTCAAATGTCTGACTTGAACCTGTAGCTGTGCAGCTGCTAATATCTATGCTAAGCTAAGTTAGCTTTGTCCCTGTGTGTCCAGGCTAAGCTATGCTATGCTAAGCTACCCTGCTGCTGCTGCTGCTGCTGCAGTGTTTACATGTTTAAATGTCTCTTCACCTCGTGTAGCGGATGTGCACTCACTCCACCCATAAAAGACGTGCTAACCAACCCGCCAAGTGGTTGTCAACCTCTTGGCGAAGAGGTTAGCATCGTCGCCTCTGGTGCGGGAGGTCGTGGGATCGAACCCCACCTAGGGCAGGCCGTGAGAAACACAACGCAGAGGGCCAGATCGACATCGGCTACACTCGCACCTGGCTCATGATTCAGTCAAGTCTCTGACATTCATCACATCAGTAGGCTATCTAAAGTTTGGACTCATGCTGCGTTCGAGACAAGTCAGAACTCGGAAATGAATTGTGTGACGTTTTTTTTTCTGACTTTGCCAAGTGGGAGCTCTGACTTGAGGTGGCGTTCGATTGCACTTTTTCATGTAAGAGGTTGGAAAGATCCGAGTTCCAATGCAGCATTACCGCTGCTAACTGTCACTTACGGCTGCTAACTGTCGCTAAATGTCATTTACGGCTGCTTATTGTCGCTAACTGGCAATTACGGCTGCTCACTGTCATTAATTGTCACTTGCGGCTGCTAACTGTCACTGTTACTAACACAAACTGTACTAACTGTTGCTAACTGTTACTTTCACTAACTGTCGCTAACTGTTACTAACACAAACTGTCACTAACTGTTACTAACTGCTGCTAACTGTCGCTAACTGACACAAACTGTTACTGTCGCTAACTGTTACTAACTGCTGCTAACTGTTGCTAACTCGCCAACTGTTACTAACTGTTGCTAACTGTTACTGTTGTTAACTGCTGCTAACCGTTGCTAACCGTCTTCTCTCCTTTGATCACAGCTTCAGAGACGACAGCTGCTCCTCCACTAGAGGCGCTAACGTACAGGACATGGCTGGAAACACACAGTTTTAGTAGAGTTAGTCCTGTAGCCTCGTAGTATTGATGAGTAGTACTAGTACTGATGAGTGGCCTAATATTGATGACCAGTAGCCTATGAGCAGCAGGCGTTAGTAAAGTAGTAGTATTAATGAGTAATATTGATGACCAGTATGAGCAGGCGTTAGTAAAGTTGTAGTATTAATGAGTAGCCTAGTAGTAGTAGTATTGATGAGTAATATTGATGACCAGTATGAGCAGGCGTTAGTAAAGTTGTAGTATTGATGAGTAGCCTACTATCAGTATCAGTAGTAGTTGTAGTAGTATTGATGACCAGTATGAGCAGTAGGCGTTAGTAAAGTTGTAGTATTGATGAGTAGCCTACTATCAGTATCAGTAGTAGTAGTAACTAGTAGTAGTATTGATGACCAGTATGAGCAGTAGTCTAATGAGTGTTTTGTGTTTCAGGTTCGGCCATCCGTTGTTACAGCTGTAAGGATTACACAGCCAGCTGCTCCAAACAGCGAGAGTGTAGCTATGACGACGCCTGTCTCACCCTCACTGAGAGAGGTGCTTTTTCCTGTTCACCTGTTCTTTAACCGTTACTGCCTTGTGATTGGCCGACTGGTCCAGATTCAGACAGACTGTGTTTGTCCCACAGGTGGCTACACCTACCGTCAGTGTCTCAAGTACTCTGACTGCGAGTACGGTCGCCTGGCCCAGATGTTCCCCCAGGTAACCACGGAGATGATGATTTATATTTTTATATTTAAAATGAATCATGTCAATCGTAACTGTATAGATATATATTTTTATATTTCAATGAATTCATGTTAATTCCAGCTATATAGATTATATATTTTTTTTTACAATTCAAAGAATCATGTCTAACCCTGTATGTAAATGTACTTTTCCTGTGATCTATTGGTCCTCTGTCTTTTTGGACGTTTTATGTTAATTTGTTGTATTGTTTTGGGGACTACGGATGTAATTTAGCACATGTGCTAAATCCGGTGTATTTACAGTGGGTATATTAATGGACTCATTGTCCATTAATATGCATTGTCCCGAGCAAATAAACAAATAAAGTAAAGGTAAAGTAAAGTAAAGAGCCCCGCCCCCTTTCAGCCACTCGCCACGACTCACCGCCAATCACTGATCAATTTCTACTGTCGATCACTTTCAGGTGTCGAGTTTCACCTTCAAGTGCTGCAACTCGGACCTGTGTAACTCCGCCCCCTCCTCCACAGCAAGCTCTGTGATTGGTCTGCTGGCCTCGGCGGTCGTCATGTGGTGGTGCGTTCACTGAACAGTCCAGTGGCGCCACCGAGTGTCTGTAAACACACGTCGTCAATAACAACCAACTGACTCACTCACCACCATCCTTCCTCTTTCTCTCTTCCCTCTCGCTCATTCTCTCACTCTTTCGCCTTTCTCTCTTTCCTCTCACTCTTTCTCTATTTCCTCTTGCTCTTTCTCTCTCTCCCTGTGATGTAATCAGATGTTTTTTTCTCGTCACTGTGATGGTTCAGGAACCTGAGGGGCGGAGCTTACACGATTCAACCTCACTGATTGGTCAAACACGCTCAGCACAGCTAGACATTTATTTTGAAAACAGAATCCCGACATAACTTCCTGCCTGACCCCGTCTCCCATGATGCATCACTGCTGTTGTGTGTGCTACCTGTTAACATCGAGCAGGTGAGAGGGGCGAGGCCACGCCCACAGGAGAAGCAGGTGTTTAGTGTAAACAGGAAGTGATGGATGAGTGGGCGGAGTCAGACTGATCAGATGAGTTGGTTAACGAACTTCTCCAATAACAGAATCTCTGGTTCCAGTTTGAACACAGAGCCAACTGCTGCTGTTTAACTGACCTGAGACCAGCTTCACACCTCTGTCAACGACACAGACATCAATAAAGGTTTACAACAAGGAAACAGACTGGGCTGTGTTTGATTTGCTCACCTGAAGAAGTACGTCTCCGACAGAGAAACAATATACACAATATATATATCCTAATATATATAAGCGCCATAAACTGTATATAACAGTATAATTTATATATCCTAATATATAAACCTACCACCCCCCCTAGTGGGGACCTTTTTTACTTTTATTTTACTTTATTTTTTAACCCCGCCTCCACCCCCCCTAGTGGGGACCTTTTTTATTTTATCTTATTTTATTTTTTAACCCCGCCTCCGACGTGTTAACAGCGCTAAAGCCAGAATTAAAACAGCTTTTAGCAGCTTTACTGCTATGGCTGTCGGTTGCGGCGAAATGGCGATAGAGATGCTAATTTCTGTTAGCCCGTCTATGGGGTTTTAAATTATACGTTAGCATTAAGCTAGTGGACTTTATGCTTAGTTGGGGACGTGGATTACTGGAACCATGTCCTGTGGTCTGATGAGACCGAGACGAACCTATCAGGTTCCGATGGTGTCAGGTGTGTGTGGCAGCAACCAGGTGAAGCAGAGCTTGACCCCCTCCCTTCAGACAGTACATGTTGCCGTTGGTTCCCTTAATGAACTGTAGCTCCCCAGTGTCGGCAGCACTCATGCAGCCCCAAACCACGACACTCCCACCACCATGCTTGACCGTAGACAAGACACACTTGTCCCTGTCCTCCTCACCTGGTTGCTGCCACACACACCTGACACCATCTGAACCAGATAGGTTCGTCTCGGTCTCATCAGACCACAGGACACGGTTCCAGTCCCAATCCACGTCCCCAGTCTGCCTGTCTTCAGCAGACTGTGTGGGCTCTCTTGTGCATCTTCTCTAGAAGAGGCTTCGTTCTGGGACGACAGCCATGCAGACCAACTGGATGCAGTGTGCAGCGTACGGTCTGAGCACTGACAGGCAGAGCCCCCACCCCTTCAACCTCTGTAAGATCATGGAACAATCTTCCAACTAATCTGAAACTTAGTACAGACTTCAATGTTTTCTCCTGGGAAGTCAAACAATGGATCCTAAGAAATCAGTCATGTCAGCATTAATCATGAGCCTAAATTATTTTTAACCTTGGAAAAGTGTGAAGTATTTTAATAACTGTATGTTTCTTTCTGATATGAAATATGTCTGGAGTGTTTGTGATGTGTGAGAGGGTGTATTATGCACATGTGTATGGATGTTTAACGCTATGTAAATTGATAATTCTTAACTTTCTATTATTCTTACTCACCTGCCCAGGGATTACGGATAGAAAGTAGCTAGTAAGCTAAATCCGCTACAAGGCATCTCTTCTCATTTCGAGACTAATGTTATTTTGTACATTGTCCCTGATACAAATAAACGTATTAAACTAAACTAAACTCTGCTGCAGAGGTTGGAGGGGTGGGCGATCTGCCTGTCCCCTAACCCTACTGTGACGTACTGAAGCAGAGCAGACCCCCTCCCTTCAGAAACTGGGCCCAGGGCAGTGGTCCAACAAGACAACGACCCCAAACACACCTCCAAGACGACCGCTGCCTTGGTGACGACACTGAGGGTGAAGGTGGTGGACGTCCAACATGTCTCCAGACCTAAACCCTACTGAGCTCTGTGGAGCATCCTCAGATGGAAGGAGGAGGAGCACCAGGTGTCTCACCTCCACCAGCTCCGTGATGTCATCATGGAGGAGTGGAGGAGGTTTCCATGGCAACCTGTGAAGCTCTAGTGAACTCCATGCCCAAGACAGTTAAGGCAGTGCTGGACAGAAATGGTCGTCACACAAAAAAATGTGGGCACAATCTGGACATTTCACTCCTATGACTCGCTCATCAAGTGCAGTTGAATTCGCAAGCAAAAGGTTTTAACTTGAAATCAAAGAGGATTTAAAAGCAAAATGGTCGTATGTTTTTACTGACTAACATTAGTTTTGATTGAAGTTGACTCTGAGTCTTTGTTTGGTTTGTGGACAAAACAAGGCATTTGAGGACGTCACCTGGTTCTATTGACCGAACAACTAATCGATTAATCGTTTATATAATCGAGAGATTAATTGCTAATGAAAATAATCGTTAGTTGCAGCTCTGGTGAAAAGTTAAAGTTAAAGGATAATTTCCGTTTTTTACAAGCTGGACCTTATTTCTAGCATAAAATACAATCATTTTACTCACCCAGACAACTTTGGTGTCATTTGGAGTTGTTTTGACGAAATTAGTCCCAGTGGAGCGGCGCGTATATCCGTATAATGCGAGAACACGGGGCACGCAATGCAGCCTCTAAATAACACATTATCCGCCGCAAAACTCGTTCATTTCGCCAATATTTTGTTATGATACACTAGTGCTATTCCCCTCCGAGCCCGTGGTGGCATGTTAACAACATGCTGCGCCTGTAGATTGACTGCTAACGTCTTATCTGGATGATGTCATCTCCGACCACTGCCCGGCGCGGCTAACTTGCTACCGCTAATACTATGGTTCGTTTCTGCGTGTTTCTGACTTGTCAGAACAAAATGAGCAGCTGGATGAAGTTCAGCTTCCACAGGCTTCCTCTCCGCAGCCTGGACTCACTAAAGCTCCGGCTAGTTGAGATAAAAATGGACCTGAATGCCGAAGCGGAATCATTATTATCAGAATGAGCCGGGCAGCGGTCGGAGATGACATCATCCAGCTCAGAGGTTAGTAGGTCAACCTAGAGACCCCGGATGTTGATAACATGCCACCACGGGCTCAGAGGGGAATAGCACTAGTGTATCATAACAACATATTGGTGAAATGAACGAGTTTTGCGGCGGATAATGTGTTATTTAGAGGCTGCGTTGAGTGCCCCGTGCTCTCGCATTATACGGATATACGCGCCGCTCCACTGGGACTAATTTCGTCAAAACAACTCCAAATGACACCAAAGTTATCTGGGTGAGTAAAATGATCGTATTTTATGCTAGAAATAAGGTCCAGGTTGTAAAAAATGGAAATTATCCTTTAAGTTACACTGGAACTTCGACCAATCAAACTCCTTCAGGACAAAACTGAAGCTCCAAAAACATTCTGAGAGAAGAGTGTGTGTGTGTGTGTGTGTGTGTGTGTGTGTGTGTGTGTGTGTGTGTGTGTGTGTGTGTGTGTGTGTGTGTGTGTGTGTGTGTGTGTGTGTGTGTGTGTGTGTGTTACCTTTGACCCTGGATGTTGATCTTCAGGTGGTTGTCCACAGGTTGTCCACATTACTCACGTATCCATGGTGACGGGGGTCCAGACATCTGATTGGCTGAGAGAAGAGCAGACGATCAGCTGTCTGTGTCTGTTCAATGTGATCAATAAATAACCAATAAAAGATCAATGAAAGCTGAAACTTCATTTAGACTTTTTTCAAATAATTAAAACGATGACTCATACACATTAGACTTATTGAGTTTAATTTAAAGGTATTAAAAGATCTTTTATTTAAATTTATTTAAACTATTTTTCATTTTATCAAGAGTAAACTGTTGTAGTAGTTATTATAATGAATGAATGAATGAATATTTTATTTTCGTGTCATGCCACCACTGTGGCCCATCCCATATGGGATTACAAGACACAATAACAAATACAAAAACAAAAACTAGACAGTCCTTCCTGTTGGTGTTACTTGCCACACAGGTGTGACATAAATAAACAATTTCAGATTACTTTCAGTACTCAACAATATATCGCTCTTCGTCTCATTGCCCAAGCCTCTTCAAGAAACAAAGAAAATGCAAAAATATTCAAATAAAAAAGAAGTTTTAGCTTCTCAGCATCGTCCAACCACACAAATTCATTATTTGGATCTACTTTACTAAATAATTTTTGTCTTATAGAGTCATAGAAAGGACAGTAGAACACAAAATGCATTTCATTCTCCACCTCTCGGATGTCACATAAGTTACAAATTCTATCATCTTCTGCTGTGCCAACATATCTGCCTGTCTCGATATGAAGACCAAGAATACCAGCTCTCAATTGAGCACACAGGGATCTTTTCTTTTTAGACAAATTATACAAAACATAGTTTTCTGGGCCAAATACCTGTTTTATTTCACAGTAAGTACGCAGCTTTGGTTTACCCCAGATATCTAATGCCCATCTATCTTTACTTTGTTGAAAAATAATTTCTTTTAATACGTTAATCTCAACTTTCTCTTTGTTATAATAATGGTCTTCATATCCAGCTCTCAGCAAGATGTCATATATGTCCCTATCCCAAGCCCCATTGGTCAGAGTGTCCCACTCAAAGATTTTTCTTGCAATCCTGTTACGATTTAATCCTAGTATCCTATTCCATAAACGCACCATATATACACTCCACCGTACCTCATTGGGTTCCCAGCCCATATCTCCCATAACGGCTAGTGTTGGTGTGAATTTATGTACGCCAAGAAAATACTGCATGGCTCTGTTTTGCACAGCCTCACATTTAGGGTACTGTTTGAATCCCCATACTCCTACTACATAATCTAACACTGGACACACACAACTCTGATATAATTTGGAGTAGGCGGAGTACCCAACATCCCTCAGAGTCTTTATTTTAGCTATAACACCCCCTAGTGCCCGATTTGCTGACTCAGCCAGTAGCGATGATCCCTTCATGAAAGTCATATGTTCATCCAAATAGAGACCCAAATATTTGTAGCTTCTTGAATAATTCAATTTTGACTCTCCAAAATGAAATTGGAAATCACTTGTTTGCTTAACAGGGTTCTTAAAATGCATAATTTCTGTTTTCTTTTCATTTATCAAGAGTCTCCACTTTTTACACCAATCGCTTGCACATGTCAACATTCTTTGTAAATCAACCTCTGTTTCTGCCATCAAAATAATGTCATCCGCATATAATAAAATACTAACTTCCTCTCCTCCACATTTTACTCCACAATGCAGATGTTTGATTTGCTTGGCTAGATCGTTAATGTACACAGCAAATAAAGTAGGAGACAGTGCATCTCCTTGCTTGACTCCTAATAGTGTGGGGAACCAGTTGGTATAGGTGTTGTTTACCTTCACACAGGCCTGGGGTGCACTGTAGAGAGAGCAAATGGCATGATAGAACTTCCCATCTATCCCTATTTTAGCCAGTCTATATGCAAGGAGGTCTCTGTTGATGAAATCAAAGGCTTTCTGAAAGTCAATGAAACATGCATATGTTGATTTGTTTTCCTTAAGTCTATTCCTTACAATAGTACATACTATATAAATATGATCAATACAAGCTCTGGCTTTACGGAACCCATTCTGCTCCTCTACCAATAATTGTTCTCTTTCCAAATATTCCATTAATCTCTCATTGAGTAAAGATGAATATAATTTATAGACTGTGCTCATTAGACTAATCCCCCTATAATTAAGTGGGACTCTGGGGTCTGTTTTCTGTGATTTTGGTATGGGGCTTATGATGGACTTAAGCCAAACTGATGGTATTATGCTATGTTCAAAACAGTGATAAAATAAATTAAACAAAATTTGAGCTAACTTAGGTGATTTCAACAATTCATTTGGTAAATCATCTATACCTGTAGCTTTGCCTGCCTTTGCCTTATCAATAGCCTTCCCCACTTCCCCCATATCAATCTCCACATTAAGATCACTATTACTTTGAAAATTAACTTCTAGCATGTCTTTTTCCAGACCACCTTTTAATAAACACATATCTTGTAGGAATCCTTCATCAAATCCTTCCGCGTCATTTTCAAATAAACTAGCAAAATCCTTCTCCCATTTAACCAACACTTGTGTTGTCTCTCTAATTAAATGATCTCCTTCACCCCATATTTCCATTGGGATACATTTTTTACGTTTTGGCCCTAATTTATTTATTTCGCTCCAAAAACGCTGTGGATTTGATGATTGAATTTCCTCCAGATATAGTAGTTGTCCTCTTTGATATCTCCTTTTATACAACCGTAACCTCTTATCAAATACATGCTGACATTGTCTGAATTTCTCTAGAAGTTGCTGCTTGTCTCCTCTGGCTCCTTTACATCTTAAAAACAACTTTTCTGAGTTATGCATAGAATACCATAAGTCCTGTAACTCCTTGTTCCAATAAGGTTTGCTGATTTTATATTTTCTCTCTGTTCTCTTATTATAATGCTTGTTCTGTGAGTGTTTTCCCATTTCATCATACACCAACTGACAAAAATCTTCATACCATCCATCTAATAATAATTATTATTATTATAAGTGTAATTATTAGTGCCACTGTTAGATTTACATTGTTAAAGGAACATTACAACTGTTACACATTCCCCCCAGTAAGACAAAGGCTGTCCCGAGCCGTACGCGTCTGAGAAACAGGCCAGACTTAACATATAATATATTATACATGAAAAGCAGTTTAGCTGTCAAAACCTAAACAAGGCAACAGTGTCGTTACTATGCAGGCAGCTGTCATACATGTCAGTACCAAGCAAAAGTAAAGTCCTCAATGACATATTGAAATGAAAAACACAACTCATTCTACTGTAGCACAATATGAAGTCCCATGCTATGATCATTATTAATTTATTTTTTTCCGATGAGAACAGTTTTAAACACACTGTTACCAGTCTGGTAGGCTGGATAGAGAACTCAAACCACCGTTACAGAACCCAGCAATACACATGAACCAAAACGTTCAGCTCAAGTTATATTAAGTCTGTCAGTGTGAGAGTCGGCTCAATCTAGATTAGTTACCATACTGTCCCTTTCTCTCTCTCCATTGTTATGTATGTATTCATTTATTTATGAAAAGCGGCGTCTCTCCGCAGGCAGCACCGCTGCTTCACCCGCCGCTTGTCTGTGATGTTGCCGCCGCTGCACGCGCACAGCTGGTTATTTCAATCGAAAACGATTTTAAAAACGACAAATAAAAACATTTTAGTCCAAAACGATGAAAAAACCACGAAAATAAAAACACTTCGGTTGATAAGTTGTACAGTTTGTTTAAAGGTACAACGAGAAATAAAATAAAATGTTCCTGCGCCACTTGTAGCTAACAGTTCGTTCGCGAGTGAGCAGAAAAAATTATAAAGTCCACAAAATAGTTTAACTTGGGACTTTAACGACTGTTTTAGAGCAAAACACCGAGTTACATCAGACACGACAACGCGGTTTCACGGTAGCTATAGGCTACTCACTGTTCGCCAGACACTCTTGAGAATCAAAGAGGAAAATGAGAAACACGGGGCTCAGTAATGGCGTCGACTCGTCTTCTCCACGGACCAGATCAGAAGCCGCCGCCGCGCTGACCAAAACAACTCACGCGCCGCTGGCCAGATCACAGACACCGCACGTGCTGACCAGAACAACAAAGGCGCCGCTCAGTGACGTCCTCGCGCCGTTACGTTTACGTTGTTAAAGGAATATTGTTAATATTGCGCATCTGAGAAACAGCCCATAATATCTCATACATGAAAAAGCAGCTAAACTGTCAGAAACTAAACAACAGCTGTCACCTGTCACCTGTCAGTAAAACACCGGTGCTACTCCCGCTGGTTGTCTGCGATGTTGCCGACACCGCTCGCGCACAGCTGGTTATTTCAGTACAAAACGGTGAAAAAAACGACGAAAATAAAAATATTTTAGTCCAAAACTATGAAAAAAACACGAAAACCTGAACCCAAACACCTGTCATACCTGTCAGTAAAGCACCGGTGCTGTGATGTTGCCGACGCCGCTCGCGCACAGCTGGTTATTTCAGTTTCAAACGACGAAAATTAAAATATTTTAGTCCAAAACTATTAAAAAAACACAAAAATTAAAAACACTTAGGTTCGTAGAGTTGTAGGCTACTGTTTGTTTAAAGGCCCAATGAGAAAGTAAAAATGTTCCGGTGCCACTTGTAGCTAACAGTTCGTTCAGAAAAAAAAAAAAAAAGTCCACAAAATATTTAACTTGGGACTTAGCGACTGTTTTAAGAGCAAAACACCAAGTTGTATCTGACAGACAAAGCGGTTAACCGCGTTTTAGAGGGAGATTCATGCAAAACCGCTGATGCGCGTTGCCTTCAGGGACAGTTTTTCATCAAGCAGTCTCTGGCCCAATTCCAATTCTATTTTTCATTTTTCAATTCTACCCCTAGCCCTTAACCCTTAACCCTTGCCCTTGAAACGGAGCTACAAGGAGTAGGGTTGAAAGTCAACCCCTACGAATTGGGACACCACTTCAACAATCACATACGTCATCAGTAGTCTCTGCTGGCTTTCCCGGTATCCGCGGGTCATTCCAACATATACCGCCACTCCGACATTGACGTCTAGTTGTCGTAATGGCGGCACTTCCATTGATTGAAAACGTCCCACCACTCCGACAATTTTTGTTTCCATTGTCGGAATGGCGGTACTTTCCTTTTTTGGAAACGTCCCGCCATTCCGACATAAGGTCATTAAATGTGTAGGTTAATAATGATCACTGCCTCCCTGCCTGCCCATTTCTCTCCTCTAACAGCACTTTGACTCTGGTCAACGCACTTGTCACATCCATCTCGATTATAAAATGCATTATAATAATAATAATAATTATTATTATTATTATTATTATTATTGGCGCTGTGCTACTTAGTTTGCAGCTGTGGTCGAGAGAGCTAGAGAGTTAATGGAGAGAGGGACCGCTACGCCAGTGAATCAGATCAGTGATGTTGTTTTTTATTGTATCACAGTGGTTACAGTACGTTCAACAGGATCGTTCTCATAGGGGTCCTGGGCCCCTGCATATTTTTGATCTCTCCTGTAGTCTGGCTCCAAGTTTAATTAAAGCCGCAAGCGGCTATGACGGGCCCTCGCCCCATGCCACTCGGCGTCGCGCTCCCACGCCCCCCCCCGGTCCCCGCTACCCCGGGGCGCTCTTCGACACCCCCACGCGGACAGGCACGTGAAGGGGTGGACCCTCATCACACACGTGAATTTTGGAGCAAATCGGACAAAGTACGTAGGAGTTACAACAAGTTTATGGTTCGTCCACCAGGGGGCAGTAGTGGGGCGTGGGCCGTTGCGTTCAGGGTCGTCCCCCGATCACACATGTGAAATTTCGACTGAATAGGACAATGTCAATGCAAAATATGTCATTTCCTGTGTCCACAAGGGGGCGACTTGAGCGAGCTTGCATATGAGGGATTGGAGGTGTAGAGGGCGGGTCTCTGATCACGTACATAAATTTTGAAGCAGTTCGGACAAAATTCATGGGAGTTAGAGCAGCTCGTGTATGCATGGCGAGGCATCAGAAATGGCGGCGGCCACAGTGGCCACACCCTTTGACCTACCGACCTGCAGAGCACAAGCTGTAATCAGGGCAGTCTGAGGATGATGTGTAGCGAATATGAAGCCGATCGGGCGAAACCCCTAGGAGGAGTTCGTTTTCGATGGACCGCAATACGTGGCGCCGCAACACGGGGGCCATTAGCCGTAGCCTCAAAGCGTTCGTAATGTAGCTTCACCGAATTGTTTCACATGTATCAGAAGTGGAACGACGTTGATGGGGTGAATTATGTAGGATTAATACACGTTAGCGTAATTCTTGTAGACTTCCTGTTACCACCGGGGGGCGCTATGAGTAAGGTGGGAAGTTAATACGTCAGACTGTTCAGGACGCTCCAGGGTGAAACTGCCTTCAGCCGTCGACTTCCAGGCTGCGCAGCCTGGGAGGCTGCACTCTGGGCTGCACAAGCGCCACCCTCTACCGCAAGCGGCAGAGCGGAGTGATTCAACCGAGCGGCAACCTAAACAAACCGCTTAGCAACACTGCAAACTGCTTTAGCTAGATATTTAAGCTGTTTGATCCGACAAATACAAGCAAGAGCTAGATTTTCACTACAAATTATTATAGCTAACCGAGCCTATACAGAGTATTTTTGTAAATAAACTGGTTAGTTGAGCTTAATTGCAAGTGCTAACGTGAGCTTAGCTAACTTTGTTTGTTTGTTGATACAAAAGGCATCAGCATGAAAGGCTGATAGCAGAGATTCCTTGCAGGCTGGCAATAATGCTATGATAATTTATCATATTCACTCATCTGCCTTCAAGGCTGATTGTAGAAACGTGCCTTGCAGGCTGATTATTAAGTTAATGCAGATTTCACATTGCATATATTTTCATTATTGCCTAGCTGCCTTCAAGGCTGATTGTAGAAACTAGTGCCTTGCAGGCTGATTATTATGCTAATGTAGATTTCACATTGCATATATTTTCATTATTGCATTTGCTGCTTTCAAGGCTGATTGTAGAAACTAGTGCCTTGCAGGCTGATTCCTATACTAATGCAGATTTCACATTTCATTATTGCCATTGCTGCCTTCAAGGCTGATTGTAGAAACTAGTGCCTCGCAGGCTGATTATTTGGCTATATTGTATCCTTGAAGCCTTGAAGGATGCTGACTGAATAATGACAATTATACAATATGAAATTATCCTTAGCAGCCTGCAAGGCACCAGTTTCTACAATCAGCCTTGAAGGCAGCTAAGGCAATGAAAATATATGCCATGTGAAATCTGCATTAACCTAATAATCAGCCTGCAAGGCACTAGTTTCTACAATCAGCCTTGAAGGCAGCAAAGGCAATAATCAAATGTGAAATCTGCATTAGCCTAATAATCAGCCTGCAAGGCACTAGTTTCTACAATCAGCCTTGAAGGCTGCTGACTGAATTATGAAAATATATGCAATATGAAAGCTTCATTAGCCTAGTAATCAGCCTGCAAGGCACTGGTTTCTACAATCAGCCTTGAAGGCAGCAAAGGCAATAATGAAATGTGAAATCTGCAGCATAATAATCAGCCTGCAAGGCACTGGTTTCTACAATCAGCCTTGAAGGCAGCTAAGGCAATAATGAAAATATATGCAATGTGAAATCTGCATTAACTTAATAATCAGCCTGCAAGGCAGCTTCTACAATCAGCCTTGAAGGCAGATGACCAGCGTTGCCAGATGGGAAATGTAGGATTATCGTACCAGAGGCATAAAATTATCGTATTTTGAGGGAAATTATCGTACACCTTTTATAACCAAAATAACAAGCCTATTGATGCACTATAGTCAAATATGCTGATGCACTATAGTCACTCTAGTGTATAATAGCGTCCTATGGGCACTCACGGCTTTGTAACGTCAGTACAACGTCAGTACCCCAGTAACCCCCCCCCCCCCCCCCCCCCCCCAAGTGTGGTTGTCCGTTTTTTTTTTTTTTTTTTTCACAGTCGTCACAGGATGATTTTGTGGTCCTCTAACTTGTCGGGAAATAAAATGAGAAAAATAAAATGTTTGGTCATCCAATCCTCAAGAGCAAATAGACCTAATTATAATCACAGTTTATTTTAGTGGTGGTAGACTTTTAGCTCTCCTGAAGCCACACATTAAAAAGACGACAACCAATTTGATCCTTAACAGCGGCTGGCAGGCGCGCGCGCACACACACACACACACACACACACACACACACACACACACACACACACACACACACACACACACGGACGGACGGACGGATGGACGAACGAAATTTCAGAGTCATGATCAACATGACATGATGTCGAATAAACGTGCAGCGGTTTCGGACAAAAAAACAACAACAACTCAGTGTTCAACTCTCATTTTCCCTGCATTCTTCTGTTTTGAATTCCGCTCACTTGACTTCTGGACCCGACCTGAACGTCTCATGGGGCGGGCGCAGCTGACCATTCAGCCAATCATGCTCGTTTTTCTGAGACAAACGCATGAACGTCACTCGTGATTGGCTGGAAACTTGTCACATGGGAACAGATGCCTTCAGGGTTCACAAAAAAAAAATCCGGCAGATAGTTGCGGCAGGCTGATTACAACCACACATTCCCGAAATGGTCAAATTATCGTACATTGGGCCCTTTTTGGGATTATTGATCGTACATCGTACAGAGGGCCAAATTATCGTACAAATACGATAATTATCGTACACCTGGCAACACTGCAGATGACTGAATAATGATAAATTATCATAGCATTATGGCCAGCCTGCAAGGAATCCCTGCTATCAGCCTTTCATGCTGATGCCTTTTGTATCAACAAACAAACAAAGTTAGCTAAGCTCACGTTAGCACTTGCAATTTAAAAAATCAAGCAGCTCAACTAACCAGTTAATTTACAAAAATACTCTGAAAATCTAGCTCTTGCTTGTATTTGTCGGATCAAACTGCTTAAATATCTAGCTAAAGCAGTTTGCAGTGTTGCTAAGCGGTTTGTTTAGGTTGCCGCTCGGTTGAATCACTCCGCTCTGCCGCTTGCGGTAGAGGGTGGCGCTTGTGCAGCCCAGAGTGCAGCCTCCCAGGCTGCGCAGCCTGGAAGTCGACGGCTGAAGGCAGTTTCACCCTGGAGCGTTCAGGACGGAGCCATCATCATGTCCATCAAGTTTGAAGTGGCTACGATCAAGTATGTCGGCATGAGAGCCGTTCGAAGTGAAATGGCGCCGAATAGAAAGTCGCCAAAATGTGTGGCATCATAGCAGCCACGCCCTTTGACCTATAGACACGCAGAGCACAAGATAAGGTCAGCATGGCGTCTACATGGTCCATAGCCAATTTGAAGTCAATCGGATGAAATCTCTAGGAGGAGTTCGTTCAAATAGGAAAAAACTACAAATCAAAATGGCGGACTTCCGGTTAGGTTTAGGGCGTGGCTCCAAGAGGATTTTTTGTGTGTCTCCCCATGTTCTATAACCCCACCAAATTTCATGCATGTAGGTGAAACACAGAAGTAGGGCTCGCCGTTTCCAACTTTCTAGGGGGCGATATTTAGCCATTTTGGCACGTCCATTTTTAACGACTTTATCAGACAAAACTTTTTGCGTGTCTGCATGTGCGTGCCAAAAATCGTCCGTTTTTGAGCATGTTCAGGGGTCCGTATTTCTTGTTGATTATTTTGGATGTCGAATTTCAATAGGGTCCTCCCTGTGACGTTGTCACTGGCTCGGTCCCTAATAATAATCCAGTTAACTACACAGATGGATTGGCATGTTTTATTGACACTTTAAGTGATGATTTATTTGTTGTCTCTCTTTATTTCTGTGTCTGTGATCAGATTGCGTGAGAGAGAAGAAGTGAGAAGCTGCAGTAACAACATCGTCTCTTCAACAATGTTTTTCTTTCTGTTGTAAAAGCTCTTAAAGGGATAGTTCACCCTAGAATGATATTTCGCTCATTATCTACTCACCCTCATGTTGACTAAGGGCTGGAAGAATTATCAGAGTCCACTGTCCCTTCTCTTAGTTACAGGGGGTCTCGGCGTAGCAGTGAATTTCAATGCAACGGTTGCAAAGGGACACCGGAGCTCTTCGTAAAAAAACACACACAAAAAAACATCCAAATACCTCCATGATGCTCGTATGTAATGTCCGTCTTGTGCTGAAGCCCCAAATTGCGTAATTGTCCCGAAAAAAAATTAAATAAGTCTATATTTTAAGCTTGTTTGTAGCGGAAGCTTCTCGTCTTCTTCTTCTTCTCCTCTTCCTGGTCCGTCCAAATATCGCGTGATTCGCAGTAACCGCAATGACGCCGGCGCAAATCACGCGATATTTGGACGGACCAGGAATAGGAGAAGAAGAAGAAGACGAGAAGCTTCCGCTACAAACAAGCTTAAAATATAGACTTATTTAATTTTTTTTCGGGACAATTACGCAATTTGGGGCTTCAGCACAAGACGGACATTACATACGAGCATCATGGAGGTATTTGGATGTTTTTTTGTGTGTGTTTTTTTACGAAGAGCTCTGGTGTCCCTTTGCAACCGTTGCATTGAAATTCACTGCTACGCCGAGACCCCCTGTAACTCAGAGAAGGGACGGTGGACTCTGATAATTCTTCCAGCCCTTAGTCAACATGAGGGTGAGTAGATAATGAGCGAAATATCATTCTAGGGTGAACTATCCCTTTAACTTTTGTTGACAATAATAATTGCATTAACTTTGCATTGTGTGTGGAATGTTTTTTACACACTGTGCTGATGTGTTATATTTCCCAACATCTACATTAATCAGTAGACCTATAATGACAGTGGAGGAGAGAAGGAGCAGCCAATCTTGAGCTACTTGTCAGGTTTAAAATGACAGAGTTTTTGCTACTTTGTTGCCACAGAGCATTGTGATTTCAATTTTTCCATGAATTCACTTCAGTGAGGTTAAAGCTGCTGATCTATTTCAAATATTGTGTTATATTTTTTTAAATGTTGAAAAAAAGTGTTACTGTAAAAAAAATGTGATTTGTATTTTTCAATAAAGGCTGCAGTTGAAACTTCACATTTCAGTGTTACTTTCATGTGTGACTCACCTTTATCAAATTTTTGCTGACACTAATGGGAGAAAAGGATGATGTGCATTTTAGGCTTACAACTATTTGAAACAAGGTCTTCTTTTACCCCTCATGTTTAAAGGTTATGATCAGACTAGTCAATGAATGACTATTTAAATACACAAAGGTTCACTACAGCCTTGTTTTTTTAATGCTGAAGCCCTGAAATTACAAAATATGGACTTTACCCCCTGAGTATCACTAACCACATTACAAGGAGGTGAGTGAGAACAAGAACATCTGACAAGTTGTTGTCATGTTTCCACTAATATGAAAGTGATTAGAGGAGAAGGGCGGACTGACATCTGCTAAATATACCGGGAGTCGGAGACACAATGAAATTAAACTCTATTTTAAATAAACATTAATATTGTGCAAGTGTGTGTGGATGGGTTATTGTGGGTCACCCTCTTACTGTAATTCCCTCCTCTTTGTCCACATGGAGGTGGTTGTTTGTCAGTAAGTATATAAAGCTCTGAGTGTGTTTAACAGCTTGATCAAAGTCTTCAGTTCATCAGCCATGGCCAAAGGTTTGCTGCTGGTCCTGTTGTGTCTGCAGGTTTTCCTGCTCTTCACCGTCTTCACTTCTACTGATGCAGCTGCTCTGGCGACAGGTGATCAACAACCACCACCTCTTGATCTGGTAAGAAGATCCATGCAGGAGTTTTACTAATGTTAATAATAATAATAATAATACATTTTATTTGTAATGCACTTCACATTTAAGCAATCTCAAAGTGCTACAGTACAGTTGTTGTGAGAGCTTTGATGCCAAGTGTTTCTGTTTGTGTCCAAATGTCAGACAGAGAGAGACTACTAATACATAAAGCAGCTCGTAACTGACTAGGAATAAAAGGAACAATAAAATCCCTCTGAGATGGAGTAGAACAAAGAAGTAAAGTAATCACATTGGTTTCTTTGAGCCAGGGCCATTCAACTATATTTTTGAAGGGGCCAATTTTGTTGCCTGCTTCACCTTTGTCCACTGTGGGTCAAGTGTGTGTATAAATACAGGCCTGATGTTGGCTTCAGTACATCAGCCATGGACCGAACTGTGCTGCTGTTCGTGTGGTGTCTGCTGGCTTTCCTGCTCCTCACAGTCCCCACACCTGTTGATGCAGCGCGGCAGAGAATCACTGTACGGTTAAGAAGATCCACTGTCTGAGTGGAGCCTTTCATATTGTTTTAAGGGCCGTGTGGAGTTGCAGCAATTTCCATACAAAGATATTTTCCTTTTCTTTTTTTAAGTATATTTTTGGGCCTTTTTTGCCTTTAATGGACAGGACAGTTGAGAGAGACGGGAAATGGGGAGGCAGAGAGAGGGGGAATGACACGCATAATAGGGCCGCTCGACACAGGATTCAAACCGGAACACATGGGGCGGGTGCTCTACCAACTGAGCTAAACACCGCCCACAAAGAGATTTTCTGTGTAAAATAAAGTCTTCAGTTGTTTGTTTTTTTTAGATCTGTGTGACGAACCATTATTGGAACCAATGTAATAATGGATGCTCGGAAAATTGCCCAAATCCAGAACAATTTCGTTCCCAGGTAAACTTTCTTGCAAACATAGCAAATCAACACATTTACAACATCTTAAAAAATAATGGTTAAATCATCTTATTATCACTGTACCGTCTGTTGAACAGGTCAGAAGATCCACAGTCTGAGTGGAGCCTTTCATATTGTTTTAAGGGCCGTGTGGAGTTGCAGTAATTTAAAATAATGTTTTGGGTTTTTTTTTAGACCTGTGGGAAGAAACGTCATTGGAACCAATGTGAGAGCTGCTTGAGCTCACATTGCCCAAGACCAGGACTATATGTTGTTTTGGGGCGTCATTGGTAAACTTTTCCTTCTTTCTTGCAAACATATATCAACAAATTTACAACATCTTACAAATAATGGTTAAATCATCTTATTACTCATCTTTAATCATCATTATTTTATGATTATTTTCATGGTGAAGACAGAAGATCAGGTCTGATGCTCCACACCATACACCATGTTTCCAGTGACTGGAGGACCAGAGCGCTTCATCTCACTGCTGTTAATCTGCACTTGCAACAAAAGAAGAAGAAAAAAACTGCAAAATGCTTCATATAGTTTCTAATCTTCACTGTGATTTTCAGACTTGTTAAATTGTTGAGGCAATCTAAAGGTTTAAAAAGTACCTTGGTGCCCCGAACACACCACTGTTAACTTTCTCATTAAAACACAAGAGCAGAAGTCACGAGGAGTGGATGATAATAAGTACATTTGTATCACAGTAATGTTCATGGTACAGGGTTTATTCCATGATAAGAGACGATTTAGTTGTTAAATATAATTTGTTGTACTTGTGTGAATTTGAGAATGTGTATCGTGTATGTTCGATACATTAATTCATATATCATATTTGGCTTAAAAGTGGTACTTATTTGATTCAAAGTATATGGATTTATCCTGTTCTATTGCTTATTGTCTTGTTTTACAATTTCTGAGGGCTGCATAATGTGAACACAAGATCGAGTGATTTAAAGCAGTACTAAAGAACTTTCAGTTTTGGTTGAGTTTGGCGGCGCCTGTGGACCAAAGCGGTAGTGTTTTGCCTGAAGGAAGACTCCATTTCCCATGAACACTAGCGTGAAGCCCTGTAAATATCCTGCATTAAAATGAACAGAAGACATCAAAACTAAGTTTCTGTTTCCAGTGGATCATTTCAAAGTGAAAACACAAACATAATCCATTGCTAAAGTGTCGTTTTGCCTGTTCCCTCCTTGTTGTGACTCGCAAAAGTGAAAGTGAAACTTAAGTGAGAGCAGGGTTCCTACCATGCTCCTCAAAGCTGCTTAGTGCCAGAGAAAGAGATACAGACCCCCTCAGGCCATGACAGAGGTGTCATTCAACTTGTTGTAAGTCGATGTATCATCACAAAAGTTATGAAAATATTTTATGAAAGTTGAAAAGTTACTTAGTGCTGGTTTAATTGTTTGACAGCTGTAGTGTTCTTCTTTTTATGAGTGTCTTGCATAAGGTTATCTTATGCAAGGTCGTAAACTCTATAGGTTGGATCCTGTCTCATGACCATAATCGACAGACATGAACTGCATATGTTAAACATTTATAGGAATTGGTTAGATTAACAGATACATGGAAAGTTCATGTCATGTAATGTTGAACACGTAATGCCTGTCCTGATAAGATAAGATAAGATATAGGGTGGAGTTCTGGAGTTAGAAAGTATATAAGATCATGGTTTTGAGCCTTAGGGAAGAAGATCTCGCTTTGGCACCAGGGATGCTTCAGGATTCGGCATTTTTTGTACACTGTTCTTCTACTTGTTAATAAACTTCCTTTTTGAACACAAGTGAAGACGTGTCGGCGGTGATCCCTTCTTTTCATCAACACATCAATATACCACACAGCACTTTGTTTTCTTTTTTGGGCACGAACATCCTCAAGTTTCCATTACTGCTTGTGTGTATAGCATAAAGCATTGTCTATACAGTAAAGTACATGTCATTATAATCATCAGACATTTTATCTGGGATGATGTCTCCCAGATATTCTCTGACAGATATTATAATGGTATCATAAGGGCCTTGTCCCCTTTTGATCTACAGATCGTAACAGACACACACACACACACACACAAAAAAGAATACACTGTTAACACTGTTTCACTGTAAATTTACAGTAATCTACTGGCAGCAGCTTCGCCAGTAAACTACTGTACAATTACAGTAGTAGTACTGTATTTTAGAATTACAGTAATATACTGTAAATACATCTACAGTTATTTGCTGTAAATTTACAACATGATGCTGATATTTTCCCAGTAAATTACTGTATATTTACAGTATTTTAACTGTATTTGAATCTACAGTATGTATCCTGTATTTAATGATAATTACAGAATGTTACTGTAATACTATTTCAAAGGAGGTTAAATCGAAAGCAACTGGACTTCTTGTGTAGCCACTCTTGTGGGGGCGTTCACGCCGCACTGCCGGGCCCGTTTTCAGCCAAGCGGGACGAGGGAGAGGACTGGTGGTCACCTCGGCGGAGCCGCGGCGTCTCTCCCGTGTGGACAGTAGGACAAACAAACTCTCACTCACCCTCACCACGCGTCAACGCACGCACACACACACACACACGCACACACACACACACACACACACACACACGCACCCACGCACACACACACACACACACACACACACACACACACACACACACACACACACACACACACACACACTGACTGTGCGCTCGCGCACCCCTGCACACACACATACACGCAGCTGGGACTCGGACTTATGGACAGCGGGAGGGGGGAGGGCTTTCGGGTTCTGTTGATCTGTGTGTAATTGTTTATTATATGCCGCCTGTGATGGGCGCGTTTTGAGTTCAGTGAAATACAGAGACTCAGACTAAGTAGCGACTTTGATTATTGCTTCCCTGGACGCACCAGTAGCGCGAGCCTAGATCCGCCTGCAGCAGTTGTGCCAGTTCCCCTTATATCCTTATTGTAAGGGAAATTGTTACAAACTGACATCGGAGTGTGTGATTGTACATGGCGAGACGTTGTGTTTGTTTATTTATTAAGCTTCCACTGACTGTATCACATCTGTACACATGTCTTCAAACATGAAAAAAAAGCCTTGTCGGAATGGCGGGACGAAACTGTCGGAATGGCAGGACGTTTTCATGTCGGAATGGTGGTATGTCTGAGTGGTGACATGTCTGAATAGTAGAATGTCGGAATGGCGATATGTCGGAGTGGCAGCATGTCGGAATGGCAGCATGTAACCGGCTTTCACATAAGCAGATGTGACGAGCTTTTGCCACAAATCCTCTATTCAAAACCACGTTAACTTAATAAAATAAAATAAAATTTAATGAAGACTGATCGGTTCATTTATTGATTTCTGTATGTAGGCTACAGAGCCCCCAGGCAGTGCTGCTGCTGTGTCCAAAACACATGAAGCTTCACTTTTAATTCAAACAAATTAATGCGACAATTGTTACATTTCATCAATGAGACCAGCATTTATCTCCTAAAAAGAATGTAACAACGCAGCGGTAAACCTTTAAAAACGTGCGGGTAAGTTAATTAGCTGTCGTCTTTTCTACCGGGATGACGACGGAGGTTGGCCGGCTGACAAGCTCTCCGGACGGGGTGGTGTCTCCATGACGAGCCGTTGATCTGCTCCACAGGTGGAGGCTCCAACGTGGAGCTTCACTTCTCCGAAAAACATCGGCGCAAACGTCTAAACAGCCTAATGTGGATAAACCGACCGCACATTGGGATCTAAACAGCTACTTTCTTGCATGAAAAAATATTGTAACTTAACAAAATGACGTAATAACAGCGCTACAGTGAGAAATAAATCAGCTGCCGGTTGCCGCAAGATGCATTCTGGGAAACTTGCCATAGCCCTCGGTCCGTAGTGTGCCCCTGAAAAATCTCCGTTTCGAGGGCGAGATAGCCCTACCACTTCCCCCTAACCCTCGTCTGAACCAGAATTGGGACACCCCTACCACTTCACGTGAACGCACAAAACGAAGGGTTAGGGCCAAGGGCTAGTATAGGGCTAAGGGGAGAATTGGAATTCACCCTCTGTGTTTCCCTCTAAAACAACTCTGTCTGGTAACGTTCTGTCATTATCTCATAGCGTGGTGAATGTGCAGGTCACAACTTGTCCACCAGAGCGTTGTGGAGTTGTTTGTTGGATTGTGTATTTGATGAGTTTGATGAGGGAAACCAAGAAATCCCATGAACCAAGAAATCCGTAGCGTAGCTCTGAGCAGCTCACGGCTCTGCTCCGCCGTTCTAAAAATAGCTTGCACCGACAATTAAAATGACTATAGGGGTTATGGCAACAAAATGTTGAACTATCCCTTTAAAATCAGCTTGATTGATTGCGTTTAAATTGCCATTATTTTGAAAACCGGAAGTGAGTCATCTCGATCAAATAGACTCCAGCCTCCTGTTCCCAGACCAGCGGACTCACCTGCTGCAGGTGGAGCGATGCGTCCAAAACCCGACAGGAAACCTTTCACTTGTTTATTGATTAAAGGAGAATTCCGGTCATTTTTGCCCCCTAAATCGTTGTCCTGATGGTCACCCAGTGTTGGTTGGAGCAAAAAACGTGAAAATTGATGCAGGCAAACCGGAGTTACCATGGCTACCCGGTGCTAGGGATAGCAACAACGCTAACCCATGGGGGCAATTCTTTCAACCACAACAAACACTCAGAAAACAATCAAATATCTCTGGTACATGACTGGAATCCTTAGAGACACCACTGAACTCATATAGTGTACAGTAGAAACAGTAGAAACTTTGTGTTTTTGCATGTAGCCACTCACCTCAGATAGCCCAACTCTGAAACATCCTGGAAAGACATTACTATCCAATCACAGAGAGAAACTAACACTTTGTCCTTGTTGTGATGATTTCTTTACACAAATAAACTGTGGAGCAGTGTAGTGGTAATGTCCAAAATATCTCTGACCGTTCCGTTTATTTTAGTAAAGAAATCATCACAAGGAAAAAGTGTCTTGAGGTGAGTGACTACATGCAAAAACACAAAGTTTATACTGTTCAGTTTATGAGTTCAGTGGTGTCTCTAAGGATTCCAGTCATGTACCAGAGATATTTGATTGTTTTCTGAGTGTTTGTTGTGATTGAAAAAATTGCCCCCATGGGTTAGCGTTGTTGCTATCCCTAGCGCCGGGTAGCCATGGTAACTCTGGTTTGCCTGCATCAATTTTAGTCGCGTTTCTTGCTTCCCCCAACACCGGGTGACCATCAGGACAACGATTTAGGGGTCAAAAATGACCGGAATTCTCCTTTAACTCATCAAACACACAGGACCGATCAATATTTATATTGATTACTGATCAACGAGGGACAAACACACAGAGAGTTGTTGTATGAGTTTATTATGACACCACGGATCAATACACGGATCAATCAACCACATCCTGATTAATAGGACAGGTAAAGCTGCACCTGTAGCTCCGCCCCCTCACCACACACACACACACACACACCTGTAGCTCCGCCCCCTCACCACACACATACACCTGTAGCTCCACCCCCTCCTCACACACACACACACACACACACACACACACACACACACCTGGAGAAAGAGACCGTATTGATTATTGATCGATATAGATGACGATATTGTCTTGTGACAGTTAGATGATGTCACGGTTGTGGGCGGAGCTCCGTTACACTCGGCTCCGCCCCCTTCACGCGGTCGACCAATCCTGAGCGTCGAGGAGATGTGATGTCACAGACAGACGAGTGCTGATGAGGCCAATGTAGCGTTTGTTCCTCCACGCCTGGACGGCCAGGTGGGCGGGGCTTCACCTCCACCTCCAGCTACACCGAGGGATATTTACATTCAGGTGCAGGTTAACTCCACCCGCCCACCACCGCTGCCGCCGCGTAGTGTGAATCAAGCGCCTCCACAGCCGTGATGTCAGAGGTCTGAGGTCGCTGGTGGGCGGAGCTTCGCCTTCATCTTCTCCAGACGTTTGGTCAGGTGACCGTTACTGAGCTCCAGCTCGTCCACGCGGTCCAGAGCCGCGCGCAGCTGGAGGGACAGAGGACAGGTGAGACAGGTGAGACAGGTGAGAGACAGAGACAGGTGAGACAGGTGAGGACAGGTGAGACAGGTGAGACAGGTGAGGACAGGTGAGACAGGTGAGACAGGTGAGACAGGTGAGACAGGTGAGGACAGGTGAGACAGGTGAGACAGGTGAGAGACAGAGACAGGTGAGACAGGTGAGGACAGGTGAGACAGGTGAGACAGGTGAGACAGGTGAGGACAGGTGAGACAGGTGAGACAGGTGAGACAGGTGAGGACAGGTGAGACAGGCAGAGACAGGTGAGACAGGTGAGACAGGTGAGACAGGTAGAGACAGGTGAGACAGGTGAGACAGGTGAGACAGGTGAGGACAGGTGAGACAGTTAGAGACAGGTGAGACAGGTGAGACAGGTGAGAGACAGAGACAGGTGAGACAGGTGAGACAGGCAGAGACAGGTGAGACAGGTGAGACAGGTGAGAGACAGAGACAGGTGAGACAGGTGAGACAGGTGAGACAGGTGAGACAGGCAGAGACAGGTGAGACAGGTGAGGACAGGTGAGGACAGGTGAGGACAGGTAGAGACAGAGACAGGTGAGACAGTTAGAGACAGGTGAGACAGGTGAGACAGGCAGAGACAGGTGAGACAGGTGAGACAGGTGAGACAGGTGAGGACAGGTGAGGACAGGTGAGGACAGGTAGAGACAGAGACAGGTGAGACAGTTAGAGACAGGTGAGACAGGTGAGACAGGTGAGACAGGTAGAGACAGGTGAGACAGGTATAGACAGGTCAGACAGGTAGAGACAGGTGAGACAGACAGGTGAGGACAGGTGAAGCCTGATTGGCCGAGAGCTTCACCTCTCTCTGCAGCTTCCTCTTCTCCACCTTCAGCTCGTCCTCCATCTGCTCCGACTTCTCCGACGCTGACTTGTAGCGACTCACCTGAGCCTCCAGACGGACCACCTGAGGACACGAGGGACAGGTGAGGACAGTTCGTATCCTAGCAACAGGTCGTCGTGTCTTTGATGTAAGTAATAAAAACGTTACGTTTTGCTCCAAAGAAACGACTTCCTGTTCAGACTTGACCAGCTGGAACTTCAGCTCACTGATCTGTCTGTTGGCTTCTCCTGGAGGAGGAGGAGGAGGAGGAGGAGGAGAGAGGAGGAGGAGGAGGAGGAGAAGAGAAGAGAAGAGGAAGAAGAGGAGAGTAGAGGAGGGGGGAGAAGAGGAGGAGGAGACAAGAAAGAATGATTGACACTTGTTCATTGGTCACATGATGAAGAGGAGGTGAAACAAAGATGTGAGGAGGAGGAGGAGGAGGAGGAGGTCTCACTCTGCAGCTCCAGCAGTGACTCCTCCCCCGTCCCGTTCTCCAGTCCTGACTCCTCCTGCTCCTGCTGCTCCTGCTCCTCCTGCTGCTCCTCTGCAGCCTGCAGCCCGTCAGCCCTGCTCCTCCTCCTCCTCCTCTGGTCCAGCTGAGACCGCAGCAGCCGCACCTGCACATAGATAGACACATAAATAGATATAATAAGAAGACTAGATGACTCACTAGTGACACGGCGTAGCCACACGGCGGCCATCTTGGTAAGGTCAACCCTCTCCCTCAGAGCATTAAGCCTCTGCTGCATCTTCTGCTATAACGACCACAACTTGCTCAGTTTCTGTCCCATTCCCAAACGGTTTGTGATGCAGCAACTTAAAATCACGGATCATTTTAATCATGTATTTTTTTTTTTAAATAAAAGTAACATTATAGTGACATTATGCAAATAGTTAAAGTAACATACTGATTTATATTTCACAGAGTTATGAATAGTCTTTTTTTACTGCACTGTAACTGCAGAGTCAGAGCAATTGCCCTTCCCAATATGGCCGACTGTGAGCTACATCTGCGTGTAGTCCGATCCACCCCCTTGACAGCACAGGTGAGAGGGGGCGGAGTCAGAGAGGGTGTGTGTGTGTGTGTGTGTGTGTCACCTGCTCCTGTAAGCTCTGTCTCTCTTCCAGCAGTTTGTTGAGACGCAGCTCTGAAACACAGGGAGGAGGAGACAAAAACCTCATTTTACATGTTTAGATTGTTTGTTAAATGAAGCCTCTAACACCCTGACGTACAGCCACATCGCTCTGTCTCTATCTGGACGACCTGTCCCGGCGAGGTCCCGCCCCTAAACGCTTCTTATTGGTTGAAAAGTTCTTGCTGCTTCCTGCTGACAAGCTCATTAGCAGAGAGAGGAGAACATGAGGGAACTGCATAGAACGAATCGCCTTGTTGTTTACAACTACTTCCTGGTAGAAAACCAGCATGAGAACAATAGTGACGGACGAGAGTTTCGCTATATATAGCCTATCTAATTTTTCATGTTACTATATCACCGTTTAGACTAATCTGATGTTTGTAAAGTTTATAAAACCAATGATTGGACAAACATTACTATTTCTGTGTGCACAATTTTGTAATTAGTCATGGTTATCATAGATTAGCCGGGCTAACGGTTAGCTACCTGTTTAACTTTAATAACTCAGTGACTCAATAAACGGTCCATGAAAAAATATTTTCTCCAGCGGATATCTGAGTTCCAACATGACTGAGCTAACTGGAGTAGTTTCATGTCGTGTCCCACAACGGGAGGGTTTTAACAGCTGACGTCCTGATGTTAGCTTAGCGGATGTTAGCTTTGCTACTGCCGTTAGCTTTGCTACTGCCGTTAGCTTTGCTACTGCGGCCCGTTATCTGTCCCTGTCAGCTGAGCCACTGATGCTTTCTAGACACTGTGATTCCCCCAAACTGGATAAATACCACACATAGCAACACAAAACACACACACAGAAATAGTAATGTTTCTTCAATCATTTCAGATTTGTCTAAACCATGGACGGCGCCAGGATTTTTTTTCTACCGGTGCTAAGGGGGGGCTTGACCAATACGTGAGGGTGCTAAAAAAAATAATCGATTTACATGATTGGTAACTTTATGGTTCTCTTTTTTTCAATAAAAGCAGTATATGATACACAGCACAAGCATATTGGAGTATTTTATAATTGAATCTGGCCAAAGAATATTCAATAAAATAACTAAGCCTCATACAAGCGACCACAATAAAGCAATGGAAAAAATGTTTCACAAAAGTAAAAAAGTGACAGATTCAGCACCGGACAGCGGCCGACCATCACTTGCAAAGGTGACAGATTCAGCACTAGACAGCGACCACGCGCCTGCCAATAACCAAACAATAGACTACCCAAAATGCGACAAATGTATTTATTCCATTGCATTTAATGAAAACTAACAACTGTGCATTGGCAATATTGTCTTTGATCACAACATCATGAAATAACAGTGAAATTAATAAGGCTACAAAATGCAGCCGCAACGAGAACAGTTTCATCACATCATCACATCAAATGTATCGCAACATCAGGGGAAAACGCACCAAAGTTGATTTATAAGAGGACGAAATTAACAAGGCTACAAAATGCAGCCGCAACGAGAACAACTTCATACAACATAGGCTACAGTAAAACATGGAATTAGGCCTAATAGCCACAGCGAGAAGAAACAACAAACACCCTGTGCCTGTTAAATTGGCAAAGCACACACTTAGAACATGCTCATCACAATCTTGGTGATTACATACTGCAAACAAAAAATACATGGCACGTCCTGCTGTGCAAATCGTTACAGTGTAACAGATTAAATCTCACATCATCACATCAAATGTATCGCAACGTCAGGGGAAAACTCACCAGAGTTGTTTTATAAGAGGACGATGCGTCTGTTGCTGTGGTTAAGTGCAAATGAGTCTATAATCTTCTGGACATCCAGGGCCTTGGTTCGTTCTGCGTGTATGGACAGGCAGGCCAGGTTGCTGAGTCGCGGGTTTGCCATCCTGTTCCTCAGGTAGGTTTTTACGCGCCGCATGCAGGAAAAACTGCGCTCACATGAAGCGGACGTTACAGGCAGTGTAACAGCTATGCGTAAAAGTTTATATATGTCCTCAAATGAGTCTTTGAAAGGTTTAACCATGGACAGAAATTCCACTGTGCTGCTGACTGCTTCACCTTGTTCTTTTTTTCTCTGCAAGAGCCGGCGCATTTGGTGCACCTCAGCCAGCAGGTTGTCCTTTTTGATCCCATATAACTGTGCCATGGGTTCAAGGCTTTCCTTTTCGAGGAATGTGGCATTTTGCGGGTTGAGGGCTGACGTGCCCATTAGAACTGCACCTGCCTCTGTTGAAAACCGTCGTGTCATTTCATTCACTAGTCGGTCAATGACAGGGTAGAATGAGGATTCTCTCAGTTCTTCTGGAGAGGACATGGATGGATGTTTTGTTTGAGTTGGAGCTTCAACTACATAGTCCTGCAGGTGGTGAGGTTTTTGGGATTGTCTCTTTTCTTGTGGGAGCTTTGGTGGTTTTGCGACACCGACGTTGGCGCACAGGGCCTCTGCCTTGCTCCATATGGCTCTCCAAGACTCCTCTGTGCGCTTTTCTTTTAGGCCCGCGATTACCGAGTGCGCGAGGTCAGTGGCAGTCTCCAGCAAAAGACTGGGGGACTGCAGAGTGTCAGACATGAACTTTGCTGTACGAAAAAGATCCTCAAACAGAATGAGGTTGAGGATGAATTCAGCATCAATGAGTGAGAGTAATGACCGCGCGTCAGTGGCTCTGCGTGGATTTGGTTGCGCTTTAATGTCATTTAAGGTTGCAATGATGGCGGGTAGGGTTTTTTGCACAGCCCACAACGAGTAGTACTGGCAGGACCAGCGCGTGTCAGACAGTTTTTTAAGTTCAATTGGCTGCTGTGAGGGCTCAATTTCCCTTTGCTTTTTAATGAAATGGGCATGGACAAACGAGCCTGAGAAAAACTTGTACATGTCTTGCACAATAACAAAAAAATCCCCGGCTGGCTTCACGTTTCTGACACAGTCCACCAAAACAAGATTGAGGCGGTGTGCATGACAATGAATGTATATTGCCTGCGGTACCTCTTCTCTGAATTTCTCTTGGACTCCGTTGTGAACCCCGGACATTACGGCAGCGCCGTCGTAGCACTGAGCAATACAGGCGGTGTGATCAATGTTACATTTACTGAGTGTGTCTTTGATCGTAGCAAAAAGTGACTGAGCATCTAAACCATCAGCTGGTGTGAAATGGAGAAATTCTTCCACAACCTTTTCATTTTTCAGGTAGCGCACCACGACAGACACTTGTTCTGTTTTACTCAGGTCCTTACTTTCATCAACCATCAAGGCAAATAATTCAGCATTATGTATTTCACCACTTATCTGATCTCTAATCATATTTGCCATGATGTCCAGGATTTCATTCTGTATATCATGATGCGTGTACTTCGCATTTCTTGGATTATCTGATATTTTCTGTGCAACTGTTTTGTCAAATTTCCCTATGACATGTAAAAGTTCGAGGAAATTTCCCTGGTTGACAGCCGTGTCATCCTCTGTGTCTCCTCTCTGTGAAAGCCCCTGGTATGCAGTGAAACGCAGTGACTCCACAACTGCTCTCATATACTCTCTATTCTCTTGGACTATTTTTGCATGTCCATCACTCAGAGCATTGCATATTGTTGAGCCAGACTCTTTATGAATAGTCCACTCATTCCACGCTGCCATAGCATATTTATGCTCCACACCAGCATTGTGTGTCTTGAATGAACTTGTTGCTTTCTTCCAATTCTGGTAGCCATCATGAATAAATGCTGCCTTCTCTCCGTGGTTTCCTGGGCGTTGAAAGTGGCGGCAGGCAAAGCAGAAAACACGATCTTTTGAAATTGAATACTCCAGCCATTTGTAGTCGTCATACCACCTACGATTGAAGTAGCGGTCTTGGTGTCCCACTTTCGTGGCCGGATAACGCCGGAGAAGAGGCCGCCTTGGTTCTTCAGCAGGTGACTGACTTAGATCAGAGGGAGCGGTACCTGTGTCAGCGGCGCAGGCAGGGCCGGCAGGGCCGGCAGGGCCGGTAGAGCAGCTTGCGGCGATGGACTGCTCTGGTGCTGCAGGTTCTGGCTCAGCGGCAGCAGTTCCTCCCTCAGAATCATTTTTTGGTTTATCTCCTCCTTTTTCATCTTCTTCTACCACTCTTTTTTTTTTAATAAGGAAACGATCCATATTGCAGGCATGGAGATTGCAGGCAGCGACTAGCTAGCCAGCCTAGCCGAACGCTCGTGTATCCATGGTGACAAGAGACGCTCACACACACGTCTACACTCTGGGCTATACTAATCAATGGGAAACAGGCAAGCGGGGATTGGATTTTTTAAACTTAATATATATATATTAAAATATACAATGGAATGATTGCAATTGTTTTTTAACTTAATATACATGTATTATAATATGAAATAAAATTCTTGAGGGGGCTTAACTGGGGCTAAACAGATTTTTGACGGGGCTATAGCACCCCCTAGCCCCGGTGTGGAGCCGTCCATGGTCTAAACGGTGATAGGGCGCGAAAAATATGATATATAGCTAAACTCTCGTTCGTTACTATCGTTCTCATTCAAATTACGTGCTGGTTTTCTACCCGGAAGTGGAATGTAAACAACAAGGAGATTCGGTCTATTGAAGATGTGAAAAACAGCAAAGCGGCAGGAATCTAAAAAATAGCGCCAGAAGTTTGTTTACATCCCTCGATCATTTGATTGGTTTGGATTGTGAACCAACAGAATATACATACCATATCTTTAAATCTACTGTTATGGCGTGGTGCCATGAGTCAGAGAACACGTTCAGCTTCAATCCTGACGTCATGTGTTTGTGTTTTATGTTAAATATCAGAGGCCAGGCTCTCTGACGATTCAAGCTTCCCCATCAGATAACACTACTTTATGGTTTTTACCTCTGTACATCAAATAAAAGTATAAAGTGTTTTCTTCTCTCATGAGTCTCAGGTACAAAGTAGGGATGGGAAATCGGCCCTATATTCAGATCATTCGATCGTGGACACTGTCGATCGCCGATAGGCGATCCAATCGCTGGGGGGGGGGGGGGGGGGGGGGCGTCATCTTAAAAAAAAAAAAAAAAAAAAAAAAACTTGCTATATCCGTTCATTCATCTCCGCATAGCGCTCACTCTCCGTTATTGTCGTTCACACACACAGACAAGCGCGCATGCATGACGCGCGGGTCGGGGTTTTTTTCCGCCCCGCCGCTATGAAACGTCAGACAGCGGCTTTTTACTTTGAAAGGGCAGACAGAGGCGCTGTGTTGCCGGTAGCTTGTCAGTGTGGAGCTCGTGAGGAGAGGGAGAGTCACAGTGCAGCAGCCGCCGCGGCCGCCGCCTCTCGTCCTCCCCGGTCCCTGCTCTCTGCTCTCAGTGAAACCAGCCCCGCTCTGCTGATGCGTCCAGCCGCCGTCTCACCACCGGTTCCTTCACACCTCCGCCGGCTTTCCCCTCAACATCAGCGCGCCCCTGATAACACACTCTGGACTTCATCATCAGTTTTTTTAATGACCCGCCCCACCCCGCAGAGCCTGCGTCCGCGGCATGCACCTCCGAAAAAAAGTGAGAAGGAAAAAAAAAAGATGCAACAGAGTGTGTAATTAAGAGTTTAATATTAACTCCTCTGTTGCACAGATCCAAGGGCTCTGTATGCAGACATGTTGCTCCACGAAACATTTAACATTTAAGTACACAGTAGAGCGCAGGTTCTAGAGATTATTTCTTTAACATCTTATGGCAGTAAATTAATTAAAGATCGCCTTAAAGATCGCCATTTGAAAAAAAATCACGATCGTCCCATTCGATCGCTGATAGACGATCCGATCGAAAATCACTCCATCCCTAGTACAAAGTCTAATGACATTTATTTCAGCGTATTTTGATCCAGTCCAATAACATCCTATCTAATAATGCTCCTGCTAGCTCCACTATGCATTCATGTAAAACCACTGATCCAACTAAAAGCCAACAGAAGGATTTGAAGGACGTGAACATGTTGCCAAAGTTTAGAGAAAAGGTTAGTGTTTCTCTCACCAAGCAGTAGAAATGTGCAATTGTTGTTCTGTAGCGCCCCCCCATGGTGGTTTTATGAATAGAACAATATTTATCTATCACGAGCCCTTTGACCCAGAAACGCTGCGTTCAGTTGCAGTCAGAACTCAGAAAGATCTGAATCAGAGAAGTGCAACAGAACCACCTTGAACTCAGGTCTCAGGAGTTCAGGGTCGTTCGATTGCACTTCTCTGGTCAGAATTACGTCGAAGCAAAATGGCGTCGCACTTTCTCCTTAACGTTTACTGTCATGTGTCGTCGGATTTAACATTTGTGTTACTAAAATTGTAGAATTACTTTTTTTATTTATTTTTTTATTTAAAAGGGACAATACACATTAATGAACATTCGTACGTGTGCACAAATGTAAATGCGTCAGAGTTAGCAACTTGCTAATTTGCATCCGTAGTCCCTTGGCAGGTAACACACAAACAAACAGAAATGCACAAGAATTATACAGTGGTTCACAATCATATACACATTCATACCTAGACATAAAGTGCATGTGATCTGTAAAGTGCCTGGTATAAAGTGCCAGTTTCTAAAGTGCAAGTGCAAGTTTAAATAGGTAAAGTGCAAGTCTAAATGGATGGATCCAGAATGTGATGGCCCGTACCCGCCGCCTGGGGTGGACCAAGACATTGGAGACTACAGTAGCAGCAGTTATAGAAGTGCCATTCACACACATACTTACAGAGATAAATTGCAATATAGAAAAATAAGACAAATGCAGTGCATGCATACATGTAGGCATGCACTGCACAACAACAAGAAAACCAGACGAATGACCACACAAAAAAACAAGGCAAGTGCAGCGCACGCATACATACGTATATGTAGGCGCGCACTGCACAACAAAACAAAAATCATGACAGCCAAAAGTATAGAGTAAGGCGGACGGACACCGAGCACGGCGCATGTGTCGCGCTCCGCGAAGGTCCCGCCTAGTCATGATTACAGACTTGGTTTGTTTTAAGCCAGTTTTTGAGGTGGACCTTGAAAGTGTTATAAGTGGTGCTTTCCCTTATTGTGCACGGTACATTATTCCAAATATTACAACCCTTAACCGATAGAACAGATTGACCAAAAGTTGTGCGTCTGAGAGGTACCTCGCAGTCTCCTCTGGCGGTGGCTCTGGTGGTTCTGCCACTGGTAACTTTACATTTTATATATTCTTTCAACGGAGGAGGTGCAAGTCCATTGAGCGTTTTATAAACAGCACAAGCATACTTAAAAACTTTAACATTTTCGAAACTTAAGAGGTTGTGTTTCTCAAGGATATGACAATGGTGAAAGGAGATTGGTTTTCTTTTAGTGCCCTTTTATATAATGATTCTATTGGTTTGACTATGGTTACCCCAGTGAGGGACCAGTTAGTAAAACAATATTCAATATGGGAAAAAATCATCGCATGCAAAAACATTCTAGCTGCATCTACTGTCAGCGATGGCCTGATCTGTTTAAAGTGAAATAAATTAAATTTGATTGTTTTGGAGATCTTTTTAACATGATTTTTGAAAGTAAGAGATGAGTCAAGAATGACTCCAAGGTACTTGAATTCTTTTACCAGCTCAAGTTCCTCCCTTCTCAGAAATACAATTTTTGTGCATATTTCATAGAAGACGCTGTATCTCCACTTCTAAAAAATAGGGCCCGACCGATATGGATTTTTTGGGGCCGATGCCGATTACGATTATTAGGGGGAAAAAAACCCGATAGCCGATTAATCGGCCGATTATTATTATTTTTTTATTAAGTTTTAAAATTGTATTACTATAATAATATATATTATATAATATATAAATTAGGGCTGCCTGGTCGACCAAAAAATCATTAGCCGACTAAAATTTCATTGGTCGATTGGTTGCATGAAAAAAAAAAACATTTGAAGCCCTGTCTTGTCAAAATGAAGTCAAAATCAATATGGGCTTTTATTTTGAAGGGCCAAATACAGGAAGTCATGACACGTGATACTTTTTTGTTGTTGTTTTTTTTACACGGCACGGCGTCTCTCTCTCTCTCTCTCTCTCTTTTCAATCAAAAGCGATCAGCGGTTGCTGCTGTGCCCGGCACCGTGTCATGATCCATGATAGTCCCCGCTGCAGTCAGAGTCCCGCAATGCTCCACGCCGCGGACCCCCCCACCCGTCACACAGCCTCAGCTCAGTCACTCACCCTCATCTACTGTGTTTATTGGTGATAAATGAGCATAGCTACTGCTGTGCCGGTATATAACGGTAAAACCAGACCCCGACCGGCTTGTTGAATCTCGGACCCAACACGGCCGGAGACGAGCATTAATTAATTAATTCACAACCCGACCGCGGTAAAAAAAAAAAAAAAAAAGGGAAACAGAAAGCCAGTGGCAACACTGGTTTTGAGACAAATCAGTCACTCTGCTGTGTGCTGTGACTGAGGTGGTAGTGGATGGAGTTTGTCATGAGGTCGGCGCCGGTGCGGGGGAATCTTTTCAAAGTAAAACCAAGTTTTATTCCCTGCATTTTATTCCTGAAAATATCGGCGACAATCGGCGAGTTTTGGCCGATTACCGATTAGTTTCAAACGGGCTATAATCGGCCGATTTAATCGGCTCGCCGATAAATCGGTCGGGCCCTACTAAAAAACAAGCAGGTATTAGATGTAAACTTGGGATGTCTCAGGAACAACGGCAGGTAGAGATAAACGGTTTGTCTCCGTTGGACGCATAAAGTTTCACCTTTCAAACGAGCCGTAGTTTGTGTCCATAGTTGTAACATAGAAAACGCTACAGATCTATCCACCACTTTATTTTCCCATGATCCATTGCGTCACACCACAACGGAAGTCGGTTTTCAACCCCGTAGTAGCATTCTAGCGAGCGGCTAACTGGTAGCGCGGGGTCATTCCTATGTTCCCACAGCCCTATGTTCCCACAGCCCTATGTTCCCACATTTCTAACTTTTGTTGTCACTGAAAATTAGGCCCTATGTTCCCACAGCCCTTTGGTCCCACCATTGGTTGGGTTTAGGCAATGAAGAAAAGAGTTGGTTAAGTTTAGTAAAAAGACCCGGTAGAGGCTAGACAGGCCAGATAGATAGAGTCCAGATAGGTAGAGAGAGTCCAGTGGGAACATAGGGCCTAATTTTGAGGAAAACCTTAGAACTGTGGGAACATAGGGCCGTGGGAACATAGGGCTGTGGGAACATAGGGCTGTGGGAACATAGGCACGCTCCCGGTAGCGCTAGCCACCGGTGTAGGCACCAAATGTGGGGGCTCCGGGCTGCCAAAACCGCCCTGACTAATCTTATGGCTATCGTAGCCGTTAGCTTCGGGCGCATGACGTCTGTCCGACTACCCATTTCTCCGACCATACATTTCTTTATTTTTGCGTCCATTAGTCCGACCTCCCACTTCTCTGACTTACGTAGCCCTAACCCTTAACCTTACCCTAAACCTAACCTTAACACTGTAGAATGGGTAGTCGGAGAAATGAGCCGTCGGACTTTTGGACAGTCGGACTATGTTCCCCGTTAGCTTCGCTGCTGCTGACAGCTAACAGCAGCAGCAAATCACCATCAGGACGTCAGCTGTTAAAACCCTCCCGTTGTCGGACACCACATGAAACTACTCCTGTTTATTGAGTTATTTAAGACATAGCTAACGGCTAACGGTTAGCCCGGCTAACGTTAATCTAAAATGTAATGAATGGAGTGGCATGGCGACACCCAGCGTCGTTCTCCAGAAAGTGGTGGATAGAAACTGTCAACACCGGTCTAAATGGAACCAGGTTGAAGTTAATGAGGATCAATAATATTATCAATGACATCATCAATCATCAAGCAATGAACACGTCTCATACAAACAGTGACGTCGTCTCATGTTTTTATTGACACAACTTTATTGATACTGATTGAAAAACACGTCTCTACTAATAATCAATAATCGCTGATCGGCTCTCGCTCTATGAGACCCTGCACTCTGGTTTATGCCCCGCCCCCTTCCTGTTGGCCACGCCCACTCTGACACTGCCCGTCGCCCTGACAACGGCCTTGGCAGCCGGCCGGCGCCCGTCCTCGTCCTCGTCCTCGTCGGCCTCCTCGCAGCTGTCCACGTCCTCCACGTCCTCCAGCGTCCGTATCCGTAGCGACGCCTGTATCCACGGCGACGGCGCCCCATCCTCCGGGTGCAGCAGCGTCAGCTCCGGGGCGACCAGCATGGTGATGTCATCAAGGATCCGCCGCGCCTGAGACCGGCGACCGCGTCGGGTAACTACCTCATCGCTGATGTCACTGCTGTCGTCCTGGTCCGGTTCCGATCCGGGTCCAAGTCCTGATTCGGATCCGGATCCAGATCCGGGTTCTGGTTCTGGTTCTGGTTCGGCGAAGTAGGACTCGACAAAGACAAAGTCTTGCGAGGCGGTTCCTTCTGGACCCGGCGGCTCCGTGAGGTTCTGGACGTCACATCTGGACCCGGATGAGACCAGAACCACCTGGGACGTCTGTTGCTGTGGCGACGGGGCTACCGCCGTCTCCAGGGCTACCGCCGTCTCCAGGGCGACCGCCGTCTCCAGGGCGACCGCCGTCTCCATAGAGACTGTGTTCTCCAGAGAAGGTTTGGTCTCTGGCGTCTCCTCGACCCGGTCCGTCAGAGGAGGATCCGGTCCTGGAACCGAACCAGAACCAGGTCCAAGTCCAGGTCCGGGTCTCCAGACCTCAGGCACCAGACTCTGGTCCTGGTCCTGGTCCTGGTTCTGGTTCTGGTTCTGGATCAGACCTCTGATGACGACCTGGACCAGGTTTTCCAGCCCGGTCCAGACCTCGCCGTGGCGCTGACAGACACACGGCGGTCCGGGCGGTTCTTCTACTTCCTGGTTCTTCTGCTTCCTGTCGTCCTCGCGGCTGCTCGCTGTTTCCACGGCGACGGCCATCGCCACCGCCCCGGTCGGTCGGTTTGGACCTTTAATCTGATTGGTTCCTGGTTCTTCCTGGTTCTGGTCCGAGCTCTGACTTCCTGTCTGTGGTTTCTGTTTCTCCGGCGTCGCGGCGGTCTGTCGCTTGCTCGCCGCCGTCGCCGCCATCTTGTAGTCGAGGAGCAGCTCTCTGATTGGCCGAGGGGGAACCAGCCTGGACCGGAGGACTCTGTCAGTTTGAGTTCTGAAGGTTCTGTCGTTGGCGGCGGCGGCGGTCCGTGGCCCCGCCCCCTCGGAGCTCCGCCCCCTCCGGCCTTTAAAAGCCACATCCTCCACCGTTACTATAGCGACCGGGGTTGGTTTGGTTTCGCCGCTCGGACGTCTCCTGATTGGTTTGTCTCCGGGACGTTTCTCCGTCCTGTCCGGCGTTGAGGCTCCGCCCCCTTTTGCTTTGCCCCGCCCCCTTCCTGCCGTTAAAGTGGCGGGAACATTCAGAGACGATGAAGAGCGGTGGGAAACCGGCGCCGCACGCCGCCCGTCGACCCGCCCTGAGAAACCACGAAGAAGACGTTGGAGGACCGAGGTCACAGGTCAGCGGCCGATCAGACAGAGAGGATGATGGGAAATTAACGGCAGGCGACTCCACAACAGCGAATCACAGCGACGGAGACAGGAAGTCGATTTCAGGACGACACGTGCACTCGCCATCGATCGCCATGCGGTTAGTCGGAGGTTAGAGACGACCGATCAGAAATCACAGCTTTGATTGATTGATTGATTGATTGATTGATTGATTGATTGATTGGCGGTTGCGGCGCCTCTTACCCAGCATGCTCTCCCTGCCGCCGCCTCGCTGCCGCTCCTCGGCCAATCGGGAGTCAGACTCGACGCTGACATCGCCGTCTGCCAGGCCCCGCCCCGTCTCCCCATTGGTGGTGACGTCATCAGGCGTCGCCACGACGACGCCGTGTTTCTGTTGGAGAGAAAACCATCAGGTGGCTGACGACAGGAGGTCACGACCTCCGACCTCCTGTCACCAGAGAGAAGACGACGCTGGTTCAGAAACGAGCTGAACTTTTGTTATGATGATCGATGACATCACACTGATGACATCACAGTGGTGACATCATAGACCAGAGCGGCTTTTTTATGCAAATGAGAATGACTGATGCATCCTGGGTAATTTAGGGGCAGCACCCGGCATTTTTAAATTGCACTCAGTGGCTTTTTGTGTTTTGATGGAGCGTAGACTAACTAACAATCAATTTGAATGTTTTATTTTTTGTTTCTTTTGTAGCACTATGTCTCATAATTATTTTGACACCCTCTTTGAAAGCCACCGTTCACGCTATCTTGAAAAATTACAATGAATGAATCTACCGGTATGCTCATTTAGCCTCCCACAATGATCAATGACTCCACACAGTGGCCAGAAATGTCTGACCCAGACATCTACACGTATTTGGTGGAATCACCAGGGAAGTGTTGTCTGTAAATAGCCTGTTAATAGACAACTTTTTGTTAGTTAAGTTTGTCAAGCCAGTTAGGCTGAACTTTTCAATGGAGGGTTGCCGGGCGCTACCCCTAAATTACCCAGGATGCATCAGTCATTCTCATTTGCATAAAAAAGCCGCTCTGGTCTATACAGGTCGATGACATCACAGGAAGTCCCTCTCTGACCTTCAGTGAATCGCGGAGTCGCATCACTTCCTCTCTGAGTCGATCTCGCTCCAAGAGAACGAGGTCGGAGATTTCCCTCTGTCGCTCTAATGCCTGGGGGGGGGGGGGGGGGGGGAGTAACAAAGGAAGGAAATAAGGAGGGAAGGAAGTAACAAGGGATTTAAAGAATGAAGGAAGGAAGGAAGTAACAAAGGCAGGAAGGAATGGAGGAAGAAAGGAGGAAGTAACAAAGGAAAGAAGGAAGGAAGGAAGAAAGGAGGAAGTAACAAAGGCAGGAGAGAAGGAAGGAAGGAAAAGAGGAAGAAAATAAGGAGGGAAGGAAGTAACAAAGGATTTAAAGAATGAAGGAAGGAAGGAAGGAAATAACAAAGGAGGAAAGGAAGGAAGGAAATAACAAAGGAGGAAAGGAAGGAAATAAGGAAGGCAGGAAGGAAGGAAGGAAGGAAGAAACAAAGGAAGGAAGGAAGGAAGGAAGGAAGGAAGGAAGGAATAAACAAAAGAAGGAAGGAAGGAAGGAAGGAAGAAACAAAGGAAGGAAGGAAGGAAGGAAGGAAGGAAGAAAGGAAGGAAGGAAGAAACAAAAGAAGGAAGGAAGGAAGGAAGGAAGGAAGGAAGGAAGGAAGGAAGGAAGGAAGGAAGAAACAAAGGAAGGAAGGAAGGAAGGAAGGAAGGAAGGAAGGAAGGAAGGAAGGAAGAAGCAAAGCGTTAGTGGCGTTAGTGGAGAGGGAGTCTAGTTTCCTGTCATGGTGTTTGATCAGCTGATGGGCGTCGTACCGCGATCTTCTTCTCCTTCCACGCCAGCGCCTCCTGCAGGTCGGACGCCTCCTGACAGTAGCTGCTGCTCTGCAGCCGCAGCGCAGACACTTCCTGTCGCCGCCGCCGCCACGAGGCGTTCAGGGAGCGCAGGACACAGCAGCGTTAGAGGGTTAGTAGACAGAGAGAGAGAGAGAGTGTGTGTGTGTGTGTGTGTGTGTGTGTGTGAGACTGACCGTCAGCAGCTCCTCCGTGTGTCTCAGAGTTTCCTTCATCTCTTTGAACTGGAATTGAAGAACGCCGTGAGACTGGCGCTCACGCTGCAGCACCTGCACACACACACACACACACACACACACACACACACACACACACACACACACACACACACACACACACACACACACACACACACAGACACACAGTCATTTCTATCATTTCTTGTGAAATATTGATCACATATCGATGTAATCAATGCTGCTCTTATTGTGAAGGTGAAACATATTGTTTATAATCGCTGCTCTTATTGTGAAGGTGAAACATGTAAGGGATAATGTATAGTTCGGAGGTTGTTATGGAGAAATAAACCCCGACAGGTTGTATGTATGGTTTCATTCAACATGAAGGGGTTTATTTCTCCATAACAACCGACCAACTGTACATTATCCCGCTTATTACACGGCTTACGAGTGAAATAATTAATTTGAAACATAATGTTGATCAAAATACGACTTTCATCGATTTAAAATTGCATTTAGCGAATCTGCAAGACCGGTCACTTCCGCTGTTTTGCCGAGCCTCCTCCCGTTCGTGCATTTGAAGCCTTTGATAATCAATCAGTGGATCGATAGATTACCATACACGTGTTAAGATGTGTGTATTGTGTGTAGTCGTATCTGTCATAAACAAGAGATTAACTTTACTGTTTACGGGGTGCGTTTGTGTCGCGGAGTCGCTGTACCACCGAGACGAGAGGAGAGCTGAGACACCGGGTCAGAGGCTCTGATGCAGGTCTGGTTTCCAGCAGCGGTGTGGAAGGAGCCTCCACTCTCCTTGTAACAAGTTACCAGTCATTTATCTCTAACATCGCTATTAGTCCGGAGCTGTTTAATGACGGTAAAAATGAAACACAAGGTAAATATCCTGCATAGTTTCTCTTTTCTGTGCTGCGCTGATCAGAGCGGCGTCCCTAGCAACGGTCTGTTATACATGACGACGGTCCGTTATACAGAAATAACAGACCGCAGAACGCAGCGCTGGACCAATCAGAGAGCAGCATTCAATAGAGCCGTGTAATAAATAGATTATAATCGCTGCTCTTATTGTGAAGGTGAGACATATAGATTATAATCTCTGCTCTTATTGTGAAGGTGAAACATATAGATTATAATTGCTGCTCTTATTGTGAAGGTGAGACATATCAATTATAATCTCTGCTCTTATTGTGAAGGTGAGACATATAGATTATAATCTCTGCTCTTATTGTGAAGGTGAGACTCATATTGATTATAATCTCTGCTCTTATTGTGAAGGTGAGACTCATATTGATTATAATCTCTGCTCTTATTGTGAAGGTGAGACTCATATTGATTATAATCTCTGCTCTTATTGTGAAGGTGAGGCGTGTGCGTGCGCTGTGACCTTGGTGGTGTCGTCATGGTGACGGCGAGCCTCCCACAGCGCCTCCTCCATGGCGCCCAGCTCCTCCCTCAGCGTGTCCACCTGGTACATCAGAGTCGACTTGTCGTTGTGCAGCTGCGCGTTAGAAACCATCGCTTTACGGTAGCGGTCCTCCGCCTCCGCCAGGGAGTCCTGTAACCATGGGGACAGCCTGGTGGTTACTACGGTTACCCCGGCCATCGCCTTATCTATTGATAACGAGTCTGATCGACAGGAACCTTGATGTCTCTGATCGACGCCTCCGTTTCCACGGAGAACGACGTGTCACAGCTTCCTCGCCGAGAAGAAGCTCCGCCCAGAGACGCCAAGGTGGCGGCGGAGAGAGTAGAGGCCGTTCTGGAGCCCTGAGGAGAAGGAGAGGAGGAGGAGGAGGAGAGGAGGGAGAGGAAGAGGAGAAGAGGAGGAGGAGAGGAGGAGTAGAGAAGGAGGAGGAGAGGAGGAAGAGGAGAGGAGAGGAAGAGGAGGAGGAGCAGGAGGAGAGAAGGAGAGAAGGAGGAGGAAGAGGAGAGAAGGAGAGAAGGAGGAGGAGGAGGAGAGGAGGAAGAGGAGAGGAGGAGGAGAGGAGGAGGAGGAGGAGGGGAGGAGGAAGAGGAGAGGAGGAGGAGGAGGAAGAGGAGGAGGAGCAGGAGGAGGAGGAGGAGAGGAGGAAGACGAGAGGAAGAGGAGAAGAGGAAGAGAGGACAAGAGGAGGAGGAGGAGGAGAAAGAGGAGGAGGAGGAGAGGAGGAGGAGGAGGTTTAAACTGGTCTGAACAGGTCTGAACTGGTTTAAACTGGTCTGAACAGGTCTGAACAGGTCTAAAACTGGTTTAAACTGGTCTGAACTAGTTAAAACTGGTTTAAACTGGTCTGAACAGGTCTAAACTGGTTTAAACTGGTTTAAACCGGCCTGAACTGGTCTGAACAGGTCTAAACTGGTTTAAACTGGTCTGAACTGGTTTAAACTGGTTTAAACTGGCCTGAACTGGTCTGAACAGGTCTAAACTGGTTTAAACTGGTCTGAACTGGTTTAAACTAGTTTAAACTGGTCTGAACCGGTTTAAACTGGTCTGAACTAGTTTAAACTGGTCTGAACCGGTTTAAACTGGTCTGAACTAGTTTAAACTGGTCTGAACCCGTTTCATCTGGTCTTGGTGAACTCACCTTATCCAGGAAGTCTCGGTCTGGTCTCTCCTCCACCTGGACACACACACACACACACACACACACACACACACACACACACACACACACACACACACACACACATTACTGTTGATGGGCTGCTCTGTTGCCATGGAGACCCTGCTAACAGACACTAACAGTGGGGGCAGGGCCGACAGCTTCAAACAAACTTTATCGACAGGAGGACAGAGACGGAGACGGAGCTCACCACGGGGCTGGCTCGAGCTGAACTGGCCCGGGACGAGGTTCTGGATCCGGAGCCCAGGAACCCGCTGTAGTCTGACGGCTGAAACAGAACCAGATCAATACATGGACTCATTGATGAGGTGAAAACTCAGAAAGAGAAACACATTTTATTCACTAACGATCAATAACGATCAGCTACGGCTCAACTATCGATCCTCTATTGATCCTCTATCGATCAGCTACTGACTAGTGAGTATTGATCACAGGACGAAACCAACAACAACAACGACAGGAAGTGATGTCATAGACCGACCCTGGAGCTGGGAGAGCGAGGAACCTCAGAGAACCTGAGGGACGGCTACACACACACACACACACACACACACACACACACACACACACACACACACACACACACACACACACACACACACACACACACACACACACACACACACTAATCAATAATCCAACTTGTCTCAGTGTTTAATGTTTAACTTTCAGCTTCAGTCGACTCTGCCTGTTATTGATTATTGATCAGCTGATCAGTCTGAGCTGATCTTTGTCCTGCTTGATCCTCACACACTGAAGCTCAGACATGACATCACAGTGACATCATCACAGTGTGACATCATGGTTTGACCAGCTGGACACAAGCCTCTTCTGTACAAGTAGTTTATCACCAGACTGAGAAAGTACTGGACAAGAAGTCAAATACTCATCATCATTGTCACAGCATCTCTAATGACAATCTACTGAGCTGGGACAACTCCGTTAACTTCAAAGATGCCTGTCTCACTTATAAGATTGTGTTTCTTTTTTTAATGCATTTTAATTATTGTAGAGCTCAAGTCACCTGACCCAGAGACTACGGTTGAAAATTAGCCAACTTGGCTAAACCGGCATGTTTACAGAAATGTTTATGTGCATTGTCTCTGTAGATTTAAAGGTGAAAGCTACAAGTTTAATTCCTCCTGGCCAGTAGTATAGAACTCACACTGCCTGCTCTCGCTCCAACCTTCCGTTGTACTGGTCGCCAGTTACAGCAGTCGACACATTACATCAACGTTCTAATGCTGTTGCCACAGAGATCATTCCATGCCGACGTTGCCAACGTAACCAAATGTAAATATTTACATATTTCGGACCCGCCAAAATTTATTAAACAATTATTTATATACTATTTTTTTTTAAATTCAGTAAAATTAATACTTATATTCTGCACCCCTCTAGACATTCTGTGGATGCATTATTTTTGAAAAATGTATCCTTTTGATTAAAAAGTTGTAGCTATGACCTTTAAACCAATAAACTAAACTAAACTAAACAGTTTGACATCACAGTGACATCACAGTGACATCACAGTGTGGTGACTCACCCTGAGGCTTCCTCTGCTGCCGACGGACATCCGCTCCTCATCGTCTGACATCTGAAACACAGACACACATCAGAACCAGAACAAGGACCAGGTCCAGAACTAGAACCAGAACCTGAACCAGAGCCAGATCCAGAAATCTTCAGCTCGTTCATTAGACTGAATTAAGAATGAGCGGTTGCCATGGCAAAACCCTGTGGTCACTGTGGTAACTGCAGGTGTGTGAGACAGGTTTTTTTTTTTTTTGCACGGAGCTGACTGTCAACATTTCACTGCATTAAGCTACATGTATGTGACAAATAAACACTGAACTGAACAGGTGAGGGGAGGAGAGGTAAACAGGAAGTAAACAGGAAGTAGGCGGTACAGACCGAGGCGTGTCTCCGCGAGTGTCGAGAGTAGCGCTCGCTGTCCTCCTGAAAGGCCGCGAAGAAGAAAAGACAGGAAGTGATCAGAAGAGAACCCAAGAAGAAGAAGAACAAAGCATTCTGGGTAAAGAGGAAGCCTGGCAGTCAGAGAGCAGGGAGTAAACAAGCAGCAAGCAGGCAGTAAACAGGAGATAAACAAGCAGTAAACGTGCCATAGATATATATAATGACTAGATGCCTTCTGCTTCTCAGCGTACGTCAACACGGCGGCCATCTTGGTCAGGGGTTTCTGACCATAGACATAATATACGTCTGACCAGCAGTCAGACCCGGTCAGACCCTGTAGAACTAATGTCAGTGTGTGTATGCATGTGGGTGTGTGTCTGAGTATCTAAGTGTTTGTTTAATACATAAAAAATGTTTGTATCATAAATATCTGTCTGACATTTATAATAAACCAAACGGCTTGAGAATTGGTTGAATATTCAGTGAGTTGTGGTGATGTTAAAGGGATAGTTCAACATTTTTGAAAATTGGCCCATCGCCATGATCCCCCTAGTAATAGCAGTAGGTTCGTTACCTTTAATTGTTGGTCCAAGCTGCTTTTAGATCGGGGGAGAAGAATACCGAGCGGCGCAGCTACACTACGGAGGCTAATGGAATTTCTTGGTTTTGCTCATCAAACTCAGCAAATACACAACCAAAAAACTCAAAAACGCCGTGGTGGACAAGTTGTGACCTGCACATTCACCACGCTATGAGATAATAGCGGAAAGTTGCGAGATGGAGTTGTTTTAGAGGCAAAGTCGGACTTTACACTCTAGACGGCTGCTCGGCGGAGTGATTTCAAAAGCGCCTGTTTACTGCAGATACGTCCGGCACTGGCTGAGGTGCGCACACTGTGTCCCTCCGACCAGTGGTTCACTGAAGAAAGTAGTTCCGAGTATTTGCTTCACTTCTCTTAACTTTCCGCTATTATCTCATAGCGTGGTAAATGTGCAGGTCACAACTTGTCCACCACAGCGTTTTTGAGTTTTTTGGTTGTGTATTTGCTGAGTTTGATGAGCAAAACCAAGAAATTCCATTAGCCTCCGTAGTGTAGCCGCGCCGCTCGGTATTCTTCTCCCCCGATCTAGAAGCAGCTTGGACCAACAATTAAAGGTAACGAACCTACTGCTATTACTAGGGGGATCATGGCGATGGGCCAATTTTCAAAAATGTTGAACTATCCCTTTAATGGTTGATAGACCTCTAATGCAGGAAGTAGACACGGCTTCCCCCTGACCAAGATGGCCGCCGCGTTGACGCATTCCACTCAGTAGAGCTGCCTGGGAACGCAGCATCTAGTCAGTATATATATCTATGTAAACGTGCAATAAACAGGAAGTGAATACGCAGCAAGCAGGCAGTAACAGTCAATAAATAAATAGTCAGTAAATAATCATCTTAAAGGTATAGTGCGTAACTTCTACGTGTCTGTAAATCTCCGTTTCACCCAAGCCGCTACAAGAGGAGATGAAGAAGCCACCAAGAGGTTCAGAAGTGGATCCTACTAAAAAGAAAAAGCCTTCCCATTCAGCAGAAGAAAGAGAGAGACAAACGGTAGCGGTGTAACCGGGCCAGACGCCATGTTGGCGGTAGAAGTTACACACTATAGCTTTAAAGGGACAGTCAGTATAAACAGGGGGCTGCAGCCAGACGAGCGATAATCCGTCTGTTAATCCCAGTGTGAGTCTGTCTGAGCTCACAACAACACACACTGACACACAACAACAACAACAACAACGACACATGGGAACCTCCCGTCTCCTCATGTCGTCACGGTTACGGTGTCTGAGCCTCATGTTGGACTCTAACTGGTCTTAAACTGGGTCAGACGTTTGATTGTGTTGTTATGGAGGCTACAGTGACAACAACGGTGGAGACAGGAGGTTGCCATGGTAACACAGCTGCTACAGAGTCCTACCATCCACTGCTCAATGTGACCCCACTTATTATCCAGACCATAATACTTCTGCAGGGGGGAGGGGGAGGGGTTAGAGGAAAGAGCAGAGTGAAAAGACAGAATCTGTTTGTTTTGATGTTCAGGGTGAAGCGGCGGCGGCGGCGAGGGGGCGGAGCTTAACCCACCAGGTGACATGATGTCATAGTGTCACCGATGACATCATGTCACCTGGAGACTGACTCCGCCCCCTCGCCGCCGCCGCAGGATTTAAGGTGGAATGGACGAGTTAGTGAGTTAGTGAGTGAGTTAGTTAGTTACCTTGTGGCTGTGGAACAGCTACAGGAGGAGGAGGAGGAGGAGGAGGAGAGACAGGAGGAGGAGGAGAAACAGGAGGAGGAGGAGGAGAGGAGGAGAAGGGGGGACAGGAGACAGGAGGAGGAGGAGGAGAGGAGGAGAAGGGGGGACAGGAGACAGGAGGAGGAGGAGGAGGAGGAAGAGGAGGAGAAGGGGGGACAGGAGACAGGAGGAGGAGGAGAGACAGGAGGAGGAAGAGGAGGAGGAGGAGGAGAAACGGGAGTAAGGAGGAGAGACAGGAGAAGGAGGAGAAGAGACAGGAGGAGGAGGAGGAGAGACAAGAGACAGGAGGAGAAACGGGAGTAAGGAGGAGAGACAGGAGGAGGAGGAGGAGGAGGAGGAAGAGGAGGAGAGACAGGAGGAGACAGGAGAAGGAGGAGAAGAGACAGGAGGAGGAGGAGGAGAGACAGGAGGAGGAGGAGGAGAGATAAGAGACAGGAGGAGAAACGGGAGTAAGGAGGAGAGACAGGAGGAGGAGGAGGAGAAATGAGAGTAAGGAGGAGAGACAGGAGGAGGAGAGGCAGGAAAACAGGAGGAGGAGGAGGAGAAACGGGAGTAAGGAGGAGAGACAGGAGGAAGAGGAGAAGAGACAGGAAACAGGAGGAGGAGGAGAAGAGACATAAACAGTCAACCTGAAGCTTGTTCTGTTTCTTTTCAACATGTTTCACATCATAAACCGACTCATCATCATTTCAGCAGCTCTTAACATGTGACTAATAAATAACTTTATTTAAACAAACACTGTTGTTGAGTCGGTTGTTAATAAAGAGTTTGAATCAGATGTTAACAGTTTAAACAACCACCTATAAAGTCAGTTGTTACTAAAAAGAGTTTAAATGAAGATATTCTAAATACATGTTAACAAAGTCAGTTGTGTTAAAGTAGCCGTAGTGCTGTTAACAGCAGCAGTTTACTGTACTAAATAAAGATATTTTAAATCAATAAAGAGTTAGAATAGAACAGAATAGAATGCCTTTATTTGTCATTATACTCTCTGTATAACGAGCAGTGCAGTTTAAATCAGAGCAACAGTTTAAATAAAAAAATGTTAACAAAGTCAGTTGTTAATAAAGAGCGTTTAAATCAGAGCCGTTCATAGCAATAGTTTAAATAAAGATATTTTAA